>NC_056737.1:1860633557-1860641057 GCF_019279795.1 Protopterus annectens
ATGTCAGTAGGTGACATGGGGTCAACATCCACATAAGCTACAATGAATTCAGTAAGGCGTAATTTGCTGTTTTAAGGAACAGTTCCTCAGATGCTTGCCATCCCCATAATATTGCAACAGAGTGTCATTTCTGGAAGAATTAATCAAATGCATTTTATGGAAATAGAGCCCAAAACTTCCTTATCGTCTTGAGGGCATCAAACAGAAATGAGCACCCTGCTGAATCACTAACACACACATACATAAATAAATATATATATATATATATATATATATATATATATATATATATATATATATATATACACACACACACACACACACACACACACACACACACACACACACACACACACACACAGATATATAGATATATACATAAGTATATATATATATATATATTTATATACACATAACTACATATATGACAAGTCTCTAATTAGTCAAATGAGTTTTATGCCATCACAAGTGATTGAACAGCCAGATGATCACATGATCACATTATGCCAACATTACTTTGTGGACGATCAGGGTAGAGTGGGAATTTGCCTTTTCCCCACTGTTGCGTGATCTCAAAGGTGGTATACTTAAGTAGCAGGGGTTGTGGTGGCACAGACCCCCCCCCCGCCCACATACGGGTGCAGGGCTTCTTGTCCTCTTCCAAAATACTATCCCTATATCAGTCTACATATGTATATCTGTATATATATATATATATATATATATATATATATATATATATATATATATATATATATATATTTAGAAGTTCTTAGTTTTGATATTTTTACGTAGCTATTTTTCTACATTTGAAATTTTGATTATATTACATTTATATAGACATAAAGAATGGTATGCATGTAGATACATATGTATTCAGATACGTGTTCATAAAATAAACAACTGTTTTCTGTATGTGATAGATATAGATACATGTTTTGTTGCACAGACACACATACACACACACACACACACACACACACACACACACACACACACACACACACATACACACCAGCACACAAACAAACACACATACACCTACCTAACTACACTACAACAAATAAAACAACACACACAAACACAACATAACATACCTTACCCTACCTATAGGCAGAGGGGCAAGCCCTCCTGCGCTCCGAACAACCCCAAGGTCGCACTAAACACACAAACACACAACACACAAAACACACAAAAACCACCACTATGAACACTCACACATTGAAATCTCTACCCAATATCCTTACATAAACACCACTTACCTGAATCTCTAGCTAAATCCACAAACCGCACCGCACATCACAAACGTAACACCACGACAGCGGATTCAACAATTCTGCATTCGACAAAGTGCAGTTTCGCGTAACTGCACTTTCGACTATTCAGTCTGGAAATACTGAAATTCGACATTTCAGTATTTCAAGATTGTCTAGTGAACCAATATATATATATATAGGTCCATGTCAGATGCCCAGTTAATCGATGACCACATCAACGAGATGACTTTCATATTTCAAAGTTCACATTTACCAAGACTATATATATATATATATATATATATATATATATATATATATATATATATATATTGTTTTCTGGTACAAAAAATAAGCGCTAGCTACAAATAAACTGGGGGACTCTTACTGATTTCTTATCTTCCTTTAATGAAATGAGGATGACATCATTTCTTAGATCTCTGATTCTATCCAGTAAAACTGAGTAGTTACAAATGAATGCATTATTTGTGTAAGAAAACTCTTATCAGTAGGAGAATTGTACATAAAGTAAGTTAAGGTACACCTTGTTTGCTCTAGCATAGACTAGATCCAGGCCTGCTGAATCTAGCTTTGTTTATATGCTTGTTGTTTGTTTGCTTGTTATTTCCCTGGAAGCTAATTCCACCTAATACGCAACTTCTCAGCGCTTCTGTGGATCACTAGTGATATCTGCATTGCTTACTGTACTTATTTCCTTGTTTCACTTGAAAGAAAGTTACTGTTTGTCGTTTTTGCATTTAGTTACTTGTAACACATTGCACTCAAGTTACCTGGCACTTGCTCACTAAAGCAATTATATAAGTCAGCACTAAAAATTAAAAGCACTACACCCTCACTCCCCACTGGCCCTTGTTTTCAATTAAGGATTTCCCAATATTATTCTAGCATGTCCAAAGGTCAGTTGTCAATCTTCTCCGGTCCAGCTGGTGAATCTGGGAATCTTGAGGCAATGTTATAACTGCCTCATGTACACAGACAACCCTCTCCTCCTCCCACATAACACAAATACTTTAGAGATGCAGCTATTTAGCCAAACTGGAGGCTGAGCTCTCTCAACTCAGGACTGACAAGACCAGACAGGAGGAGAAGGCAACTACACACACCACAAAACCAGCCTCACATAATGCTACCACTCCACTGAATCAAACACATAAACACACAAAGACATACTCGGAGGCTCTGAGTAAAAATTTACCTAAACAGCAGAGGCCTCCAAAGCAGACACCCAAACAACTGCTACCTCAAGACACCCCACAAGCAACACATAAACCACAAAAGCAGTGTGCAAAGCAGTCACAGCCCTTAAGGCCAAATACAACACCAAACATACGTGTCATAGGTGACTCCATAGTCAGACACACTGACGTCCCACTCACCAGGCTGAACAAGGAGAGGGTCACAGTAAGCTGCCTATCGGGCGCTAGAATCCGCCACATAACACAAGCACTCGGGTCACTCCACGGCAGGTACAAATATGACACAGTCATTGTCCATGCTGGTGTGAACGACATGAGACATACCTCCCTGGACTACATGAAAAGAGACATAGAGGAGCTCTCTGATTATGTAGCCCAGGCACGTATGACCCTAACCCTGAGCAGTATCCTTCCTTCACCAAGAATGATGCCACAATATAGAGACAAGATGATCAGCTTTAACAATTGGCTTAATGTCTGGTGTCATTCAAAGGGGATCCAGTGTCTGTCTGCCTGGGATGACATGCTTGACAAGCCACGCTGCTTCGCAAGGGACGGCTTGCACCTGTCACCCCTGGGATTCCGGATATTGGCTAAGGCTCTTGCCACCCCATAGTGCCTTTTTAGGCAAGGCTCAAATTCTAAACCTACCACCCTAGAAAACAAAATGGGAAGAAACTGAGGGTGATGCTGCTCAATGCCAGAAGTCTAAATCTCAAAATGCACGCACTCGAGGCCCTTCTCAGTATGGAGAACATCGATGTCTGTGCTGTAACTGAAACCTGGTTCAAGGCTCCTGAGAGCACCCCGGCACTATTAGGTTTTACCTCATATCATGCCCGCCCCAAAACCCGGACCACACCACAAAAGGAGGGGTGTATCCATATTCATAAAGGATACCCACACCTCCAGGTTGGTGGCAACGCACGAAGACTCGGAAACCATCCAGGTGCAACTAACCATAGGCAAAACTGCTCTACAAATTGTAGCATGCTACAGGCCACCCTCTCAAACTCAGGAACCCCACACAGCCTTCCTGAAGACACTGGAGGGTATAAATGTATCTCCAAACACCATCATATTGGGTGACTTCAACTACCGAATATAGACTGGGAACATTACTCAAGCCCTAACTTTCTAGCCCAACGGTTCCTGGAGTTCATAAATTCAAATGCCATGGAACAGCTAGTCACTGTTTCCACGAGAGGAGAAAATATACTAGATCTCATTGTCACAAACATGGGGACAAAATGCTCCACACCGGAAGTATATCCCTCATTGGTGAGATCTGATCATAAACTAATCTCACTGGAAATCCACATCCGCCCCACCCCAAACAAAAAAGACCATAGTGAATAACTTCTCTAAAGCAAACTTCACACTACTCAAGACTGGTGTGGTATCCTTCAAGGCCCCTGAGCCAGAGGAAACCACAACCCAAGCTGGAAGCCCTTACAAATGCCTTCTATGAACACCTCCAGGACTGCATGGATCAGGCAATCCCAAATAAAACCAAGACTCTTTCCACAAAGGGCAAACGTCCAGTCTGGTGGACCCCAGCCATTAACAAACTTTACAATAAGAGGAGAAAGCTATTACATGATAGAACAAAATCCATAAAAGGGAAGTCACCCTGATCATTATTAGTAAAAAAATACGAGCACTCATAAAATCAACTAAGGCCAATTTTGAGAGAAAAATTGCCATGGATTCAAAGGACAATCATAAGGCCTTTTTCAGCTATGTTAGGAACCTGGGTGGAAACTCCCAGATATGCTCAGAATTAGTCCAAAATGATACAAAAATCACTGAACCCACAGACATTGCCAACATACTGGCAGACAGGTTCAGTGCAAACTTCACCCCCCCCCCCAAAGGAGAGATAACTATCCCAGCCGAGTATAGCCTCCCGGACATCTCAAATGCGCAGGTGAAAGCTGCTCTCTAAAGCTAAAAACACAGCATCAATGGGACCGGATGGTGTCCCCGGCTGTGTGCTACATGAGCTAAATGAGGAATTAAACCCGCACATAAGGCAGCTGTTTAATCTCAGCCTTACCACAGGATACGTGCCCAAGGAGTGGCGACGGCAACTGTGGTCCCACTCCACAAAGGCGCCTCTACGGACCCTGGTAATTACCACCCCATAAGCTTAACAAGTCTAGTCTGCAAAGCTATGGAGAGGATCATAATGGAGCTCATAAACAAAGATATAGGGGACTTGCAGACATTGGACCCGACCCAGTTTGGCTTTGTCAAGGGAAGATCATGCCTTTTGAACTTGGTTGACTTCTTCGAAACAGTCACCAAGGCCATTGATGAGGGAAAGGCAGTCCATACAGCCTACCTTGACCTTGCAAAGGCTTTCGACAATACCCCACTCAGGTATTATAGAAATCTTACCAGCTTAAATGTAAACCCATATGTCACAAGATGGGTTGCAAACTGGCTTAAGGACAGAACCCACAGGGTTAGAGTTGCTGGCGCTGTGTCAGACTCCAAGCCGGTCACAAGTGGTGTCCCACAGGGCTCGGTCCTTGGCCCCCTATTGTTTGGCATCTACTTCTCAGAAGTACAGGCCAACATGGGAGGACTTTGGCTGACAAAGTTTGCAGACGACTGCAAACTGGGCGCCATAGTGGAAAGTGCATCGGACACGGATATCCTTCAGAAGGGACTCACGGAAACAGATAGCTGGTGCCAGAGCCATGGCCTGAAGTTAAACACCAAAAATGTATAGTCATACCCTTCGGGAAAAACAAGGTAACCCCAAGCTACCATATAGGTGGCAATCCACTAAGCACAGAAGAGGTTATCAGGGACCTGGGGACCCAGGTTGACAGTGGCCTTTCTTTGACACTCACGTTGCTAAAGTGGTTAGAAAGACCTTCTACATTGCCCACCTGATCATGAAGGGATTCACATCCAGATCTAGTGAGGTCATTGTTCCCCTGTACTCTTCACTTATCAGACCAATGATCGAGTACAATGCCCCATTCGGGATGTATCTCACCCGACATCTGCAGCAATTGGAGAGACCCCAAAAGTTCCTCACCAAAAGGATAAAGGGACTCCAAAATCTGTCATATGCTGCCAGATTGAAGAAACTCCAGCTCTATTCAGTCGCATACCATCTGCTCAGAGGTGACATGTGCCTGACATACAAGGCCATGTCCAACCCGGAATTAATGGACATGCTCCACCTCAAAAATCCAAATCCACCAAAACCACTAGAGCAAGCGACTTAAACCTTAGCACGGATATAAATAGGACATGCTGGAGGGATGGATTTATCACTCAGAGACTCCCTATGCTGTGGAATAAAATCCTGGTCCATGTGAGGCAGAGCACCTCGCTGACTCTGTTCAAGAGAAATCTAGACCTGTGGATGGGAGATCGTAGGTTTACCCCGGGAATCATCTCTGTGTCACTGCTGGACAGAGGCACAACAAACTAATGGGCACAGTATTTTTTCATATAAGGGGTGGCGTAAGCCACAAAAATTTGGGCTAGGCTTATAAATGCCTTAGGGCAGATAGACTAGTATAAACCTATGAAACCTATGAAACCTATGAAAAAAGCAGGCTACAGTTTATGTTAGGGCAGAAAAGTCAAGTGTATACATTAGACTCAAATGTACATTACTGTATGAAAATGAATGTCTCTAGTAAACTGAAACAACAGAAATTATACTATTTCTGCAGATCTGAAAATTATGATTTTTCAAATATATCTGCATTATTTTGAGTTTCTAATAATCACAATATATTTGGTATAAACTAATTACCAATTTTAGAGATACCCTGTTACTTAGTCAGATATATAAAAATCAAATCTTCAGTGGAAAAACATAGACAGCAGGTGTCAAAGTATCATTAGAACCCTGATCTGTTGGTGGAAAAGAAAAGCTCCCATTTAAAATGCTAGCAAACTGGATTTGACTAGAG
Source organism: Protopterus annectens (assembly GCF_019279795.1). Taxonomy (NCBI): domain Eukaryota; kingdom Metazoa; phylum Chordata; order Ceratodontiformes; family Protopteridae; genus Protopterus; species Protopterus annectens. The sequence goes on from NC_056737.1 coordinate 1,860,639,978, forward strand.
CCCAGGGACCTACATTTATTAATTATTTTGGTTATTTACTTAATTTTTATTGACTTACTTTTGTTTACCACTTTTTTACTAGAGTATTGCAATATTTACAAGAGACACCTGAGGTGATCTTCAAATGGATGAAAAAAATCCCCCTGCTGTTCATGTCAGTAGGTGACATGGGGTCAACATCCACATAAGCTACAATGAATTCAGTAAGGCGTAATTTACTGTTTTAAGGAACAGTACCTCAGATGCTTGCCATCCCCCATAATATTGCAACAGAGTGTCATTTCTGGAAGAATTAATCAAAATGCATTTTATGGAAATAGAGCCCAAAACTTCCTTATCGTCTTGAGGGCATCAAACAGAAATGAGCACCCTGCTGAATGACTAATACACGCATACACACACATATATAAATATATATATATATATATATATATATATATATATATATATATATAGATAGATAGATATATAGATATATACACACACACACACACACAGATATATAGATATATACATAAGTATATATATATATATATATATATATATATATATATATATATATATATATATACACATAACTACATATATGACAAGTCTCTAATTAGTCAAATGATTTTTATGCCATCACAAGTGATTGAACAGCCAGATGATCACATGATGACATTATGCCAACATTACTTTGTGGACGATCAGGGTAGAGTGGGAATTTGCCTTTTCCCCACTGTTGTGTGATCTCAGAGGTGGTATACTTAAGTAGCAGGGGTTGTGGTGGCACAGACCCCCCCCCCCACATATGGGTGCAGGGCTTCTTGCCCTCTTCCAAAATACTATCTCTATATCAGTCTACATATGTATATCTGTATATATATATATATATATATATATATATATATATATATATTTAGAAGTTCTGAATTTTGATATTTTTATGTTGCTATTTTTCTACATTTGAAATTTTGATTATATTACATTTATATAGACATAAAGAATGGTATGCATGTAGATACATATGTATTCAGATACGTGTTCATAAAATAAACAACTGTTTTGTGTATGTGATAGATATAGATACATGTTTTG
>NC_056737.1:1860648557-1860651057 GCF_019279795.1 Protopterus annectens
CAAGGTAAACGGTGACACGTTACCTATTTAATGTGTACATAACTACAGTTATCGGAAAAATCATTCATAAAGTCAACTGTAATACCGTATTTAATTCTTAAATTGCGTATTCCGTGAAGAAGGGAGAGTCCGGAAGAATGAGGGGGCACGGAATTGCTGACTAGAACCCTCTGTGAACCTTTGCTCTAGAAGATGGTCACTGTTGAAGTTACACCCCAACCCTAATGTGCTAAAATGGGAAAAGGGGTTGTGGATGGATGGACCCGGACTATCAGAAGTAAAGTGTGTGTGTCTGTGTGTGTGTGTGTGTGTGTGTTTATCTGCAGGTCCGGCACTCACAAACACACTTGCATACAAGCAAACGGCACAGAAATACACACCAAGCTGAAGCCTACCCTGTGCTCTGTTCAGGCCAGCCAGATGCCAGTCATGAAAATAAGTTTGACTGAAAAGTATACATGTGTGTGGAGGTGTGTGTGTGTGTGGGGGGGGGGGGGTGTTCAAAAGCTTAATAATAATTTGCATTGCCTCTGCGACTGATCAGACCGGTGTTAAGAAATATCTTACTTCCCAGGTGTTTGCCTGTTGCGCGCTCACACACAGACATACACACACACACTTCTTAATCATCCATAATTTGCAGACAATTCGCATTTTTGCTCAAATTTTGCTCTGTACCTCATACATCTTCCTGTTTTAAGAAGTTCTAATCTAATTCCATTTAAAGCTGTCCTTAGTATGTAGCGTGTATATGTGTGTGTGCAATTATGTTTGATCTGTCCCTAATTCTGGAAGCAAAAGGTTGAGACCTAATCATGATACACACAGATATACACTGGCATATATATTTCTATATATTATTCCTATATACCTGTGCATTGAGATATTTCGGATCTTAACAAATCGTTCTGCATGTGCCAAAGACAGAGTTCCAAATAATGTAATGACAAGGTGATCAAAGAAGATAGCAGCCCGCGGGAAGTGGAACAATGGAACCACTTTGGTGGTGGTTACGAAGTGTAATGGGGTAGGGTTGAACAAGTTGTTCATCGTATCACTTCTAGTAGATAATGCTATAATTTTCTTCACCCTAGACATAGTGGGTTGGGAGGGGGGTAGCAACAAGAAAAGTAAAGGAGATCGGATTTAGGATCTGTATTAGGACTGACAGTGACCATGACAAGAAGCACGTCACGGTGCCTGTAGGACTTTGTCAGACCCACGAAGAATAAGCTGAATTGAGGGTCATCACTGTGCATCATGGAAATGCTATGGGCCACCGAAATATTTATTAAGCGTCAGGTCACTTTACAAAGCACATACGCCTCCTCTGCGTTTTGTGCATATACTTATTTGCGAAAAAGATGAAAAGTGTGTCCTTAAATCTGCGCACTTAACTGTGGGATGTTCGTTATAAAGTTATGAAAGGCTATGACAACAGCAGTGGTTTACTGTTTAGATTACAAACCTGTTCTCTATTGTGCCTTCGAATGAACTGACTAGCTGCAACCGACCAGTATTTCTTAAGCCAAGATGCCATCCTCTCCTCATAGGAAACCCAACCCTGTTTCAAGGGGAACCCAGCAACTCGATCATTTGTGGTGGTCACTACATTAGATTTCCACAACTGTGTTTTTTTTCCAATTTAAATGCAATCAACAATTGTCAATGAAGAGATAGATCTGTTAGAAAATAAGTTTTGAAAGAATGAAGTCGTACCTCATATTCTGATTATTGGACGTGTGTGTGTGTGTGTGTGGGGGTATTGTTGGAAGCTTTGTTTATTTCTGTACATACCGCATACTTTTCCCCCTTGAGGATGCTGAAATTACATTGCGATAGGTCTGTGTGTTGGGTGGGGGGGGGGGGGTGTTCAAAGACTTTTCCTTGGTTTCAGGAAGCTTAAGTGACACAAAATCAAGAGTCCGTGTGTTATAACTGAAACAATAAGCAACGTTTGCAGAGAGATGATTTCGGGTCGCACTGCAGAGCACCCCCTCCCCCAAGATCTAACCGTCATGTGTAAGCTACCAGTTAGCTATTAGTCTCTTTAGCTGTAGACAGCCAAATAAGGTGTGCTCTCCAATACGCATATTGATAACATTTCTTTTATGCTGTAGCTCATCATCTGTTTTGCAGCTTGGCAGAAGAAAAAAAATGTACGTATCTATAATGTGTGTGTGTGTGTGTGTGTGTGTGTGTGTGTGTGTGTATATATATATATATATATATATATATATATATGATTATTCATCTAGATCAGCCGAGCAGAGTTTACTGTCTGTTCCAGAGGATGGAGATGCCCATCATTTGATATCAAGCCGTAACTCCTCACTTCCCTGTGTATATAATAAATGGATAACAGATCAATTTGCCGAGACGGCTCAGGCTTCAGGGGATAGGAGTTATTTCCCAGAGATGGTTCAGCAAGTAAGCTTTTAAAGGAGAATGACATCAAATGAAGGAAACTTTTATTAAAAATGCCGAAGTGTTTCTTTAC
>NC_056737.1:1860656057-1860751057 GCF_019279795.1 Protopterus annectens
TAAATATTGTCACTATTTTTAGGCCCCATTATTTATGGTTTTGTCTAGATTTCTTGTAATAAGAGTTTGAGTGGTTTGAAAATGCATATTATTATTATTATTATTATTAATATTTTTTTTAATTTCTTAAATACAAAATTTCACTTTGTTCTTACCACATGACTTCTGATCAAAATAAGAGGTCATGGCCATCTCACAAAAGAATAAAATGTTGTGCGTTTGTATCATACAACAGAAATAAAAGGCATTACTTCTAAAAAGTGAAGGTATCATTTTATTATACTATACAATGTGATTTGCTAGAAAATATTTTAAGGCTTTAGAATATCAGGATTTTTTATTTTTTTCTTATCAGTAATTATGAATACCATAAATAAAATAGTACTTATGAATACTAGAAATAAAATAATATTAATCTTCTGGCTTTTCCCGGTTAGGGTTTGCCACAGTAGAACAATGGTCCGCAGGATGATTGGCGGTGGAGTTTTATGGTGTCAAGTTGCCAGCCCAGTGCCCAACCTTCCACAGAAGGTGCATACATGCACACCTAGGGCCAATTTAGAGTGTCCAGTCCACCTACAGCATGTCTTTGGGAGGAAATCGGAGCACCCGGAGGAAACCCACATGACCACAGGGATGACATGCAGACTCCACATAGAAGGCACCCCAGCCAAGAATCGAATCAGAGAACCTCTTGCTGTGAGGCAGCAATGCTAACCGCTGCACCACCAGAGCCACCCTAAATAAAACAATACTAATATTAATCACATAAACAGATTCATATTCAAGATGTTAAAAGGTGCAAATATATTCAGCCTTCTTTTGACTACTTTAATTTTTTATATTATTTGATATTATATCAAGTATTTGATGTCAGCTCTTACTAATGAATTTGAGCCAATGTCTGTGAGAGACCATGCAACATTATCTTTCTATTAAAATTCTAACTTGTACATTGTTGGTGGTTCATAGCTTGCTCGAGTACAAAACTTAATTTCTTATTAATGTGTACAAGTACATACAGGATTCAGTAAAACAGAAACATATCATCTTTGCAATTACAATATTGCTCAGCACTTTCACTGACTTTCAAGGTTTTTGTTTTAACTAAATTTCTGTCAGAAGTAAAAGGTTATGACTCATTATACAAATCTATATTGGAAACAAAGAAAGGTAGCTTTCTTGGCATGTTCTGAAATGTAACACATTTGATTTGAATAAAGATCTCCTTTGGCGTGTGCCATCTTAAGGCAATTGTTTCTTTAAGGTAAGCATTTCTGCCATCATTGTCTGATTTATTTTTTTCTTTTTTTGTGTCTGCTGGTACAGACTTTGATGATCACGTACACTCAAGGCTCCATGTCTTCTGAAATAAACTTATGTGCATTATCTCCATTGTGTTTTTTGTTGCATTTCTTATTTTGTGTTTTGTAATAAACTTTATTGCTAACCAGAAGCTTGATTAAACATGCTACTTTTGCAAAAAGCAACAAAAATGCTAGATTGTCAGATTATGTTTACTTATTACACACAAGATTAACATATCCTCCACAATAATGTATCACTGGACTGCATGCTAGGGTTGTCTTTTTACCCTTTCTGGAGTTCTTATGTCAAATTTATGCTAATATATATGCAACTCATATAATGCAGTAACATTCTAAGGAAGCTTCATCTGTATATCATTAAAAAGAGTACTTGCCTTGCAGCTGTCCTATATTAAAATAGTCTTTACTTAAAAAGAAACTTCCATCCCACAGTAAGAGAGGAATATCTAAACTGTTCTGTGAAAATTGCATATTAGAAATCCAACATGTCTAACGCATGTGTTACTCAAACATAATCAATGGTGTTACCATAATAAGGCATGTGAAGCTGTCCCAACACATTTTATAAAGCACGTGCACAATGAAGCATTTAAGATGTGCTAGAAAGGAGGAAGAGATACAGCTTTAAGAGCAATTATCCCAAGAATCAGTAATCACATTGGAAGCACTGTCATGTGGTTAGTTTCTGTGTTTAAACTGCTATTTCCTAGGAAATGTTACATTCTTTCCTTTATTTTGGCATGCTTATTGCAGAAGCAGGCTTGTAAAGGCTTAGTAGATAATTTTCATTCTGTATTCAGTTGTTAGACCATTCATAAAATCAGGCGTTTTATGGTGTCAAGATCGTAGATCAAATTATTTTATGCCATTTTTTGGAAAATCTACGGGATGGGTGGGAGGATGGCAGAATGGTTAAGGTTATAGCAATTATCTTTATTATTTTCTTTAATATTATTATTTGCAGAAAAGCCTTACTCATTAGTTTGTAGAAGATCTGCCAGGTCATTTAATGGCTTGCATTACAATTGTATTATTCAAACAACCCCCATTAATATTTTATCGTTCTTCTGTAACCCCTTTAACATCTTTGTCCTTCCAAACAACGGGCCGACATGTTCCCTATAAAACCACAACTAGCTGATTATTGCCTTTCATAAGTTTAAACGACTACATCAATAATATTGTCCTCCATTAGCAAATCTGCCTGAAATCTTTAATTGCCATTCTCTATTTTGATCTATGAACGAAGGGGCCCTTAAGTTTAAAGACCAGTCATTGTTCTAATAGGGGGTGAAATGGCATTTTGTAAGAGTTTGCTTTGCTATATAAAATAAATTGTCTTAAATCTGAAATAAACATAATTTGTGTTCTTTAAAATTAAGTTACTATACCAAATATCTGTCTGTGAATGTCACTTTTACAAAGAAAATGTTTGAGTTGTTTGCTTCTGTTTTTGCAAAGTTCATGGAACTGTTTTTGTTCATTGATAATTAATACTTGATATTTGACATACAGACTGACTTCCATTACTCATATTCTATTGTAGAGATTAGTATGGTTTTCTTTCATTGTTTTGTAGTTGTATGGACATTGTTATTCCATACAAACCCTAAGGAACTATAATTACAATGTGTAGTACAGTCAGTCTAATTAATAAAGAGAAGAGAGACAGTGTGTGTGTAAAGCCGACAGTTGTAGTCTTATAACAGGCTGTACTCTCAAACATAAGTCTGTAGTGCCTAAATATGTCCAAAGTAGTCTTGAGAGAAAAATATTGTAAAATATGTGACAACTGGCACATCACCACATAAATATTTGTTAACAGGAACACTTTCTTTGATATTTTTTATTCTAAATTTATGATTCAGAAATGTTATAGTTTACATTTTGTCTACCTGCTCTGTGCTTTACATGACTGTGTTCCACGGTCAACAGGCTAAAAAGTATAGGGCATGCATGAAATAGTTATGACAATCATCATTACTGCTAACAGTATTCATATGTATTATAATATTAGACAAAAAGCAGGACTTTTAATTTCATTTTACAAGATATGTGTGGATATATGTTCAGATACATTAGACAAAAGTGTTTGGTTGACATCTGTTTAGTTGTCCAGTGTTGGTTGACTATACAAATGGTGGACAGTTGTGCAAAATTTCACAATTGTTGGGGCTTGGGAATACTTTTTTTTCAGTTTTGTTCAAACTCAGATATTTATAATTAGTAGTGAGAGTGGATAAATTGTTTTTTTTATGGTTTTGCATGCACCGAGGCTGTTTTCAGAGCATATATAAAATTACATCAACATTTGCATTTTTGATGTATTGTAGATTCTGATTTAGACATCAGCAAATGTGAATGTTGACAGAAGGTTAAATTGTCTATATATATATATATATATATATATATATATATATATATATATATATATATATATATATATATATATATATATGTTTATATATAAACACTTTATAATCTCAAAATTCTGAAATATCGAATTTCAGAATCCTGAGATTATAAAGCCAAAAGCTCAAAACTCCAAAACCCCAGAAGCGCGAATTTCAAAATCCTAAAGTTCGGAGTTGTTGAAGTAGCGCTTCTGGTGTTGCGATGTGTGAATGGATAGGTGGAAGTTCAGGTAAGTGTTTATGTTTAGGGGTTTTGATTAGGGGCTTTAGTGTGTGTAAGTGTGGGATGTGACTGTGATGTGTGTGTGCAAGGGGAATGTAGGTGTGTGGTGGTGTTTTCACGTGTTTGTCTGTGTAGTGCAACCTTGGAGTTAATATATTTAAGTACAGGTGATGTGGGGGGTGCTTGTCCCCCTGCTTATATGTAGTGTAGGTTTGTGTGTTTGTGGGGGGTGTATATGTGTATGTGTGTGATGTAAGGTTAGTGTAGGATTCACGATTTTAAAATTCGTGCTTCTGGGGTTTCGGGATTGTAAGGTTTCGGCTTTATGATCAAAAAATTCTGAAATTCGACATTTCAGGATTTCGGGATTATAAAATGAACACACATATATATATATATATATATATATATATATATATATATATATTATAATTTATTTTGAAACATGCATATATATCCTTTATGAATTGTTAGCCCATAGCAGCAATGCTTACAAGTATTTTATTAGTTGTCTTTTTGTAAAATTACTTGTCCCAGTATAAAATCATTATGCCAGCAGTAAAAACGCAGACTGTGAAGTCTTCTGTAGTTGGAGGGGGTACAAAGCAACTGTTATTCTACTCTGTCAGTGTACGTCTTATAAAAATATTAGATTAGCATCAGTATGTGAGATATGCGAGATTTAACGAGCAATACCAGTAAAGAAGTAGCTGAGAGGGATCACAGTTAGTGACCTGTAGAAGTATGGCCCCCCACCCTAATAACCTTATAAATATCTTCAGCTCAATTCTAATTTTACATGCAAAATGAGCAGGCATTTAGCTATAAATCCCTGCAGTCATCACCCACTGCATGTTGTGGGCAGTAAAAGAAAAGGAAAGAGGATCTGAAGCTTTATCCATAAGGCTTGGGTTTGGAGAATATTGTACTATAGCTGGCAAAGTATGTTGCACACTACCATAACAAATGACATAAAACTGGGCTTGTTCCAGCAAGTAAATGTAAGCAAATGACCTTAGGGCAGATGCTCTAGCCTCAGGCACTAGATTAAACTTAATACAATTCCATGCTGTAAAGAAAATAACATTATTGTATACTTATAAAACCATGAAAAAGTACCAAAGAAAATAACACCAATGAAAAACATGACACAATTTATATGAAGAGTAATGTTCTCTCTTTTTAATATCTTGCAGCCTTTTATTACACTACTACATTTTTCTTACACATTTTAAAAAATATAATTTTTTATCAAATAATTAGTAAATAGGAATGCTTATGTGTCTTTGTGTGTGTGTGTGTGTGTGTGTGTGTGTGTGTGCGAGTGAGCGTATGCATGTTTGTTTTCTCAGCTCTCTTTCTCTCTTAAGAGGTGAGATTTAAAGGTCGCATTTGAAAAAAAAATCAGGATAAAAAATGCTAATTTGTAATGTTGCATATGCATGTACTATTGATTAAATAACTGCAGTGAACATATCATTCAAACAATTCAGACTACACTGCTTAATATCTACTTTCATGAAGTGAGTATGATGAAATATTATTAAGTGAAGGATATAAAAAGTGAAGACATTTGTTTCATTAAACAATACTTGAATGAATGATAGGTGGCAAAGAAAAATGTAATTCAAAGGATATGCATGCAAAACCATCACATCTGAATGTACATATGCAAGTGTTGGATTCTTTTTTACTTTATAGAGAGACTGAAGAAGCTTCTTAACTGCAATATTGTTTCACTCACATTCTTTACTAAGCAGCACAGAATTTGTGCTCTTACATACTGAATTTTCAACCAAAATTATTTGCAGGAACAGATCAGCTTGGCTAGAACCACATACTACACAGTTGGATCCTTGCTTCTTTTCTTGGTCTTTTGTCTGCATGCAGTGGTTCACAGAAACTGATTTTCTACCTTCTTTTTGGAATGTTATACTAAACAGACATAATCTCTGGCCCAGTGGCACCACAGGTTACTGTCTGGTGTTTGTAGTCCCAGTCTAATTAAACCCCAAAAGTGTATGCCTTAAGGATATGTGTGTCTGACTCACTGCCTTGGAGGTAGCCCGAGGCTCTCAAAATGTTAGTGCTGTCAGGAAACTTCCTGATACAGGTGACAAAGTGTTACGAGGCTAAAGAAATCTGCTGCCAAAGGTGTCTAGTATATTATTAGTGTGGTATTCTGCTGATTTAGAATAGATGACACAAACTGCCCTTAGTTTTTTCCCCAAAGAGAGTGGCTTCAGTTGAATAAAGTTTTAATTCGGCCATGTCTTATACAATAGGTTACCAAGAAAAATCATGTATGTCATGTGTTAGTGAGATATCAAACCGATCTCTGCATTTTGAGTGATGATTTGCAGAAATGTAGCTTCAGTGGATGCTTTGCAGTAATGCTGATGTCATTAGAGCACACAGATATTAGAATGCATCATTTGATTCCTTTTTGTTGTGGCTCTTTCAAATCCAATAAGTGCTGTAATGCTTCAGACATTAGTATTTCTACATGTTCTTTCTGCCTATTGTGAGCATCTTACTTATTAGGTGCAAAGGGAATAGCTGGGGATAATAGTTTTGATTTAAATTCTGTATTTAGCAACACACACAGGTGCTCACACACACATTTTCACAGGCAAATACACGTACTTACTGTTTTTTTACTGACTTTCTGTTAGGTATGACTATGCGGCTTGTTGCAGAAATAAGCAGCTATTCTGAGCCTAATGCTACTTTCCCAGCGCTGAGCTTTTAGCAATGCTGCAGAGTGATAGTGCTGTGGATGTCATCTGACAGGCATTCTTGGCAGGTTTCTACACTCCGGTCCCACAGAGAGTTTCTGATTTCAGACCTAAGGCTGCATTTTTGAAGAGCAGCATCAGGAGGACAGTGATGAGGTGGGGGTGGGGGACTGGGCACTATTTCAGGGTTACACTTTGCTTTGTCGCAAGTTCTAGCTGAGAAATGCTTTTCATGAATGGCAAACTGCGTATTCTAACATATGTCAACTGACAAGTACATTTCATTAGTAATCAAAGCTGTAATTTCCTTTGATGATAATTATACTCACTGGCAATTCTCAAAGCTTGGAGTATCATCTTCACATGATATAATCATGACATCTTATCCAACAGAAGAGTGTGTGTGTGTGTGTGTGTGTGTGTGTGTGTGTGTGTGGACTGTGCGACAGGTCGTTATGCACAATGTTGCACAGTTTAACTATTACGTGTCAGATGCAGTCATCATGTACAAGGTTTCCTTTTATAGGATACAGGTACAAATACATGCATGATCACAGATTAGATACGGGACTGTATCTGAGGGACACAGTGCATTCCACAAAAAAAAAAGAATATCACTCGTTTAAATCACAGAGACATGCAGCATTCTGTATGGTTTTTGCCTGATGATTAAAGAAGCAGATGCAAATTTCTCTTCACAAGAATTGTGTAAGACAGAGGCTTTAAGATATAGATTTTTAAATTGCACTTCATCTGTATAGGCAAAGTCATGGTGTTACACCTTAAACAATAACTCTGCCATGTATGAAAGCAAGTGGAACACAGGACTTGATACACCATGGACTCACACTGTGAAGGTAATAACAGGCATGTCTAGCAGAACTCTTTGTCAGGGTTACTATGGCAGTAAAGAAGACAGAGCTATGGACGTGACCTATTTATTCATATTTTGTCAACACCAGTGTGGCTGATTTGTGTTGTGTCAATCATTGTGACAGCCTTGTGGGTGTGTATCTACACACACACACACACACACACACACACACACACACACACACACACACACACACACACACACACACACACACACACACACATGAAGACAGATGAATAGATATAGCTAAATAAGTAAGCAGATATTCATGTCTGTCTGCGTATCCCTGTATTATTTTAATTGATGGCCTTAGGATTGAGGGGTAATGATCATTATTGTCTCTTTTCACTCAGAAGTGTGTATCAGATTCATACAGACAGGTTGCAACCTCAGTGACTGTTTTCACTGTAGAGGGCACAGAATACCACATTGTGAAGATTGGAAGTACAAATTCTAAAAGACAATAACATTTAGTTTTTCAGTTTTGATTCAAATATGTGGCAAATAGCATACTGGGGATTAGGAAAAGTATTTGGTAATTTATTCATATTTAGCTAATCTACATTGATGGCACCATTAAACTACAAGACAGGCAACATGTCACAAAGACAGCAAGCTATATTGATTTAAAGGAAAACATGGTTAATGTTGACACTTAAGGAATCAAAGCTATGTCAAGTCTTTTATAAATACTATTACCGAAGGTCAGGCAGGAAGCCCTTTGATGATAACACAAAGCAGGACAGTAATCAGTACACAAACAGTCATAGAAAGGATGAAATTGATTTGAGAAAGTTGGATAAATACACATATGGCAACTTAAATTTAGGTATTTACTAGAGAAAACACAAACACCATGAGTGAACAATGTAAAAGTGGAGCAAACAAAAGTGGTAACAAATAAGTGGAAAAGGTTCTTACTGTATAATTAAACAATATAAAGGAAACAAAAAGAACAATGAGGCAGTGTAGAAAAACTTGCAGAATATGTAGCATTGGATGCGTAGGCATGGGCAAAAAAGTCATATTTCTCTATAAAAATGAATTTGTAAGTCTGCAGGTAGAGTTTTGATTTGAGTTCTAAAGGCTTTCTCTTTGTAATGATTTCAACTTCAAATGAATAGAACAATATGGTACATAACAAACTGTGACAAAAGCCATATAAAGAGAGATGAAGAGAAATATGCTTGTATTAAAAACAGAGATAAACTGATGTAAACCTAAATGCACAGCACATCAGACTTCAGTAATGAACTAATCCAAATATGTTTTGCATTATTAGAGATGTAGAAAACCTCAATATACCATAACATCAGTCATTGATTTCAGACATGAAATGATAATGCAGTATTTACATTTTTTATAATACAAGTGCTTAAATCAATGAAATTTGACTACATTGTTTAGAATGTACTGTTTTTCATTTCAAAACTCAGCAAAGAAAGGAGTAACACAAGCATACAAAACACAAAGTCAGTGTGCCACGCAATCACAGCCCTTAAGGCCAAATAACACACCCAATCCACTAGTAATAGGTGACTCTATTGTCATGCACACTGACGTCCCACTCACTAGACTGAACAAGGAGAAGGTTACTGTAAGCTGCCTGTCGAGTGCCAGGATCCGCCACATAACACAAGCACTCAGGTCACTCCAGAACAGGTACAAATATGACTTGGTCATTGTCCATGCTGGTGAGAATGACCTGAGACGTACCTCCCTGGACTACATGAAAAGAGACATAGAGGAGCTCTCTGATCATGTAGCCCAGGCCGGTATGACCCTGACCCTGAGTAGCATCTTGCCCTCACCAAGAATGCTACCACAGTATAAAGATAAAATGATCAATTTTAACAATTGGCTAAGCTTTTGGTGTCGTTCAAAGGGGATCCAGTGTTTGTCAGCCTGGGATGACATGCTCGACAAGCCACGTTGCTTCACCAGAGATAGCTTGCACCTGCCGCCCTTAGGCTTTCGAATACTGGCCAAGGCTTTTGCCACCCCCAGAGTGCCTTTTTAGGCAAGGCTCACAAGACAAACCCACCCCTGTAAACAACACAAGAAACCAAAAACTGAGGGTAATGCTACTCAAAGCCAGAAGTCTAAACCTCAAAATGCATGCACTCGAGGCACTCCTCAGTATGGAGAGAATCGATATCTGTGCAGTAACAGAAACCTGGTTCAAGGCTACAGAGAGCACCCCAGCACTGCCAGGCTATAACTCATACCATACCTTTAGGGCACAGACCGAAATACAAAAGGCAGGGGTGTATCCATTTTCATCAAGGATATCCACACCTCCAGGTTAGTGGCACAGCACGAGGCCTCGGAGACTATCCATGTGCAACTAACAGTGGGTAAAGCTGCTTTTAAGATTGTATCTTGCTACAGATCACCCACCTTGTCTTAGGACCCCCACTCAGCATTCCTGAGAACACTGGAAAATAAGAAGGTCCTACCTAACACCATGATATTGGGTGATTTCAACTACCCAAACATTGACTGGGAAAACTACTCAAGTACTAACTCCTTTGCCCAATGCTTCCTAGAGTTTATCAACACAAATGCCCTGGAACAACTGGTCACCACTCCCACAAGAGGTGACAACATACTGGACCTGATCATCACCAACATGGGGGACAAATGTTCCACACCAGAGGTAAACCCGCCACTGGTATGATCAGACCATAAACTAATCACACTGGACATCCACATCCTGACCCCCATCCCCAGTCAAGGAAACCACTGTGAAAAACTTTTCAAAAGCAAACTTCACACTTCTCAAGACCGAGGTGGAAAGTTTCAAAGCCCCCTTGCTAAAGGATAATGCTGCCCAAACCACAGAATCCTTTACAAATGCATTCTGTGAGCACCTACAGGAATGCATGGATCGAGCCATCCCAAGTTAAACCAAGACTCACTCCTCCAAAAAGAGGAAACCAGTCTGATGGACCCAGGCCATAAACAAGCTATACAACAGAAGGAGGAAACTATTACATGATAGAGCAAAATCCCAAAAAGGGAAGGCATCCCTGATCAGTATCAGAAAGAAACTGCAATCCCTCATAAAATCAACCAAGGCCAGCTTCGAAAGAAAAATTGCCAAAGACTCTAAAGATAATCACAAAGCCTTCTTTAGCTATGTCAAGAATCTAGGTGGCAACTCTCAGATCTGCTCCGAGCTAGTGCAAAATGGCAAAAAATACACTGAACCAACTGACATTGCCAACATCCTGGCTGACAGTTTCAGTGCAAACTTTACCCCCCCACCACCAAAAGGGCCCGTGTCCATCCCAGAAGAATGTAGAGCCCAGATATCACAGATACACAGGTGAAAACAGCCCTTTCCAAAGCCAAAAACACAGCATCAATGGGACCGGATGGTATCTCAGGCTGCGTCTTACACGAGCTCCAAAATGAACTAACCCCTCACCTAAATTCACTGTTCAAACTCAGCCTTACCACAGGCTATGTACCCAAAGAATGGCATACAGCAACAGTTATCCCACACCACAAAGGTGGTCCCACAATGGATCCTGAGAACTATCGCCCTATAAGCCTGACTAGCCTGATCTGCAAAGCTATGGAGCGCATCATCATGGAACTCATTAACAGAGACATTGGGAACCTCCAGACACTGGACCCTACCCAATTCAGCTTTGTTAAAGGCAGATCTTGCCTCCTAAACCTAGTTGACTTCTTTGAAACAGTTACCAAGGCCATAGGTGAGGGAAAGGTAGTCCACACAGCCTACCTGGACCTCGCAAAGGCCTTCAACACCATTCCCCACACGGGCATTATAGATATGCTTACCAGCTTGAACATTAACCCCTATGTCACGAGATGGGTTGCCAACTGGCTCATGGATAAAACTCACATGGTCAGAGTTGCGGGTGCCATGTCCGACTCTAAACCGGTTACAAGTGGCATCCCACAGGGCTCAGTCCTGGGACCCCTCCTGTTTGGTATATACTTCTCTGAGGTACAGGCAAGCATGGTAGGACTATGACTGACCAAGTTTGCAGATGATTGCAAACTTGGGGCCATAATTGACTCTCCAGCTGACACAGACAACCTCCAGAAGGGTCTCATGGAGATGAATACCTGGTGTCAGAACCATGGCCTCAAGCTAAATGCCAAAAAGTGCATAGTCATCCCCTTTGGGAAAAACAAAGTGCCCACGAACTACCACATAGGTGGTAATCCACTAAGTACAGAAGATGTAATTAGGGATCTGGGGACCCAAGTAGATAGCAACCTGTCCTTTGATAATCACATTGCCAAAGTGGTTAGAAAATCCTTCTATATAGCCCACCTAATCACAAAAGGGTTCACATCTAGATCAAGAGAGGTTATTGTGCCCCTCTACTCATCGCTCATCCTGCCCATAATAGAGTACAATGCCCCATTTGGGATGTACCTTACTCGACACCTGCAACAGCTAGAAAGACCACAGAAGTACCTCACCAAGAGGATCGTGGGCCTAAAACAGATGCCCTATGCAGCTCGACTAAAGAAACTCAAGCTCTACTAGGTTGCTTACCGCCTACTCAGAGGTGATCTCTGCCTGACGTACAAGGCCATGTCTAACCCGGAATTAATGGACATACTCCACCTCAAGAAAACCAAATCTCTTAGCACCACATGCTCTAGGGATTTAAACCTCAACACAACAATAAATGGGACATGCTGGAGGGATAGATTCCTGTCCCAGAGACTTCCCTCGCTCTGTAATAGAATCCCAATCTGTGTTAGGCAAAGCCCCTCACTGACTCTCTTCAAGAGAAATCTTGACGAGTGGATGGGAAATTGTAAATTTACCCCTGGGATCACTTCAATGGCCCTGCTGGACAGAGGCTCAGGAAACTAATCTAAAGGGAGGCGAAAGCCAACACATTCTGGATAGGCTTATAAATGCCCTTGGGCAGATAGCCTAGTACCTACCTATGAACCTACCTATGAACCTATGAACTAATTCAGGACTTGCACTAATGATTCTTGAAATATTAAATAGTTACTGTATATATTGAGGTGATCCCAGGCATGGAGGGAGAGACAATTTCCTAAGCATGTCCTATGTCTGCCATATTCTCACTATGGGTCATACATGCTACACCTTCAGTGGGAGGCACCAAAGTGGAATCCTCATGAGGTGTACAAAGCACATGAACTTACCTTCCTCAGTCCGAAGTAAGAGTCCTGGACTGTGAAGTGCCTCACTTTTTCTTGGAAAGTGGGTCCAACAAAGCTGTGAAGAGACTTAATTTCCAACGGAACTTATCTTCTTAGTTCCAACTAAAAGCTCATGACCATAGGTGAGGATGGATATATTAGACTGACCAGTAAATTGAGACATTATTCATGTGACTCAGCTTTTGATTCACCATTAGTCTAGTGCAAGACCTGTAAGCCTGTCACATCTGCCTCATCTGCCCATCAGTCATGATCAAGACCTTAAAATTCTTCATCACTGTCATTTCACCTAGGTACTCCACTGCAGAGAAAAATCATCAATTTTCTGAGACAGAACCATGTCACTGAGTTTGAAAGTGCTTACTGTTTCATCCCATCCATTTCATGTGGAGCAGTGAACCACTCCAATGCATATTTGCAGTCACAGTGAAGTGATGTAAATGAAGTGATATATTTTATTTTTTTTATTTTTATTTTTATTTTACATTTGTTAACCGGGCTAGTCTGGCTGGATACATGTCCATTTTCAGCAGAGGCCCGAGGAGAAAAGCTCCACTATCAGACTAATACACTACAGTTTATGAAGTCACTAATAATACTAACTATACAAATAAAACTAATATAGTATAATACGGCAAAATACAAATGCAAATACATTTTTCATGTACAAATCTGACTAGATGACAATCAAAATTCAGTCAGGGGCTGAGGAGAAAAGCTTCAGTGTCAAAAAACAATTTAAAGTTAAAAAATATCCCTAGTAGCTAGTCATGACAACAAATAGGTATTGGCTGAAAGCATAAAAGCGGTTAATATATAGTGTTAAACATGCAGGTTAGTAGTGTAACAGATATTAAAAGGTTAGAGATAGGGAAAAGGCAGAAATGACGTAAAGAGAAAGGAAAAATAAAGTACAGTTACTGTTAGGTACAGGAATTCTGGACTTAGTGAGGCTAAGGAACAGGCAGTAGGAAAAGGAGAGGGGGAAAACAAAGATAGTGAGAAATGTAAAAGGTAGCAGGATTATAGGAGGTCAGCTAAAAGAAGCAAGAGACAGAAAAACAGAGTGGTCAGAGGGGGAGTCAAACAGAACTATGAACAGAAGAGTGAAGGTATAAAAAAGGGACTGTGGAAGTCAGTTTAAGTTAGAACAGAAGAGCAAAAGTACACAGGAACAGACTGGAGAGAGTAATAAATTTGCTGAGGTCAGTCAGGATTCGAGCAGGGGCATAGCCAGTGAGTTATTAGGTGAGTTTTCATCTGTTTTTTGAAAAGATGACATGAGCCTAGGGAGGTCAGTTCTGTGGGGAGTTTATTCCAGTAAGAACCGACAGTGTTTGCAAATAAGGAATCACCTGATTTATTATGAGATTTCAAAGTAGTAACTAGTAGCTTGTTGGCTGATCTAAGTGTAGTGAGATTTTTATAAGGAGTGATGAGTTTATTTAGTATGGGTGTGTTGGAGGGGTAATGTAGAATTTTAAAAGTGATGATTAGTTGCTGTAGTAGTATTAGGTTTGGAAGTTCAAGCCAGTTTAGTTTCTTTAAATTAAGACAGTGATGAGTTTGGAATAGAGAGCCAGTGGCAAATCTGGCTATACTGTGGTAGGCGGTATTCAGTTTTTGAAGATTAGCTTTAGATATATTGATAAAGGAGGGAGAGGCATACAATAATGTAGAAATGAGGTGAGTTTGGGCGAGAGCCACTCGGGAAGTAGCAGTAAGGAAGGGCTTAAGTCTGTAAAGGGCACCCATCTTTTTATTGACTGACTTGATAGTTAAGTCAATGTGATAGTCAAAATGTAGCTGATTGTCTATGGTTACGCCTAGCAGCTTAGTGGAAAAGTCAGGTTGGATGACAGTGCCATTACACGATACAATGGAAAAAGTGATAGGGGTGGATTTAGTGGTTGGGGTGAAAAGTAGAAGTTTGGTTTTTTTGGGATTTAGGAGGAGACAGATATGTTGGAACCATTTTTCTGCTGCAGTGAAGACCACCTGGGTAGCAGAGTGGAGTTGTGCTGGGGAAGAAGCAGAGCAGATGAGAGTGGAATCATCTGCATACTGTATACAAGTGGATGTCGGGAGGGAAGTGGGCAGGTTATTTATGAAAATAGAGAAAAGTAGGGGACCTAGGATGGATCCTTGTGGGATGCCAATAGTAACTGGGAGTTGAGAGGATAGATGGCTGTCCCAGAGGACTGCTTGTTTTCTATTAGTCAGGTATGAGTCGAACCACTGTAATGCTTGTGAATCAAGTGAGAGGGATTGTAAGGTATCGAGGAGAAGTTTATGGTTGACCATATCGAACGCTTTTGAGAGGTCCAAGAATAGTGCAGAGGAGAACAGGTTGTTGTTGCGGTTTTTATTGATAGAGTCAGTGAAGGAGAGAAGGGCAGTTGAAGTACTGTGGTAGGGTCTAAAACCATGTTGTGAGTCTACAAGCAAGTTGTTATTTAAGAGATAATGTAGAAGTTGATGGTGAATGCAGCGTTCCATTATTTTGGATAGAGGAGATAGAAGGGCAATAGGCCGAAAATTGGAGAGTTCGTTGGAGTTTCCTCCTTTATGGAGGGGAATAATATGGGAGATTTTCCAACAGGATGGGATTTTGGATTCAGTTATGGTTCTATTTATTAAGATGGAGACTGGGTAGGCTATCTCGAATGCAGCTAGTTGCAGATATTCAGATGGAAGCTTGTCTGCAGAAGGGGTGCAGGGTTTGAGTTTAGATAGTAGCTTATGTATATAGGTTGTTGAGACAGTATTAAACTTTAGCATGTGTGTGCTGTTTTGAGTGGGGGTAGTTTGGAGGGTTGGGGGGGGAGTCATGGTACTTGCAAGTGAGGTGACTGTTTGAGAGAAAAAGTTGTTGAAAGTGTTGGCTATTATGTTAGGTTGGGTTTGTGCTAGGCTAGCTGGGGTAGGCGTTTTGGTGTTACCTGGATGGAGTAGTTTGTTTATTCCTGACCAAAATTGTTTTGTGTTTTGGTGTTGGTTTTGTTGGTATTGAAGGTGGTAGTTTTTCTTGTCCAGAATGGTAAGCTTCTTTGTTTTATTTCTCAGATGTTTGAAGTTTTGATGGTCAATTGGTTTTTTTGTGGACCTCCATTTAGACCATAGTTTATTTCTAGCTCGCATAGTTTGTTTAGTTGTTTTAGAGAGCCATGGGGCTGCTTTGGATTTGACTCTGACTAAGCGGGATGGGGCATGTTGATTTAGAATTTGTAGGAAGGTATTGTTGAAATGGGTTACAGCCTCATCTATTGGGAGGTATTTTAGAGTAGACCAGTTATATTCCTTGAGTTCATTTTGAAAGGATGCTAGGTTGAATTCTGTTTTGTTGTGTTTGGTACGATAAGTAGTTGGTTTGGGATTGTTGAATTTTTGTTTAGTGATAAAGGTAAGGAGGTGGTCACTGATATTGTCAGGGAGTATTCCTGTTTTGTAGGAGAGGGGATTGTTGTTGGTCAGTATCCAGTGTAGAATGGTTTGTTTGTGGGTGGATTTATTTATTCTAGTAGGGGAGTTGATGGTTTGATGATAGTTAAAGAGATTAAGGTGAATGGAGGGTGTGGGGGATTTGCAGGAGTTCCAGTCAATGTTGAAATCACCTAAGATTATGGTTTCTTGGGGAAAGCTACAGGAGGCCCAGCTAAGGATATTTTCCAGGGTATTGATGTTCTTGCCTGGGGGGATGTAGGAACATATTATGTTTATAGCCTTGGATTTATTAACTTGGAGTTTGGTGCAAAGTATTTCAGCATTTGCTGGGGAGGGGGGCAAGGAGTCAATTAAGGCTACCTGAAGTTGTGATTTGTATAGGAGGGCCACTCCTCCGCCCTTTTTATTAAGACGATCTTGCCTTAAGGTGCTATAGCCTGGGGGAGTAAATTCGTTGTCTTTGGTACTGGGTTTAAGCCAGGTTTCTGTGAGACAGAGGATATCAAAGGCATAAAAATCAATTAAGGCATGGAGTTGTGTTAATTTGTTATTAATGCTACGAATATTTAAGTGAGCAATAGAGAGGGAGTCAGTGGAGAAGGGTGAGCTAGTATAGTTAGCTGTATGGTTTGAAGGGGTGGGATTGAGGAGGGTATTGGGACCGGGGTTGGGGTGGATGTCCCCATGTATCAATAAAAGTGTTTGTGGGGTTTGAAAGATATTTGTGTATTTGATGGGTATTAGATAGAACCGTTTGGAGGTTGTGAATCTGTAATGGTGTACTTTATGGTAGAGAGGGGGAAGGTAGGGACAGGTTGAAAGTATATTAATATGGGTTTGGTCAGGTAGAGGAAGTGTAGTTGTAGTATGTTTGGCTAATACAGGAGTTTGGCTAAGCCTAAGATGTTCGTAGGAGGTAAGAGTGTAGTAGTAAAGCAGGATGTTAAGTAGAAGAAGAGGAATGATTGAGTTAAGGGTTAAAGGCATGTTTTTATAGAGTGAAAGGTTAGTAAGTGTAGGACTACACGGTATAAAATAATAGGGTGAGGTAGTATAGATCTGATAGAAGAGAGAGGGTGTGGTTTTAGGAGTAAGGAGTTAAGTGGTAGATGTGCAGGAAGTAGAGATAGGTAATTAGCTAATTAGGGGTGTGTCTAAGTAAGTTTAAAGGTAGGACCCCTGGTGGTGGGTGGGAATTGGGGGTAGGGTGGGGAGCGGAGTGAGCGTAGCGAACGGAGCAGGGAAGAACAGGACAAAAAGTTGCAGAAAACAATCAGGCAAGAAGAGAGAAACAGGTGTAAAGGTAAGGGTGAGCTCAACAGTAGAGAGTTTGAGGAGATTGTATGGTAAGTGGGGGGTAAATGAAATAGTACTGGGTAAGATAGAGGAGTTGCTCCTGAGAGAAATAGTAAGTGGCAAAGGTAGACTAAGGAACAGGAAAGGACAGTAGGATTTGCAGTGGGATACTCAGAAAATGTAGTAGTATGATTTGTGGTAAGAAGGGCGCCACCTAGTGGCCAGGTTAGGAAAAAATATCAGACAGAGCAAGCAGGGGGTTAACCAAGATTAAAAGAACAAGAGACGGGGTAGAGAGAGAGGATTATATGGACCAAAGGCAAAAAGGGAGTGAAGGAGAGGGGACCAACAAAAGGCCAATCTAGAGGGGGGGGGGTGCTGGTTTACCTGGCAGGGGAGTAAAAAAATGTCCTGGTGAGTAAAGCTAAGCAGTACAATGATAGGACATACTCTCCACAAAAAATCTGGGAGGACAGTCTGTTAAGAGGATGTCTAATCCTATTCAGAATTTCTGGTGTTTAAAAGATGTCCACAGGGCCTCTTAGGTTAGGGAAGGGCAGGAACCCAGGTGTATAATCTGTTAATAGTTAAAGGTAGAGAGAGAAAGAAAAAACAAGCAAAGGAAAAATAAATTGTTAATCAATCATGTGTGTACAACAAAACTAGCACAGTTGCTTTAAATCCAAACAAAACAAAAGAACAGTACAGAGATATACTCTAGGGCACGCTGTATGAAGCAGAGTAGCTAGACTGCTAAAGACATACAGTGGGGCCCTCAAGGAACAAATCTAACAGTAGTTACTAGCTAGAATAAAGGTTTAGGCAAACAGCATTTATCCTAATGACTGGCTACAATCAATATACTAAGCATAGGTATCAAGCAGTCTAGCTAGAATAAATGTTTAGGCAAGCAGCATCTATCCTAATGACTGGATACAATCAATATAGTAAGCATAGGCATCAAGCAGTCAAACCAGTTTCCACAGAACATATGGCTAAAGACAGCATTAAAAAGCCATGGATCTAGGTCAAGGATTACAGTATCCCAAAGGGGATATGTGTTTAAAAATAAATTCTACTTCATAGTAGGTCAAATATACTTGATCAAAATGCAGCACAGATATTAGGCAGTTCTAATGTCAGCAATGAGCAATACATTTCCATAGGTAAAATACTTTAGCACTCAGAGACATTTACTACGCTATAGCCCATCATGAACGCCAGTAATATATTATGGGAGACCACGTGGAGGCTGCCTAGGGAGGGACACTGCCAAAAGGTCGCAGCAAGGGGAGAAAATCAGTTATAGAGAAGATTATGAGGGATATATAAAGATATATACGGTTACAAGGAGTGAAACAGTTGAGTTAGGCACATAATATGATAGTCAGGTAATGTATCATAATACTACTGTACCCCTCAGAGTCAGGACGCCTAGGTTACAGGGGTAGGTCTAGGTCGCTAGCTAGCAATAACTTAAGAAAAAGATGAAATAAAAGCCTGCCGAGCGAAAACCGCTGCTAGGTGTCAATCTATATTGATTAGAGTTTACTTTGATCATACTGCATAATATGTTTAGGAGGCACAAGTGATTTTAAAAATGTATGAGGAATACTAAAGAGGAGTCAGGCAGGTGGATATTTGTTTTTAAACAAGAAGAGGTGATAATGCAGAATTAATTAAAATCATAGGATCAAAGGATCATAGGAGTTTACTAGGCAAACAGCCTCAGGGTCCTTAACAAGCCAAGCCAAGTTCAAACCATGTTCCCAAGGGTGTCTAGTTCAAACAGACACTAAAATCAGCACCTATTGCCCCTGCCCAAGAACGGCACAGGTGGTACCCTGGGGGTGAATTTCCAGTTATCCATCCAATAATCAAAATTAAGCTTAAATAGGTTAACAACAAGGGTCTTTGTTTAACATGAACAGGAAGTTTGTTCCAAAGGTGGGCCACCTCTGTGAGACAAATCTGTCTCTCCAGCAAGTTCTCTTGAGGTCACATATCAGGTTAAGGTCCTTTGACCAAGTGACACATGTGCCTTTTGACTTGTGAATGTGCAGCACTTCCATTTAAGCTGTGTCAGAGATTGCTCTATATGCAAGGTACAGGTTGCCTCTGAGTAATCTATATAACACAGAGTAAAGTGACAATAATTTTAGTCTGTCTGCATAAGACAGATCTTAAAGACTGAATTATCTTTGTAAGGAACCTTTGTATTCTTTTCAATTGCTCCAGGTGTTTGGAAAGGAACATATCAAAGGGATCATTGTACTCTAATACTGGCCTGTTCAATCAACTAGAACAGAATTCTGGTGTCAGGTTAGGCTATAACTGTTTACTGGAAAGCGAGGATAAAAAGATAAAATAATGTTTTGAGAGAAAGCATTATAAAGTCTAGAGATGCAGTTAGTATGAATTAAGTACTGATAATGAGGCAGAATACTTAAGCAGTAAAGAAAAAAATAAGTAAAGCTAAAATTGATATATATGATGATGTTCTCTGTCTAAAGCATTGAATGTTGACAGCTGTTTTTGCAGTCAAAAATCACTATGTTGGTAATCAAGTGTGGGAGTTAATGAAATGATAAACATCAAATGTTGCTTTTTATGAAAAGATGTGATAGGTTTAAGTGGGACTGAGTATGCAAGTGTTTCCACCTCAAGGTTAGAGTATATATATATATATATATATATATATATATATATATATATATATAAATATATAAATATATATATATATATATATATATATATATATATATATATATGGGTGCACTTCAAAATACTGACTTTCAAAATCTCTAAAGCTCAAAATACTGAAACTCAAAATATCGAAAAAAAAAAAAAAAGTACAGCAACATAACTATATTGCAGCAGAACTACATACAGAAAAAATATTGCTCTTCTGAAAGTATAGGCAGGGGGGCAAGCCCCCCTGCACCCCCACCATGTGGGGGCTGTGCCCCCCACAACCCCTGCTACTTAAATATATCAACTCCAAGATTGCACTTCACTACACTACTGCTTATACTTGGAAAAGAGTAATATGGTTTGTGTTTTATTTGTTACAGTATGTACTTGTGCTGGAATATAATAAGTGTTGATATCATGTGTGTTTTCAGTATTCTGAGTATTCAGTATTCTGAGCTTTAGAAATTTTAGGGATTTTGAAAGTCAGTATTTTAAAGTGGATCCGTATATATATATATATATATATATATATATATATATACATATATATATATATATATATATATATATATACATATATATATATATATATATATATATATATATATATATATGTGTGTGTGTGTGTGTGTGTGTGTGTGTGTGTGTACATATATATATATATGTATATATAAATATATATATATATATATATATATATATATGGGTCTACTTCATATGACATAAATTTCATTTGACTGAAATTCATTTGACTGAGACCAAAACACTGAAAGTTCAAAAGACTGAATACTCATTTGATTGAAACTCATAACACTGACACATTAAAGTAAAAGGTATATGCCCTTTTCCCCACTGTACTGCTATCCTGGAGTTAGTATTTATAGTTGGGGGGTGTGGGGGGCACAGCTCCCCATACTGGGGGACGTGGGTGGCAAAGCCCTCCACATAGTTTAGGTAAATATTGTTTTCTGCAAAGAGTTATTCATTGCAGTTATAAATATCCATGTGTATGGTTTAAAATGTATAAAGTATATGGGAGGCTTCACCCCCCACACCCCCCAATGTGGGGGGCTGTGCCCCCAACTATATATACTAACTCCAGGATCGCACTACAGTGGGGAAAAGAGCATATACCTTTTACTTTAATGTGTCAGTGTTATGAGTTTCAGTCAAATGAGTTTTCAGTCTTTTGAACTTTCAGTGTTTTGGTCTCAGTCAAATGAATTTCAGTCAAATGAAATTTAGATCATATGAAGTAGACCCATATATATATGTGTGTGTGTGTGTGTGTGTGTGTGTGTGTGTGTGTGTGTGTGTGTGTATGTTTTGAGTGTGTAGCAGTTGTGTGTCTTGATTAGTGGCACTGTTAAGGAAAGTGGTTTTAGTAATAAGATGTGTAGGACTGAGTTTGGAGAAGGGGTTGCATTAGGGTTAAGGTTTGCACATATAAATAAGTGTGGTGCAGGTGAGCAAATTATGGATAAAGAAATGATGACAGAAGGTAGTAGATGAAAAAGGACCAGATAAACTCAGCAATAAGTAATACTTTGATGAAACATGTTAAAAATAAACATGAGTCATCATAAGAATAAGGAGTGTCTGTTAATAACTGGATTATCAGTATAAACATCGAAACAGAAATTCTGGTCAGGAAATGAGACATGGAATTTATAGATATGAGAACAATATTTAGTATATTATATTCATCTGAGTCCAAAGGGCAGAGAAGTTTTAGCTTTCACATTTAATGCCTGCAAGTTTTTCAGGGATCAAGTACATGATACAAATTGAGGGGAGATAGAAAATAAAAAGGGGGTGAACATTTTCAGTACTGATATGCAAAGTTTTAAGGCAAGAGTTCTTTGAATAGGAATATATGGAGGTATAATCAAATTCACTGTTTTCTATAATGTCTGAAATCTGACTAAAGAAGGAATACATGGGCTGTGGAATAACATAGCTCTCACACATCAAAGATGAGGATAAAAGATAGATTATGCTCATGTGGATTTTAGAAATCAGCCTCATTCCAGTGTTTTAAAGAACATCTGAAATTATTACTTTTATTGCCCATTGCAATCCTATACAAATACACAAGACATAATATGATTTTGATCTTTGTGGAATCACTTTATTATATTTTTGGATGTTACTTATCCAAATATATTGTAAGAGCTGAACCAACCTAACAAAAATCGGACTAAGATTAAGATTCATATAGAGCATACTATATATGTGCTAGAGGAATTTATTGTTACTTATGACATGAAACAGATGATAAGTGAGTTATAAGGAATACAGTACTGTGACACATAATGGTATTAAAGCAACAGCACCAAAACTGTACATGTTATGGCTTACATTTTCTGGCTGGAGCTGATGATTGTGCAATTTACTTAGATTGTACATTGAAAGAAAAAAAAGAAAGAAACGTAGAAAAGAGTGGAGACTTATTAACTACATGGTTATGGAAGTAGAGTGATATGGTGGATATGGGAAATGATGTACAAAATTGGGAATGTTAGTCAGAAATATGCATTGTTAATTTGGAGACATAGAATTTGGGTGTGAAAAATACATGTTAAAATTAAAAGTGTGCACGTGTATATAATGATTATGAAACCAAAAGGAGAGCTGTAAAAAGCAAAGACATGAAAACTAAGACAAAAAAATAACTTGTATAAGAGACAGAAGATATCTGCAAATGGCAATGACACAAGAGAATGTAACATTTCTGTAAGGAATTTAAAAATATGTTAAAAACAAAATAGAGCAGAAAGGGAAATGCCTTTGGGTGTTAACGTATGGGATAAAATAAAATGATTGTTCAAATACATTAAGGAATTGGAGTTTGAAAAGAAAGCATTCCATGATAACAAATCAAGGGATGTGTCTTGATGAGTTTAGCAAAGAATATGGCTGACTATTTAAAAAGGATGTGTGTTGTGAAACTAAGCAGATGGGAAAAGCCTGGATAGTGAATATGGAATGATAATCATTGAAGTCAATATAGTGAATATTTTTAAAAGCCTGCAGTAACAGAATGCAGTAAGATTAAATGAAACAAATAATATTCATTGGAAAGCAGAGGTCATGTTATTCATTAATGTTGTGGTCAGATACATAATGGCATCTTGCACACTCTGTTTAGTAAATCACTGTGAGCTACTGCAGTTCATAGACATGAATCACAGTGGTCCAAAACTGCAGACAAAGACATACATGCCACAGGAGGACCTCATACACTATGTACAAGGTCATCCTGTGCTTAAGATTGCAATGGGGCATTGAGCATCATTACAGTGCTACAGAGCACAAGATGGAAAGGTCTACTCTATGTGCTTACATATAGCTGCTGAATACAGTACATTATAGATATATGGAAACTGCATTCTTTCATTTCTCTGTGCTCTGTACTCCTGACTAGGAGTAATTTATACTCCTAAGGCATAACAACAGAGCAAGAGTCATTAAGATAATATGATAATGGGAGGATCCGGTGCTGTGTGAGCTTCCATTGGTAGCATCTTGTCAGCATTATTTCAAGGAGAACATGTTTGCCTGGGGTAGTAAGTGTGTTTACACCATAAGGAACTACTTTGCCATTAGTTTTTTCCTACTATGGCAAGGAAGGATATCTGTTGCTTTATTTCAGCGCTAACATTGCTTATTTCTGTGTGTTGACTGCATATTAGCAGAGAAAAGGCACTATGCTAGGAAACAGTACCCCACATGTTTGCACATAGTATGCAGCTTTGTAATTTGCACTACCGGAATCAGTGTGTACACATATAGTGTACTGTTTGTGAATTATGCATGATCCTGTGATTTGAACATTTACATATGTCCTCTTGCACGGAGTATGGTGCTTAGATAATGGGGAAAGATTGTGTACAGTTGTCTTAAACCATTGTGTTAGTTCGATTGTAAAGTATGTAGGGTTTTGCTATTCGCTAGCACTACAAGTTCTACTCCATGGAGTACTATGTCTTTGAATAAAACATTAAACAGAGAAACTTATTCCATTCATTATTTATTTGTGTAGTAAACATTTTATGGAAGGATATACCCCCTTTGAAATGCAGCATAATAAACACAGTGCACTTATACTAAGAAAAGGGTGAAATTAAGATAGTTGAGAAATACAGCTTTGGGATTCAGAAGGCTATGGAGAATATGGTAGTCTATGTGTTAATCAGTAAAATGAAAATATTGGAAAACAAGATCTGGGCAATACATGGATGACATTTTTGTTCCTGTCATTTTAGGAAATGACAGGTTATTCTGTACACAAGTACATTAAGTTTTAATAGGCATTCTGTACTAGACACCTTAATGCATTACTGCATAAAGTTGCTAACTTAAGCATGGAACCACTACTATCAAAATGGAAATAGTCATAGGCAGCTAGTAGACAAAGCTAGGTTTTATTTCTAGGAAAGAAGGGACAGTTAATATCAATTGGAAACTGAGTTCCCCTGGGATAGATATTGATGCTATTGCTTTTTGCAATTCACGTAAGTGTTATATATTCTGGGGGAAAAAAAACTCGTACAGAGAATGTAATTGCTGCAAAACCACTTTATTTTCTGCACGGACAGGACACTGCTTGTTGAATGACCAAAAGAAGTCTAAAATGCAGCCCACATATGCACGGGTCTGTTGGTTTGCTTTTCTAGATCACATGCATTGCTCATTGAATCACATTACTGTCTTTTAGCTCAAAGAAACTATGGAGAAAATGCTGTTCACCATGCACAGACACTGTTAGAAAAGAGGCTCATTTCCAAGTCTTGGATCACAAACCTTCTCACTTACTGTGAAGATTCCATCAGAAGTACTTTTTACTGGCGTGGACATTAAGGGTGTTTTCAAGGCCTCTGTAAGTTTTCAGTGTTTGGACTAGGTGCTGTACTGTTAGTACATAAGACTCATTACTAACATAATGTTTTCTTGTACAAGATAGGTGACAAGTCAGGATTAGAAACTGAATTCTGTTCTCCATTTTGCACAACAACACACAACTTATCATTACATATTTGAGACAGTAAATGTTATTAGCTGTTCATTGACATTGCTTAACATACTAATTGTGTCTCCTCCTAGAAATCCTTGAAGAAGAACCTTGAACATAGAATGAAAAATGACCTATTTTATCCACAGAAGTTCCCAGCATCCACTTTGGCCCTACTTTAGAGGTATGTTGGAGAATACATGTTCTTCATTGAAAGACTGGCCCTTTGTTTGTTTGCCAAGCTGGAACTTCTATAAGTACTGTTTATTTTTGCACAGTTTAATACTTGGTTTCATTAAGCATGTTCTAGTTTTGAAGTGTCTACATATGATAATTTCTGCAAGTGTTTACCCTGTACAATATCTGAGAGTTGTTTTATTTATTCCACCGATAATAATCCAAAAATAACTTTTATTAAGCACAGTCCGATGTACACCAAAAGAATAACTAAATAAAAACCATGTAACTTGATAATAAATAAAATAAATAAGATAGAATCAACAATGCAATTTAGCGCTTTCGTCTCCCACTGGAGACCTCTTCAGAATCAATTAATTTGATTAATTTACTCCTTAAATACTACCCACAGTTCAAATTGATGAACTAATAGAATACCAAGTAATTAGTAATTGGTAGCACAGAATCAATGAAAATAAAGGTACATATACCTATACATACAAATGAATGGGGCTGATGTTGCTAAATTTTGTTACTATAAACCTTCCTATTTAAAACACATATTTCACCATACCAGTGATTTATGTAAATCAGTTCATACTAATAAACAATTCATTCCATTCATAAAACCCTTTGAATGGAATGAATTGTTTATTAGTATGAATTGATTTACATAAAACACTGGTATGGTGAAATATGTGTTTTAAATAGGAAGGTTTATAGTAACAAAATTTTGCAAAGTCAGCCCCAGTCATTTGTATGTATAGGTATATGTACCTTTATTTTCATTGATTCTGTGCTACCAATTACTAATTACTTGGTATTCTATTAGTTCATCAATTTGAACTGTGGGTAGTATTTAAGGAGTAAATTAATCAAATTAATTGATTCTGAAGAGGTCTCCAGTGGGACACGAAAGCGCTAAATCACATTGTTGATTCTATCTTATTTATTTTATTTATTATCAAGTTACATGGTTTTTATTTAGTTATTCTTTTGGTGTACATCGGACTGTGCTTAATAAAAGTTATTTTTGGGTTATTTTTGGATTATTATCGGTGGAAGCATTTTCGTATGAACAGTACAGATTTTGGAGGAGTTATTGGAGGTGCTGTGATATTGGGGAAGACAGCCTTTATTGCAACCGTGTCCACTTTTTTGGTTCTTAGTGATTGTGTCGAGTGCTTGTACTATTTGTTTTATTTATTGTAATAGGAAAACTGAACATTATTTTCAGCTTATATTTCCTTCATCATTGGGTTTTAAGTTTTGTACAGTTTTCTTTGCTAGCCTGCTTGTTGCAGGATGTCTTATATACTGGTGTATTTGACTATTCAATTCTTTAACAAAACAGTAAAATTCTTCAGAAGTAAATTCGATTCAATTGCTAGTGACAACACAATCAAACCTTTTTAAAGCAACCAATGATAGCCTGACATCTTATTTCAGGAGTACAGAGCACTCACTTCAGGCCATTTCAGATATGCATTTATCAGAATTATGTGGGATTCTTCGGGTTGTTTCCATGGTACAAATGGATAATGTACTGACTGTGATGCAGAAGATCCAGGATTGGCTAGTGACCTGGAAGCTGGAAAGAGAGAGAGCGAAAGTTGCAGATGCCAGTATTTTCATCTAATGGGATGAGAGGTGCTGCACCCCACTGCAGTTCCAAACCTACTACAGACAGTGGTATATGACATGCATTATGTGTGTGTGTGTGTGTGTGTGTGTGTGTGTGTGTGTGTGTGTGTGTGTGTGTGTGTGTGTCTGGGGCATGCTTCTGTGTGGTAATTTTCATTGGCACATGCAGGAAATCACACATCCACAGAAGTCATAACAGCCCTCATATCTATGAGTGTACTGATGTTGCTGGATGAAGGTTCAGTACTGGAAGTAAATGAATGGCTGTCTGGATGACAGCCATCTATGACAACCTCTCAATTACAGTCAAAGAGTGGAGCAACTGTATCATGCAATGGCTGATACTGAGCAGGCAATCAGGAGAAAATCATAAACACACACACACACAGACGCGTGCACAAACACACACACACACACACACACACACACACACACACACACACACACACACACACACACACAGATGCATTATGCATTAAAGGTCCAGCAAACTCAATGGGTAGTATTTTCCAATATCTACCTGGAAATTCCCATGGGTATCATAGTTCATATCTTGGCATCTTCTTATGCAATTGATATGGCACACAAGTCTTGCATGCACTCTCAGTCTTTCTTCATCTGGCTTTTGCCCCAGGCTACCTTTTCAGTTAGTAATTTTATGTTAATAAAGTTGGGGCAAAAATGGGAAAAGGGGTTGTGGATGGATGGATGGAAAGCCGGGGGGATAAGTATACAGTTCTTGTAATAAAGTTTTTTTTCAACTTATAAGGGATTCTCACTTTAGTGTCCTGAAAGGTACAGCTTTTTCATAGCAAAAGTCTGACTTTTTTATAGAATTTCCTGAATACTGCCACTACTGTATTTGTCCAGAGTTCCATCACTAAAACACAACATACATGGTGGTTTGGCTTCATGGTCAGAATTCGTGACACATGTTATCAAATTTGCTTTATCAGAAATTACCTGAATGTGTTCATCATTCAAAGCATTTTCATAATCTGTGACTCCACCTGTAGGATTATGGGAAATATCTGGTAATGGAACTCTATAGAAACCATCAGCATTGCCAAGCTTGTGAGAAATCCTGCATGCTGTTTAATAATAATAATAGGTTGAAAATGTTATAGTTTGTTTCATGAATTTTTGCTGCTATGATGGTAATAAAACTCTTATTTTCAGAATTGTGTATGGTCAGTAACCAACTCTAATTTTCTATCCTAGATGTATTATTGGAAATATTTTATTTAAAAATCAAAGAAAGGAGTCCGTGATAATATGCAATTTATTATGTTCACACACCATTTCATTCTGTGCTTATTTAGATCTAGACAAAGTCTTTGACACTATTCCCTATGCTTACATGGTTGTTGTTCTTCTTTCGGCTTTTCCCAGTTAGGGGTCGCCACAGCGGAACTCCAGTCTGCTAATGATTTGCAGTAGATTTTTATGGTGCCGAGGTGCCAGCCTGATGCCCAACCTTCAACGAAGGCACACCCATTCACGCATGTCTTTTGAACACCACTTGACCATGGGGAGGTCATGCAGACTCCACACAGAAGGTGCTCCAGCCGAGAATCGAATGGGAGAACCTCTTGCTGTGAGGTGACAATGCTACCGCTGCACCACCGCAGCTTACGCTCCCTATGTTTGCATGGTAAACAAGATAAAAGTAGATCCTTACATGGTAAAATAGATAACCAAATGACTGATAGAGAGAACTCACATAGCTAAAGTAGCAGATGCATCCTCAGAAAGTATGACGGTAAATAATAGTGCGTCTCAAGGCTCTGTACTTGGACCTCTGCTTTGCAGCATCTACTTCTCTGATCTGCAGACTGGGAATCAGGACCTTTAACTAACTAATTTGCTGATGACTGCAAACTCAGTGTTACTGCCAAATCTCCTTCTGGTATCTTTTCATTATAGTGGAAACTAACTCCTGTAACAAGCTGTGTATGGAAAACTAGCTAAAATTACATGTGAAAAATGTAGTTTTGTCAATTTTGGTAGGCAACCCTCTTCACTGACATACAGTATAGCCAATAACCAACTCCAAAATGGTAATGAAGTGAGGGATCTTTGAGCCAGGGTTGATAATTCTCCTTCTTTGAACCACCATGAAGGAACATCAGACAGAAATTCCTTCTATTTAGCACAGCTAATGCCTAAAGGCATATCATCCAAATAAAAGTAAGTTATCATACCTGTTTATATAGCCCTAATTTGACCAAATATTGCGTATAACTCCCCCTTCAGGTTGTACCTTTCTAGTCATAATAAGTAACTGGAAAGACCAAAGAGGTTCTTAACCAAGAAATATGTCAGCCTAATGTCCTTTTACTACCAGTGATGGCTTGAAGCACCCTCCCTTTACTGTGTTTCTTATTGGCTCTTGCATGGTAGTCTATGACTTGTCTACCATGCCACTAGGGATCCCATTCATTTTTATCTCCTGTATCTTTGCAATCAAGTAGCCCTACTAATACTGGAACTATGGACTTGAATCTCCACCAGCACATAAATAGAATGAGCTGGGAGACGTACCTAACCCACCCCTGGAACAAACTTCCACTGCAAGTAAAACCATGTGACAACCTAGCATCATTCAAATTAAACCTGGATGATTGACTAGTTACCCATACATTATTTACTCTGGAACTAACCTGCTTTGTCATTCCTGAGAAGGGGGGCAGCATGGCGGTGGGTATTGGCAAGGTGCAAATCATGTTGTGACTTAACTGCCTTTCATCTCCTATGATCCTATGACCTTTCACTCCTCAAAGGCATGAATGTTTGAATTACTGACCCTCTGCCAACGGATAAGACATCACAAGCAAGTGAAGTATAGCACTAAATCACAAGTCAATATTATTTACATTTGCTGAAAACATGCTGCTCAAGTGGGTCACATTGTTGTGCCATATCATCTTTTATCAGTACTGTACTTTGGTTAATCATGAACTTCCTAAAAAATCAATCAATTCAAGAAGTGTCTGTAACTACTTTACATATCGTTGCATCTTCTAAATGTGTTTCAGCTTCATCACAAAAGTATATATCCACCTTTTGCTTAAAGCATGCTCCAGATATTCACTTTCTGGTTTGTCAAACTCACATTTTGATGGTCTTAACTCTCAGTCCATTATCTCACAAACATTGCAACATTTTAATTCAGTAACTGAAATGTTCACCTTTGACTTCAAATTAATCGGTAAACCCCAATTACAAAACTACATTCAGATTTTTTCTATAGGATTTCCATTATTCTTTCAAAACTAGATGGTGCAGAGCTGAAACCAAATGGTAAGCTTTTATATAGACAGACCTCTTTGCATGTTAATTGCTACATACCTTTTAGAAGCACTATGTATGTATTCATTTGTGCATGTATGTTCATATGCATTTTTGTATGTATATATGTATTTGCTGACTGGGGTAGTGCACTTATCCACCTGCACCACTTTCAGCCCTCGCCATTGTACACAAAACAAAAGACAATAAAAAACAAATCATTAAATGATACAAATACAAGATATTAACCAAGGAGTAGAAACACAAGTCACCACAGCAAGAACATAGTGAGTAATATAGATGTTAGCTAATGCAATACCATTTCAATACATGTGGTATTTATGATAAGCTGGGGTTAGTTCTGTTTTAGAAAACATATCTCCAAACTCAACATGAGCATCAGCTCTGCCATTTCTGAAAGCAGATCTGTCTCAATGACTGCATACCAATTAACAATCAATTTAAAATCATAGCTGAAGGCACACATTCTTTCTGCCTTTTTAATATACCATAGCCATTATTTTAACTTAGTTGTCTGATTTTCATTTTGTGTGTTTTAAGGTTCACAGTGGTGTTTTGGAAACATTTATTAAGAAATGACATATGAAACTTTTACTAGGAAACAATAAAAACGGCTGTTCAGTATTTAGTTCCATGTTCACTTTTTATCATTTATAATAAATGTAGGCCCAACAATTATTTCTCTTGTTTAGAAATTATAATGCCATTACTAATTTGGTGTCACCTTGGCATATCTGATTGCCTTTTCATAAATATTTAGCATTTTGCTGCAAACATTTTTTTTTATTCATGTGCCATAACTGTATGTTACTGAAATTTGCTTGTTTAATTTGCCTGTTTTTTTTTTCCACAGTTGACATCTTTATAATTATAATTTTTTGGAGCATGATTTTACTGCTATAAGAATAACAATATTTTTTGCTATCTTTCATAGGAGCAGCCTGCGTTTTGACTCTGTGCCCAGCAGCATCCTCGTGCTTCCTAAACTGTTATATATCTTTATCTAAAGTTTTCATGCTCTGGACAATATTTTAAGCCACTGAAAACATTAAATTCAATTCAGAAAACAGCTTTCTTTTGCAAGCTTCACTGTGAATGCCACACGCAAGTCTCTCTAGGTTTTCCAACTAAACTTCAACAAAATTTACAGTTCACAACACATTTTCAGTTCAGCAGCTGTATCATTAAATCTCTCAACATTAATTAAGGTGAAATTGTTCTGCAATTGCCAGTGATTTTTCCTCAGACTGTCCTTTTAACATTTTAGTGGTGTGACTGTAAGATATACCTTTAGCTTTCTTTTTCATTTTTCTATTTGTTTTAAAGAATCAGGTTCCAAAGAAATTCATATGCCACCTTAACCAGAAACGTAATGCTGACACACACTTCTTCAAAAGAATATTATCCACCCAACAGAAACTGCTCATTTATTTTTGTGTATGCTAACTGCTACTTACTGTGGGTTTAAATGATCTCCGTCTTCCCAGTACAGTAATCAAAATTCTTGTCAATAGTTTTTCTATCTCCATCTTTGCATGGAAGTCATAAGCGCATTGGAACCACTTTACTACCTGCGCAGACACAATGCTACTCAAAGAAAAGCCAGCAAAAAGTTAAATTCCTACATGCCTGCACAGTTGGTTTATATATGGGTACATGGGATTACTTTAACGAAGGTATTACCTCTCCACAGTAAGTAATACAGGATTTCAAAAATGTTCATGGTATACTAAATATGCAGATGATAAGATTTGCTCAACTTGTATAAGACATATGTAAGATTTTCTGAAGATACAGGTCTTATCCTAGTTTGTTATCTAAACAGATATGAACAATAATACAATAACCACACTGGATAAACAAGTAGCTAAGTCATTTTGGAGATTTCAGCTTTTATATATTTTTTGTTATTAATGTATCTGCTATTACCAACATATACCAGATGAGTGGTGCTGATGGTCCTGTTTGATATAAATAGGACACAGATCATTAAAAAGAATTAAATATTTAGAAATCTGACAACTATGTAACCATGATGCCTATGAAAAATTTGACTGCTGGTCCAAAAGTCATTCAGTACTTCACATTCAAAAACACATGCTGCCAATCAACGTTTACATTCAAGTTACCCTTTTAGCAAACCACTTTAGCTTTTTATATATTTCCCAGTTGCATGCAGAATGATGAAACTTTTGTCCAAGTATTATTAAATTAATATTCTTTGTGATAATTACAGAGTAGTTTTCCTTGCATACTTCAATATTAATAACTTGTATGAGTCAAAGAAGTCAGAGTATTCAGCTGGGTTAAAAACAGTCCACAGGAAACATGAATAGCATGTTTTTCTGAAACAACTATCATACATTATTGAGAAAGATCATATTCTTTGTGGTGGCACCACTCTAAATAATGGACTTAAAGGAAATAAATAAGTCATTATATTCTTCCAATTCTACATTTGTAAAATGCTGAATTTTTGAAATGATTATACTTTTAATATCCGACTTGATAAGTAAGCACTTCAGCATTCCTGTGGGAAGATGAAGGGAAAAAACATGAAGGAGGTGTAGTACTGAAATAATGAAAGAGTTGTTATTTAGAGCAATGATAAAGCACATTGCAGCATACAATGATTTTATTACAAAATGAATGTGTAATTACAGGTTTGAGTTCAGGTGGCTTGAATGACAGTACCTTATAGGGAATGATGGAGTTGGGCAACCAGTCGGAGCTGAGGTACAATGGTGAGGAACTGTTTGAGGTGAAACTAAATGGAGAAGAGGAAAGACTGAGGGGACCATATGGATGTGAAATCAGGATGATATCAACATGCTGAGGATCACACCTCTGAGAAGGAGCTTTGCTGATGTTGGCAGAAACAAACAGAGGAGTTAAGGAGAAAAAGGATAAGACAGTGGGAACCACTATTCAAATAACAATAAAGGACAAAATACCATGGATAGATACCACAGCTGGCATAAATAATTTGACCGTTTGGGTTTTTCATACCAGAAGTGAGATCACTCATGCAGCTGGGAAAGGTGTAGCTCTGTTTGGTAGCTTCTGAATCCTTCAAACAAATTCATAACTTTAGTTAAGCATCAAGGATATAGTTACCCTTGTAAAACATTTGTGTTTGCTTTCATAGTAGCAGAAGCAAGAAAATAATTATTGTTGAATTTTGTAATGATGTGTGGACAGAAAAAGACATCTTTGTTTTTCTTTAGTATGCAAAAATGTTTATTCAATTAAAAATATGTGGTGAACAGATTATTTGGGCAAGACACTGGGAAATTTGTGCAATCTTAAATCTTGAAAATGTGTTTAATTATATTGCTTCCTTAATTAATGTAAATGGTAAAAGAGGACAGTACATTATTTAGGCTATCCTAGCACATCATTTTTCTGTGCTAATGAATTGAATTTAGTAAATGAATGCCCTAAATGAGGATGTAATACATGTAGGGAATTAGATCAATTGCAGTGGATTATAAAAAAAATAAGATTACTGGTGGCCTGACTGTGATGAACAGGAGGAGGGACAAGAAGGTAGAAGGATACTGTGTAGAGGAGCAAGTAAGTACATTTACATATATTGGGGAAGGAAGAATTGAAGAGAATGACAGCGGTGGTCATTGTTGTATTTCTGGAGCTAGCCAAGTTACAGTTTTGGAAAACCAATTTTCAATATTAAAAAAATTGGGTGAAGGGGATGATGTTCAAAAAGAAAGTTTGACAGGGGAAGAGTGAGATATAAGGAAACAAAGAAATTGTTGGTAAAGAGAGAAAATGAAACAAAAAAAAAAAGAAAATTACACGTTTCTAGTACCACTGAATGTGAACAGTTTACAGAATACTGAGGAGAAGTCTAATAGTGCTAAAATGGTGCAATGAATGTAAAAGTGATGTCATTGTTTTATTAGCTATCTGACTATTATAAGATATATAGACAAGGCAATGCAAATCTGTATGAGAATATACTATAATATAGAGTTCTGGTATGGAAAAAAAAAACTCATGCCCTGTTTTTTGGAATGTAGTAGAAGGATAGATTTTAGAACTAGCATTATAGAACCAGAGAGAGAGAGAGAGAGAGAGAGAGATTGATCATTAGTATCAGATTGTAGGCTATGATGGGCAGTATTTATGATAATAATATATGCATATACATCAAGTAAGGAAAGAGAGTAGTTAGTTTTGTACATCATAGAGTATTTAAGTGTTAATATGTAAATAATTATTAGGTGACCTACAAAAGAGGAGTACAAAACAAGGAACTGATGTTAAGGTGTCTATGAAAATTAATAAACTATTTAAAATGAGAGTTAATGAATAAAAAAGTATACTTATAGAATAAGTAACTTAACACAGAAGTTATATATAATGTTATTACTTTTCAAGAAATTTAACAAAAAAGTTATATTGTGGGTTGCTCAGATCATTTGGATATATGGACATAATTTGGGGAGAAAATAATTATTAAAGGAGGAAAATTTTCAAAAAAGTTAACAGGGTCATTTGAAAAAAATATTGGCTATGAACAAAGGGAGGTTAGTATTATATGAGAATCAACACACTGGGTTTTCTTGAAAGACTGGAAATTATAGTTGCCTTTGCGAAAAAAATGCAAAGTAGTGTATAGGCAGATTTCAGAAATATTGGCATACTGATATAGAGGAAATATATAAAGAGAAATCTATGGAGGTGAAAAAGATATTTATGAAGGAGGTGAGAGCAGAGGAAATGTATGAAAGAAATACAACTTTTTATGTTGAGTAAGATAAAATGAGAGAGTTATTGTTTAAACAGTAGCATTAAATTGAATTAACAGCATATGACATAAACTATACAGCTCTATATTTATAATTCCTTACAGATTTATTGAAACAAGCTGACCAAGCACTACTGTGAGATTATTTACACTTTCTTTATAACAGGGATAGATTACTGCCATATATACCACACTTCATCAACTGACTCAGATTACAAAAATATCCACCAAAAAATCCTTTGCAATCACTTTTATAGTTTCAAAACTTTGTCCTTGATGAAAACATTATTTTCCTGTATTGAAGCCTTCTTTGTCTGCATCCTTATATCAATACAGACAAAACCTGTTCTCAGCAGACTGAAATGTTCTTTCATTGATATGATAGTTTGTAACTTTTTCTGCTGGGTTTGCCGTTTCCCTTTTCACTTGAATATCTGTGTAGGATATTTCAACAAGGCTCTACTGTTAATCGCATTTCTTATAAAAGCATTCAGAAGTGTAATACGTTTTGTTAATCTAATGCATATTTCTTTTCTGCACATGTAGATGCTATGTTGCATGCTATTTCTAAAAATATCACACTGTTACTATGATTACCAAACCTGTT
This sequence comes from Protopterus annectens, assembly GCF_019279795.1. Classification (NCBI taxonomy): domain Eukaryota; kingdom Metazoa; phylum Chordata; order Ceratodontiformes; family Protopteridae; genus Protopterus; species Protopterus annectens. The sequence goes on from NC_056737.1 coordinate 1,860,691,787, forward strand.
ACTGTGAAGGAAAAACAGTTCTACTAAATTATATCTACCAACTACATATTATTACTACAAGGGAAACAAGTTTATGCTTATAAAATTCTATCAAGTAGTATTAATTGAAAGGAAAAAATAATCAGTATATTCTTTTTTTCAGAAAGCAAGTGAAATAAAGAGATAATTTTATAAAGGAAATTAAAGATGGTGATAAAGAGATATATAATATCCACATAGAAATTAAGGGAAGTTACACATAATTCAAAAGAAATATTATTGAAAGAAAAATTATGACAATTTAAAATGGGTGCTGAACAATTTTTAGTTATCACAAAGCATTTCCTATCAAGAAAAATTGATTTATATTAATTACAAAATGTGTCTATGAGAGTTAGGAATGAAATCAAACCTGGTTGTAATGATATAAGATACAAGTATTGTAAAGAAAGGTGTAAAGGGGAAAAATATTTTTTAAAAGTGGATAATGAATGGATGGTAAATAGGATAAGAAAGAAAAATACATGTCATAAAGTCATTGTGAAAATAATGAAAACAGAAAATTTAAATATTGGATGCCTATAATACTGTCTATTGTAGATTAGAAGATAACAATGTTGATAATACAGAAACAATTTGACAAAGATATGGGCGAGATGTGGGTAGATAGAGTATATGCCATTAAAAATAGAAACATAAAAGAAATGCAAGTTTAGAGAGATGTGTGATTGGTTGTGATGTACTAAAAGCATGGGATGATGAAAATCAAGAAAAGTTGTGGGAAGCATTGGATATTATAGGAAATAGTAAATGTTATTAATAGTAAATATGAAAGGGTGTGGATTGTTAAATTAGTAAGAGTTAGCAGAAAAAAAAATAAAGCTGGAAAAGGGGTGGACAGGCATGACCACTGAGTGCAGTATTATTTGGTTTGATGGCAAATGTAATCATTTTGCAGCTAAAGAGTACCGTGAAGAGTTCAAATGCTTTTCACAGAAATAGGGTTAAAATTTCTGGATTATTAAGATGTTCTCCATATCACTGTTGCAATATTCATGAACTGTGGGATCTCCTACCAAGGATAGCCCCATGTCTGGTTAGCATACCAAAGCCTTTAATTCTTAGCACTGTTGTTTTTCAAAGATATGGTTTCTGCATCAGTGATGGGTATAAAGGTGATATACAGATGCTCCAAACTCAGAACTTCTTTGTCACCAGTCTGAGTGCCATAGTTAAAATCAGTCTAATGCTCCTCACTGTGCTGGTTATACTGAGCCTCTTTCAGATAAGTACCCTATTGGGGTTCCTTTTCTCTTCTTTTCTTTTGAGTGTTCATGTCATCCAGGAGGGGAAATGTTAGTGTGGGAGGCAGATTCCTCATAAGTATCATCATGACAAGTGTTTGCGTTGTCTAGGTGCATCTCATGACTACACTCAGTGTTTTATTTGTCAGGCATTTATGCCAACAACTCTTTGCAGATGTCTGTCTTCAATTTCCATTTATCTTGAGAACCATCTGAAGTTGTTGACCCAGGGTACCAAGGCTGAATCCATCCATCCAGAGGTGCAGCTACCTCTTAAGAAAAAGGCCAAGAACTCAAGGTCTGACACTGCTGCTGTCAAGCCTCCAGCAGACATTTCTCTCTTGAGGTGGATGATACCCCTGAAGACAGCCCTGCGCTAGCACTACTTTCCTCTGCAGCAACCCTGCCAGAGGCCTGCATAGAACTGGCTTCATGTATGGCCTCAGAGGTTTTGTAAATGTTTCCAGTGGACATGGAGGGGGAACCATGGCTGATCATATCTGAAGGGCCTAGGGGATTCCCTGAGTTTAGTTAGGGAGGAAGTTCCTAGTACCTTAATTGAGTCAAGGCAGGGCACTGCGTCACAGAAGACAGTTAAAGAGACAGAAAACTAAGCATATTTCCCCCAATTCCAAGGATCCTCAGAAAGAGTAGCAGGATTTTACTCAACACTTGTTTAATGCCCTGATGGCTTTAAGACCACCCATAAAATATCTAGCAAACTTCATTCTTCTGCTGAGTATCAGGCTGAGATGTGTATTCTTTGTCCTACTCCTCCCAAATGACATCACCTTTGGATTATGGCTCTGATGAGGAGGAATCCTTAAATCCTGATGCCTCTTTTGAAGAATTGTCCTTTGGGGATAACAGTGGTTCACATGGTGGAGTAATTTAAAGTCGGACTACTCCCAGGTCATATGTGTTGTTGCAGATGGACTTCTCAAAGCCTTCTGCTGTTACCCTGTCTTGTCTGCTCTGCTGGATACCTTTCAAGGTTCCTCCATGTCTCCTGATTCCCAACCTCCTGCCCCTAAGAACCCTGACCATTTTTATAAGGTGCCTGGGACTTCCATGTTTCCTTGTGTGTCCTTATTCTGACCCTGCTGTGGTCTCTGTCTCTACTAATAAGCCTTCACTTGGAATAGGACAGTTGATTATGGAGATGCTGGGGAAGAATGGTCTATACTTCTGCCACCCTGACATTTTGTGCCCATAGTCTATCAAATTCTTATGACAGGTATGTTTTATCCCTTTTATCTCAGCCTGGGGAGATTCTGTTGGACCTTCCTGATTCTGTGGTTGTCCACTGCTCTTTAACTGGAGGGATTAACATCTCAGGTAGCTTGTCATTCTATCATGTGTAGCTATGATGTTGCAGATTCCTCCTCTAGAGTTGCTGCTACAAGGTATGTCATAATATTCTATTCCTGGCTTTGTCTTCAGAATCTGTGTGATATCAAGGCAAAGCTTCTAGATGTTCTTTGAACAACCATAATTTCTTTGGTATCCCAGTAGCTGATTTATTTAAGACCTTACACATAAGATCAGACAGGAGTCCTTGTGGACTATGATATTTGCAGATGACATTGTGATATGTAGTGATAGTAATAGTAAGGAACAGGTTGAGGAGACCCTGGAGAGGTGGAGATATGCTCTAGAGAGGAGAGGAATGAAGGTCAGCTGGACTAAGACAGAATATATGTGTGTGAATGAAAGTGAGGATAGAGGAATGATGAGGATACAGGGAGTAGAGTTGGAGAAGGCGGATGAGTTTAAATACTTGCGATCAACAGTTCAGAGTAATGGCGAGTGTGGAAGAGAGGTGAAGAAGAGAGTACAGGCAGGATGGAGTGGGTGGAGAAGAGTGTCAGGAGTGATTTGTGACAGACGAGTACCAGTAAGAGTGAAATGGAAGGTCTACAAAAGGGTAGTGAGACCAGCTATGTTATATGGGTTGGAGACAGTGGCATTGACAAAAAGGCAGGAGTCAGAGCTGGATGTGGCAGAGTTAAAGATATTAAGATTTGCACTGGGTGTGACGAGGGTAGACAGAATTAGGAATAAGTATATTAGTCTGTCATAATTTCTGTTTATCTCTCTCTTCTATGCTAACAATACAGTCACATAAATAAATATTAATTTCTTACGTATACTGCCAAATGTACTATGTTTTTGGAAATTGTTAAAGGTGTTATCCTGCTATAACACAGAGTGTTATGTGTGTAATGTATTATTAATATGGAGCTTTTCTCCCCGGGCCTCCACTGAAAACAGGCTTTCGAGCCCAGTGGACTTCCCCAGTTATCAAACTGGAAATAAATAAATAAATTAGAGGGTCAGCCCAAGTTGGACAAAGTCAGAGAGGCGAGATTGCATTGGTTTGGACATGTGCTGAGAAGGGATGCTGAGTATATTGGGAAAAGGATGCTAAGGCTGAAGCTGCCAGGTAAGAGGAAAAGAGGAAGGCCTAGGATAAGGTTTATGGATGTGGTTAGACAGGACATGCAGGTGGTGGATTTACAGAGCAAGATGAAGAGGACAGGAAGAAATGGAAACAGGTGATCCACAGTGGAGACCCCTAACCGGGAAAAGCCAAAAGAAGAAGAAGAGGACCAAGGGAAGGTCATGAAAGATTTTAAGCAGATTTTGTCTCTTTCATTCCTAAGTTTCAAAGGAATTAACCTGCTAAAACTGCCTTTGTTCATAGACAGCCTCATCAGCCTTCCAAAGGTAAGAAAGTTCCTAGGTGTGCTTTTTTCTAACAAACCAACTCAGATGCCTATAGCTCCAAAGCCTTCCTTTCAATATATATCTGCCTCAATTTGATATTCTGCCCTAATTTCCATTCATCTGGGTTCTTTTTTTCCTCAGACTTTCTCTGTCACTCTCTGTTTAGCAACATATTACTTCAGACTGCTGGGTTCTGTCAATCATCCATCAGGGCTACTTCTTGGTCTGGGAGTCCCTTCCCCCCATTTTGGGCATTCATCAACTCTCTTCAGATCAAATTCCCAATTTTCCAGAGGTGTTGTGGGGTTTATTGGATCAGGACACTATTAAACCCACTCCAGAGGCCCTAAAGGGCACAGGGTTTTATTCCAGGATATTTCTGGTCCCCAGAATATAGGGGTCATGGAGGCCTGGTCTATGCCTTTCCTTTTTGAATACATTACTCAAAGTACCCACCTTCAGGATGCTTCCCCTCCAGACACTGTTTTTCTTTTGCTACCTTGGGGCCTTTCTCTGATTTCAAAGGATGCATATCATCATATTCCCATTCACCCTCTTTTCATGAAGTGTTGATATTTCTCAGTTTTTTCCTCTTATGTTCAGTTCTCTGCTTTGCCATTTTGTCTTTTCACACCCACAAAGATATTCATCAAGTACCTGGCTCAAGTCATAGCTCTCTGTAGCCTTCAAGGAGTACAAATTATCCTTTTCTGGATGATCTGCTCCTCCAGGCTCCTTCTTTTTCCAGGCTTCTGCAGGACTTGCACTTTACCAGATACCTGTTGCACAGTCTTGGTTTCACCATCAATTTCCAGAAGCCTGTCCTCTTGTACTCTCAGGATTACATCTTTCTAGGATGCAGGATCCAAACTCTTCCAGTGTTGGCTCTCTGCCTGCTCCCAAGTTGCTGTCTAACAACTTACATTTAGCCCTTACTTCCTCTGTCACTCATGCCTGGCAGGGAATTTCTGGGGGGGGCCTGACATTCATAGCTTTGACCATCCTGACGTGCTGATTGCCTAACTTTATATAAGGATGTTTCAGTGGTACCTGTGGTCATTGTGGCTTGAACATTGCCACCCTCTTAAATTTCCATTTCCCTTATGTGTCTCAGTCTCGAGCTTCATTGGTGGATCCAGCATATATCCTTAAACCAAGGTATCTCTTTCCAGCCTCCTGCTCTGTCTCTGGAGCTCTTACAGATGCTTCAAATCAGGAGTATTGGGTTGCTTCTGGCAGTATGAAACTTCAGAGTTTCTACCCACCTCATCAGTGACTGGATCACATCAACATCAAAGAGGTACAGACACTTATCCTTTCTCTTTAGGCCTTCCACTCCCTTTGGTCTCCAGGCCCTTTAAGGTCTATACAGACAACACCACAGCCATGTGGTACACCAACAAGCAAGGAGTAAAAAGTTCTAATCTTTTCAGACTAGCCCTTCAGGTTTGGAATCTAGCTATCCAACTGCAGGTTTCTCTTCAGGCGGTTTACCTTCTTTTTGGACAAAAATCTAGTGGCAGACTCTCTGTGCAGGTCCAGGGTACAACCTCATGTACAGATGCTTCACAAGGATATGTTTCTGGACATGGTTCATTGGTGGGTATTACTCAAGTGGATATATTTTCCTGTTTTCTAAACAAATAGCTACCTTGCTTCTATACAAGAACTCCAAGTCCTCTGTCTAGGAAGGTGGATGCCATGTCTTTTATGTGGAAGGGAATGTTCCATTATGCTTCCCCCTTTCCTCTTTTCCCAGGGTCCTACACAACTTCAAACAGGACTCTCCAGAAATGTTGTTGTTGACTCCATTTTGGCCCAGACAGCACTGGTTCCCCTTCCTTTTTTATCTGGACAGTGGCAATCATCACATGCGGCTTCACCAAATGAATCTTCTCACAAAAGACAAAGGGTCTCTTTTCACCCTCATCTGAGCACACTTCAATTGATATTTTGGGTTATAGGTTTCTAATCCCCATTTCAACACCAGTTTTCTGAGCACATGCTTAATGTTCTGTAGGAAGCCAGGAAACCCAATGTCAGAAAATCATGTATGTCCAAATGGAAGAGATTTTCTATTTGGTGTCTTAAGCTTCACCAAGATCCCTTTTCACTGGGTGTCCTTTTGGTTCTCTCTTACTTGTGTGAACTGCTTCATCCTGGCTTGGCATAATCTTCTTTCAAAGCTCACTTGTCAGCAATCTCTGCCTGTTTGCCTTTGAAGCCACCATTGGCCTTTCATTTTGAGGTTAAACAATTCCTGAAAGGCGTTCTCCACATTAGGCCTTCAAAAAAAAAACAATCCGTCCTTCTTGTGGGCTTTAATTTTGTTCTTGACAAATTGAACCAGGCTCCCTGCGAACTTGCTGCTGCTTCCTCTTATTCTCTGCAACACTGCACCAGGAAGACTGTTTTATTTGTTGCCCTCACCTTTGCCCTTCTGCCAGGAGCCTTTCTGAACTCCAAGTCTTGAAGGCGATTTCCTTTTTTTTCATATGGACAGGGTGTCTCTGCATACAAATCCTTTTTTTATCCCCAAGGTGGTGAATGAGTTGTCCCTTAATCAGTCTGTCCAGCTTCCTTCCTTTAGTCCTTTTTTACAATCTGCTAGTGAGAAGGTTCTACACACCATGGATCTTCATAGACAGCTCAGGTAAAATTTAGACAAGACCAAGGCTATATGTAAATCTGAGCATCTTTTAGTTTCTTTTCATGCCAGGACATTAGGTTTTAAAGTTTCTAAGCAAACTATCTCCTCCTGGTTTTCAAAAGCCATTTCTCTTTGTTATTCCTTTTATGGCAACTGACTTTCTGCATCTGTTTGGGCCCATTCTACCAGGACAGCAGCTTTCGTTGGGACTTTACTCAAGGGTCTGGGTACCAGTTCTATCCTTGAGAAGCTGCTATGTGGTCTTCTGTGGACACCTTCGCTAAATAGTACAGTTGGATGTTATTTCCAGAGCGAGGGTGGGTTTTGCCAAAGCTAACCTTCATAGGTTTGTGGAAGGCTCTTCTTTGCCTTTCTTCTCCCCTTCCTTACAGTAGCTTTTGAACTTTCTCAAAGGTTATGAAAACTAAAATAGCAATATCAAAGGACATAGTTTAGCTGTGTAAAATCCTGCCATAGCAGTAGATGTCCTTCTGTTCACTGTTGCAGAATTCAGTCTCTCCCTATCTCCTGCCCCCTTTTCTCCTTTTTTTCTGTTGGGAACATCTGCCTGACTGATAGACCTTTGCCCTTTACTTAGGCATCTCTTTTTTCCCTGGATGCACATATTCTCCTTTCTCCTGAGCTGTCTCTAGTTCTCCTGGGGCACCTCAATTCTGAGTTTGGATGCCCATATATCTCTTTTATCCTTATAATCATGCAGGGAACATATGTCTGATGTATGATGCTGATAAGAATTAAAGGCTTTGGTATGCTGGACAGATGTGGTGCTATTCTTCACAGGACATCCCATAGGTTATGAATACTATAACAGTGAAGAGAAGGACATCTACTGTTATGGTAAGATTACATACAGCTCTACTTTATGCTGATGCTGTAATATTGAAAATTAAGAATAAAATATGGGTTAATATCATTATGCAGGAACTGAGGAGTTTATCAGGTAAAATAAACCTTCATGAGAAATCTAAGATATTGCATTTATTGTAGAAATTTATTTTCAATGAAATGAACAGAAATTTTGGAGATAAAATTTGGTAAGTCAGAAATTGTAGAGGAATGGTAGAAAATCATACTGAAGGAATTACAAGAAATAGGAAATACTTGAAACTATATGATCTGTCATACAATGAGAAGGCATATATTCTTCATTCTTTTCTTTAGGAAAGTTACGTTATTGTGGGAGTATATATGTTTCCTAACAAAAAAGATAATGCTTTGATATTTTTATTTTTCGTGGTAATATTTGGATCCAGGTTAAACCTGGTTAAAAGAAGATTATTAATAATGAGAGTAAGATGGAGATTGCTTTGATAAATCCAGTTATTTATATGAATTTCTCACATTTATTCTAGATTTTGAAGTTGTTAAAAAAGTGGAAACTAAAGCAATTACAAATATCGTTTTTTCTTGTACCTGTGCTTCATACTTATGGTGCACTTTGGCCTCACTCAACCTATCCCACTCCGCACTAATTCACAGAATGCCACTAAGCAGTCAAATGGAATAATGACTTATCCTCCCACCTCCCAGTATTAGTAGGAGTACTGCAAAGTTCAGTCTTAGGCCCACTGCTCTTTACAGTCTTTACCAACAATCTGCATACTGCCACCAACCTGGCTACTACTATTCAATATGCAGAGGATTCAACTCTAATTTGTGCTTCTCCCTCACTGTCCCAGCTGCAAGGAAAACAAAAACCCTTCATACAAATAAAATCTTACCTCTCTAGCCAACAACTTGTATAGAATCCCAAGAAAACTAAACTCATTCTTTTCTCTAACAAAAAACCCAACAGCTCATTTTGCCATCTTTTCAGCTGATAACACCAAAATTGAACCCTCATCCCATACAAAACTTCTAGGCATCACTATTGATAGTAACCTTAAATTTGACAAGCATATATCCGAAGTTATAAAGAAAACCCATATTAAGCTTGGCACTCTCTAAAGGTCCAAACAATTCCTTACTCATCCCAGCAGGCAAGCTATTGCTAGAACCCATCTTCTCTCCACCCTCTTATATGCCTCACCAATCTTTACTAACCTGAAAAAATCTGACCTAGCTAAGTTGGAGGCATGCTACAACAAAATAGCTGGGTTCCGGTGTGTAGCTCGCAAGACATTTCCTTGTGAGCTACATCGCCGAAACCAAATGGCTGCAGCAGCACTTTGCCGTAGAGCAATGCAACTGAAAAGCATTGTCGCTGCAGCTGTAAACTATGAACCAAAATATTCTACCTGGTGGTGATCCTTACAGACGTCTGACAATAAAATAAATAAATAATGAAATAAATGCATTCCTTGAATGAGAATAAGGAATGTGTTACACATCGGGTACGGCTGACTCTGCTTGAATACAGATAGGCAGCTGTCTGTAAGGATCACCACCAGGTAGAATATTTTGGTTCATAGTTTACAGCTGCACCGGCAATGCTTTTCAGCCATATTGCTCTACAGCAAAGTGCTGCTGCAGCCATTTGGTTTCGGTGATGTAGCTCGCAGGGAAATGTCTTGCGAGCTACATGCCGGAACCCAAAATAGCCACATTTACCACAAATTCCCTACACAGGTCCCAGCACTGTGCAGCACTCCACCAGCTCAGCTGGCTAGAACTACCCAATCTCCTGCATTTCCATCAAATATCTACTACCCGGAATATCATTACCAATCAAGGAAACTGTCTTGAACTTCATAACCTCATCCAACCATAGTCTAATCTCAGAGCAATAAGATCCACAGATAAATCCCTTCTTTCGGTCTCTAAATCATATGACAGCTTTGGAAATGCCCTTTATTCTAACTATACTTCCAAAGTCTGGAATGTCATCTCTCAAAACATCCTTAACACTACCAACTCCACTATGTTCAAACAACTTCTTAGGATACACCTAAACAACAACTGGAAGTGCTCTTGCACTACCCCTGGCTAGAATACACCCACATTAAATACCCAGAAATCACTCTTTGTCCCTATATGACACTCACCTCTTACCTGCTCTTAAATGTAGTCATATTGACAGTAGTTTTTACCTGAATATATGTATCAGTTGATAACTCAATCTGTAATATTATTATATAATTTTCAACTTTACTAAATTGTAACAGTTGCTACATGTAAATAAGTTTGCACAATCTTAAGCATCTTCTGCCTTCTCTTTAGATTGTTATAGTTTTAATTTATGTAACAGATGTGTGCTTATGTACTGTCTTATCTGTCTCTCAATGTATCTCTCATTTGTATATTTCTGTTTGTATTTTTTTTGAGCTTTTCTCCCCAGGTCTCCACTGAAAAAGGGCTATCAACCCAGTCAGACTATCCCAGTAAACAAATGCAAAATAACATAAATAAAAATACTCCAGTGTCCCATCCATTCATGGCTGTACCAGCCTATCCTTCCACCCCAAGACTCTTTCCAGTCTGGGGAAGGGGTTGGCATAGAACCAAAATGAATGCTGTTGGGGCCATATCTTCTACAACTTTGGCTATTTTTTTCTGTTTATAACCTAACCCTGTTACCTCTCTCCTGTGTTCTCTGGTATATCTGAGGAGTAGGTGGGCAACAGGGAAATTCTGGTATATCCCCCACCTCCACAGAAACTTAGCCAAGGTCCACCCCCTTTTTCCTCTTTAGACTATGCCCTCCTCTTCCATCCCTGGCCTGCAACAGGAATTGCATATGGGGAATACCTGTGTATCCACCTTCCCTCACTGGGATAGTCATGCCTGTCCCTCCTTCCCTGCTGTTCTGTCAGTCATTCAAGGCACTAATTGAGCCCAGGTTATCCAGGTTGTATTCACGGCTTTATTTATCTAAGCCACAAGAGCAGCATTATTACAAAACATTCAAAAGAGTAAGTATTGTGAACCTTTTCAAGTAATAAATCAGATGAAAAGGGTGACAGAAAGGGAGGATAACTGAATAGTGTGCTGGAAAATGAAAGATATAGAAGGAGATGATGGGTCATTTGGATAAGTCTTGTGAAGAGCTATATGAGACAACTATGAAATTATGAAACAATATATATATATATATATATATATATATATATATATATATATACACACACATACACACACATACATAGATAATTATACCCCTGGGAAGGAATTTTGGAGGACTGTAAAAATTATATAAGGAAAATAAAAGAGAAAATTGGAGGCATGAGAAACAGTGAGGATGTCATTTGGAAACTGTTGTTAAAAATCTTTACCTTAGAAGAATCACCTTCTATATCCCTACCATTAAACAAAACACTTAGACATGCTTTGTCTACATCAGCACACATGCACAACACTAAATCTATCCCCTTCCCTAGCCCTTAATTGAACCCTGTATAACAGGAGGAAAAAAATCATAACAAAAATTAGGAGGTGCAGCACCAGCAGGGTTAAAGCACTCTCATCAAACTAAACAAACAACTCAGAGGACAAATAAAGTCTACCGAACCCAAATCTGAGGTAGGTTTGGCATCCTAGGTCAAGGACAACCACAAAGCATTCTTTAGCTATGTCCACAACCTCAAAGGCAACACACAATTGTGTGCAGAGCTCATTGTATATGGAGCCACTTATACTGAGCCAGAAGATAAAGCAAACCTCCTGGCTGATAAATTCTGCTCCAACTTTACCCCTCCAACCTTCCCTCAGGAAATATCACTAAATATAACTCCCCATGCTGTCACTAGGGAACAGGTCCTTAATGCTCTCTTGAAGACTAAGAACACTGCATCAATATGGGTCCAGACAATATCCCAGGATACCTTCTGAATAGCATGAAACATGATATATCAGGGCCTCTGGAATTCCTGTTTAACTGCATCGTCTATTACAGGCTTCATGCATTATGAATGGAGAAAGGCAGCAGTCAGTCCTCTGCACAAAAGTGGTCATCTACAGACCCTGGAAACTACAGACTCATACGTCTCACCAGTCTTATATGTAAAGCCATAGAAAGAATTATCACAAAGATGATCAATAGAGATATAATAAACCTCCAAACACTGGACCCAACCCAGTTTGGTTTCATCAAGGGCAGATCATGCCTACTCAGCCTGGTGGACTTCTTTGAGAAGGTCACAAAAGGAAAGGATGAGGGCAAAATTGTTCATACTGCATACCTTGCCCAGGCCAAGGTATTTGATGCAATAACCCACTTTGGCATTGTTGACAAACTCAAGAGGTTAGGTACAAACCCATATGTCAGTCGGTGGATAGCTAATGGGGTCCCAGACAGGACCCAGGAATTTTGAATTAGGGAGTCCACCTCTACAAGGAGGCCAGTTACAAGTGGTGTCCCTCAGGGATCAGTTTGGACCACTCCTTTGTGGCATTTACTTCTCAAAAGTCAAGGCCAATGTCAGTGGTCTCTGGCTGACTAAATTTGCAGATGATTACAAATTAGGAGCTGTCATTGAATCTCACACTGACACAAATGTTCTCCAGGAGGGACTGACACAGACAGACAACTGATGTCAGAGCCATGGTCTAAAACTTAATGCCAAGAAATGCATAATAGTATCCCATGGGAAGTCATCCATCCCTGGTAACCATCATATTGTCAAACACACCCCTTATAGTTGATCCAGTAGTGAGGGACTTGGGGACACACATATATAACAATCTAGCCTTTGACCATCACATGTTTACAGTGGTGAGGAAATCATTCTATGTTGCGCAACATAAAAACAAAGTTATGGCATCTAAGTCCAAGGAAGTAATTGTTCCCCTGTATCCGGCATTTAGCAGACCTATCACTGAGTACAATGTTCCCTTTGGTATGTACCTATCCAGGCATATCCAACAATTGGAATGTCTACAGAGGTTCCTCACTAAAAGAATACAGGGTGTACATAAAATGTCCTATGCAGACCTCCTCAAAGCCCTATTCCTGTATTCTGTCTCTTTCAGGCTTTTGAAGACATATCTATGTCTGGCATACAGGGCATTGGCAGACCCCCCCCCCTATGATGGACCTCCTGCATATTCACAAAACAAATAGCACCAGAATTACCAATTCTAATGATTTAAACCTTGCCTGTGATATAAATAGGACCTGCTGGAGAGACAGGTATGTATCCCAGAGATGAACCCGTCTATGGAACAAGCTCCTCATCCACATGAAGCAGAGTTCCTCCATAACTCAATTATAGTGCAACTTGGACAATTGGATTGGAAACTGGAAATTCAGCCCTGGTTTGGCACCTATGTCTGTAATGGGCACAGGTAACCTGTAAATGGCTAATCTTCCAGGCCCATGCTTACACTTATCATGGGTATCAGAACTTGTCAAAGATTTGGGATGCATGGCTAGGGTTAAAAAGGCTGTTGTGGTTGTTAGCCTACTAAACACCTATGAACCTATGAACCTCTGAACCTAACTTATAAACAGTTGCCCACAAACTCCCATCTCCAATGTCAAAATTTTCAGTATATCCAAACATTTTGGCATTTAATCTCAGTCCCACACTTAACCATACCAGAAGCACTCAATAGTCCTCCTTTCAACACTTCTGCCACTCAAAAACAGTGTTGTTGATCTGTTTCCAAAGCACTTCCCTTTGTGATAAAGTACTGTGTGTTTGTGTGTGTGTGTGTATTTTTTCCATTTTGATGAATAATAAGCATCACACCAATTAAAGTTTACTTTAAATACAGAGACCAAAGATTAAAATTTGATTTGCTCACCAAAACTGGTAAATACTACCTAATCCTTCTACTCCTACAGCTATACTTGCTCAACAAAACTTGTAAATACTACACAATCCTTCTACTCCCAGCACTATACCTGCTCAACAAAACATGTAAATATTGTAAATATTGAGCACTAATTTCTATCTCTAATACTTTCACTCAAAGCGCCACCCCTATTTCTCCTTCCTACAACCTTAACTATCTGTTTAGGAATCTCTAAGAACTACTTCTTTACTATGCAAATGTAATAACCATAACTTAATGTAAAAAAACAACATTTTAATCAATTTCAGTATGAATTGTACTCTCATACTGTCATGTATTCCTTGAAATTGTATTATGTAAACTGTTTAATGCTTTCTAAATTCTTGATTGTATTGAAATCCTGTATGTAATATTTTTTGATGCATTTTCGGAGCTTTTCTCCCCAGGCCTCCACTGAAAATGGGCCATGTTGACCCAGTGGACTTCCCTGGTAATCAAACTGGAATAAATAAAATAAAATAAATACAATTCTATATTGAGAAGACAGATGTCAGTTTTGTTGCAGGATCTTTGTGATGTTTAAAAACAATTATTGATTTATTAGTATGAAACTAGCACTGTAAAAATGAAAACTACAACTCACTTATCTGTTAACTTAAAATTTTGGTCCAAGTTATCTTTTTTGCTTAATGAATATGAAGTCTCTACTCAGTAAAATTAATTTTTGTGTTAACTTTATGTATTTATTTATTTATTTATTTGCCATTTGTTTACCGTGAAAGTCCAGTTGGGCCATGAGGTGGGTCTATATTAGTTCTGCAAAAGGTGTATATATCTTCAGTGAACACCAGCCACTGAAATTCACTACAGCAAACCACAGAATTTTTCCCATGGTTCACAACAATTGGCCATCACCTCACCTTTGCCGTTTTCCCCATTGTAGTGTGATCTGGGAGTTGGTATATATAGTTGGGGGGGTGGGGGAGTTGGGTGGATTTGATTTAGTCCATTGTGTGTTCTGGACTGCTGGTGGGTGAGTGTTTGCAAACATTCAGTGGTTCGCTGAAGTGAATTTCAGCAGCTGGTGTTCGCTGAAGACATATTTGATGAATATGTCTTTCACAGATTTAATATAGACCTTATTTGGTACCCATTTTCAGAGGAGACCCAGGGAGAAAAGCTCCAGATACATATGGTTAACAGAATGAAAAACTAGACAGACATACTAAAGCCAAAACATTCAAGTACAAATATGAAAACAACATATTAGTTTGTCAGAATGAGAACTTAACAGACATAATAAAGTCATAACATTCAAGCACAAAATTTGAAAAACTACTCAGTTTGTCAGAATAAAAACTCAACCTACATAATAAAGTCATAGTATTCAAGCAACAATTATACAGAAAACCTGATAATAGCAAGATGCACTATTATTTACATAATAGATGATTATCATAACAATTATTAATATTCTAGAGGTCATGAAATATGGTAACAAATTTAACACTCGAGGGCAAAATTTGAAAAATTACTCATTAGTTTGTCAGAATAAAACTCAACAGACATAATGAAGTCATACTATTTAAACATAAATTATAGAGAAAGCCTGATAATGGGAAGATGCACCATTATTTACATAATAGATAGATAATTATCATAACAATTATTAATATTCTAGATGTCATGAAATATGGCAACAGATTATATTGGTGAAGGTATAGGCTACTACGAGTAGAGAAGAGTAGGGTATGATAGAGGGGTTAGCAGGCGTAGATGTGGAAAAGGTAGGAGTCTAACCTCAAGAAAGTATGTGTTGAGGAAGGGAGGGTAGGGTTACTTAGTAGTGGGGATAGAGAGATTAGAGGTAGAAAAATGTTCTTCAGCCTGGGCTCATACTGGAGCAAATCCATGCTTTGTTGATGTATTATTTTATAGAAGTTTTGAAGGAGTGCAGGTTAGTAGCAGTTCTGATAGTTAAAGGAAGGGAGTTCCATAATTTTACCACAGGGCAAGAGTAAAGACTTAGGCCTTGGGTGTTGTTAGGTTTATAAGTTGTGAGGAGATGTTTGTCTTCAGATCTGAGATGTTTATTTGGGATATAAAAGTTGATTAATGGGCTAAGAGTAGGACAAGCTGTGGGTTATGGATGATTTTGTATAACTTAGTAAGCTGCACATATTGGAGGTGGAGGGGAAATCCAAGCCATCTTAGCAAATGTAGGGCTTTACATTAATGAAGAAATAAAAAAACAGCAACTTGAACTGACTAAGTGCTTTCACCCTCATGGGCATCTTCAGAGTCAGTTAACTTCAGTAAAAACAACCTTTAAATGCAGCTATTAATTAGTGCTTGATTAATCAATGATGAAAAAGCAGGAGAGTAGTTAAATTAAACAATTATCCCCTAAGGTTCCTGTTCACCAAATCTTAAAGTCCTGCTCAACAATACCTTGTTTGCTAGAATCTCAAGTAAGTAATAGCTACCCAGAATAAATAAATAAACCAAAATAAAACATCATAAAAAGCAGTGTGTGCATTAATAAACATTCCAAATAAAACAAAAAACATATCTGTTAAAATATTTAAATTTACATAGTTTTATATTGTATACAAGCTGCCTTGTATCTTAAAATACATGCTAGGGATAGTGCATCATTGATACCAGGAGCATTGCTGGCATAAAGTCTCAGTTGCCAAAGACATTCCCTTATTTCCAACATGGTTTTAAAGTCCCCCCCAAAACCCTTTGTATATAGCCTGTCAATAACAAAAAAAAAATAAACGTTTTTAAAGTTTGAACAATGATTCGTGTGTACATACAATGAATTAGTGGTTTTCTTGTTTTTTATGTCCCTGTAATGTTCTAATATTCTTATTACTGCACACACTGCTTTTTATGATGTTTTATTTTGGTTTATTGAGGGTGAAAGCGCTTAGTCAGTTCAAGTTGCTGTTTTTTTATTTCTTCATTCATCAAATTGTGGATTAATAAAGGTTTTGTGAGGTTACCTGTTATGTTACCTTAGTGCCTTTTTGTTTACTAGTTGTTTGACACTCTGAGTTCTTTACAGTAATGAGTTAGTGGGGTTGATTTATGGCAAATTTGGCAATTTTGTTACAGTAGCTTTCTATCTTTTTTTCTTAGGGAGGCTGGTAGGTTAGTTAGAATTGGGGCCCCATATAACAGTGAGGGCAAGAGGTAGGTTTTGGCCAGGGTATTTTTTGTAGCTGCTTTGAGTAAGTTTTTAAGCCTGTATAGCATACCTAGTTTTTGGTGAGCTTTTTTATACTGTTTTTTACGTATGGGTCAGACGTGAAATTATCAATTGTGGCACCTAGTAGTTTGGTATGCTGAACCAGTTCAATTGCACTATTGTTTGCTGAAATGATCTTGAAATTTGTTTTGTTGGAGCTATGGGGTTTGTGGGTGAGGAGAAGCAGCTTTGCTTTTTTGAGGGGTTCAGTAGGAGTTCAGCATTGGATAGCCATGTTTTTATGGGAGGCAAAGCTTTTGGAAAGTTACTTTATATTTGGGTTAAAGAGCACACGTTATTCTTAGTGTACATAGCAATTTCATGGTGCTGATGTGAGAAGTGAAATAAACACATTAATCTAACATTTATTCAGTGTAGTTAGTACCAATCATGTTTATTTATTCATTTGGTTTGTTTATGTTGTCATTTTTGGAAAAGTTAATAAAAACTATTTGGAAAAATGAATTTGGGATTAGCAAGCTTTCAAAGCCCTGTAAATTGAAAATAGAGTTTACTGGAAGTGGCAAGAATAGACTGATATGGATATTAAAATTTACAGCAAACTTTGCTTTGATAATTGTTTGTTTTATCTGTAAAAAGGCTATGAAGAAACGTAATACTCTGCTGGCAATTGGGACACTTTGATGTTTATAAGGCCTGTTCTAGACTATTTACATTTCTTTTTTTTTCAATAGTATTTTATTATTTTGTACAACAGGAACAGACAATGGATAATCTGACATATCAGTTCAGTGACCATACATGTATAGTTCCAAAAAAAAAAAAAAAAAACAATTTCCCTGTAACACTTCAATCCTACAAATCACAACTATATACATTATTAACAATATTTACAAAACAGTGCTGTTGAATTATGGGGAAAGGAGCCAAGTAAGCACAAAATAAGAATCATGAACAATGAAGAAGGAATAGGGTGATTAGGGATGGATATATGAATCAAACTGAGTACAAATCTTAGGACAATGGTACATAATTTCTGACCTCTTATTAATTCTCAAGGATGTGTTCAAAAATGAGTTTCCAGAAATTCTGGAAGTAATTTTGTTTATTTGAATTTCTTATGGTAAGTTTTTGAGAGGATATATATTTAGTTGCCATATTCCTGAATCCATTCCAAGAAAGCTTGGTGTGATCTAGCCAATTTTTAGTTATATAGAATTTGATTAGTAGACAAAGAGAAATTAGGACATGATACTTTAATTTGAAAAGCTTGAGGTCTGTAACATGAAGAACGGCTAATTCCCAAAATAGGGTCGATTTATGATATCCCATTTTCTCTAAATGCACCTTTAGAGAGGTCCAAAGCATGTGAGAATATTTGCAAAACAATAAAATATGAATGAGGTTGGCTTGGGGAAAGGAGCAACATGGGCATGATGGGGAAACATTAGAATTGAACCTGTTTAAGATGGAGGGAGTGAAATAAGTATTATTATTCATCATTAATTGCGTATAGACCAGTTTATTGAAAGGGGAGAACTTTAAAGTGGTTCCAATTGCATTACGTTTCTGCTCTTCAGTAAATATACTTCCTTGCTGGTCCCAATAGTCAGAATATAACAGGACGGATTAATATACGATGGCCTTGATGAATTTATAAGTATTAGAAAGCATACTTTTCTTGCTAGCTAAGCTTTGAATAATATCCACTAGACAAGTCATATCTTTTTCAATGATAGGTGTTTCAGTGACTAGTATTAGAATAAGCTCCCTAATGTGGCATAATACTGTAGTGTATTTAAGACTCAGATTTAGTTTGTATTTCAATTCTTGATTGTTTTCCTTTTGTGTTTATAAATGTCCCACACCAAACATTCTTTAATTAGTGGATATGCTGAAATCTTCAATGGTTTACTGTTAAGTTTAATGTCAGGGTTCATATGTATGGGTTGGAGGAAAGGAAGGGTCTTGTCCAAATTAACATTTTTTGTTAAGTCCTGGAAAGTCTTAACTCTCTGCATCAGAATGTGGTTAATACTAAATTTCCTTAGATTGAGTGAGGTCAAGAATGGGAGAGCTTTGGGGTTAATGGTATTACTAATCAAATGTTTGTACCAAATTCTTACCCATGAATGGGCCCAGGTGTCATTCTTTGGGCAGAACTTCAAGAGTAAGATAATTCTGTTTGCAGAAATGATCCAGTAATAAAGTCAAAAGTCCAGTAAACTCAGTCCTCCATTTTTTGGGGGTAGGTTAATTTTAGATAACTTATCCTAACTGATTTGGGAAACCATATACATTCTGCCAGTTCTCTGTTGGGTTTTTGAAAGAATTTATTTGGAATTGTCATGTTTGAGGCATTAAAATGATGTAACAGTTTAGGTAGGATATTCATCCTGATAATTTCTGCTTTAGATAGCATGGAAAGCTTCAGCCGTTGCCACAAATGGAGGTCTTGTGTGATATTTGTCCATGCTTTCAGTAGGTTATTTTGATACATGGATGAGTAATTATGTTCATACTGAATACCAGCTATTTGAAAGAATAGGCGACTTTGAAGGGAGAGTCATACAGCAGATATTCTTTATGGTTTAATGGATTGATAGGAAAAATACATTTTTTGGCTGACTTTGTAGTTTGAGACTCTCAAAAATTCATCAATTGGGTTAACTAACTTCTTTAAATGTATACTTCGTTGTTCAAAATAGACATTTAAATCATCTGTAAAGGCAGATAAAGTTATTTTGGTATTTAAAAATCTGGGGATAGAGTAGAAAGTAGCTTGTGAGATGTAAAGAAAGAAGGGATATATATATATATATATATATATATATATATATATATATATATATATATATATTAAACAGATGGGGTGAAAGAGAACAGCCCCGCCTTGTTCTGTTGGATATCTGAATAGGCTTTGATAATGTTTTGTTTATAAAAAGATATGTATATCCCTTGTTATATAAGGTTTTGATTAGATTAATGAATTATTTTGGGATGTTGAACTTTGAAATAGCTCTGAATAGAAAGTTCCAGTTGACTTTGTCAAATGCTTTACAGGCATCAAGAACTAATGCATATCTTGGGTTTCTTTTATTTCTCATGAGATGAATCATAGAGCCTAAGGTTAGGATATTATCCCAGGTATGTATTTTGCTCATGAATCCAGATTGTTCAGAGGAAACTACATTGGGGATAACTTTTTTAATTCTCTCTGCTAATATCAAGGATAGACTTTTGATACCAGCATTGATTAAATATATTGGTCTATAACTGTGGGGATTGGATTTATCAAGGTTATTTTTGGGGATAAAAAATATTTTAGAATTATTCAGGCAACAATTGGTTATACCACTCAGTTTAATGTAGTTATATACTTATATACTTTTAAAAGAATAGGAGACAGCTTTTGGTTGAAGGTTTTGTAATACTGTGGTGTATATCCATCCTGACCTGGGGCTTTGCCTAGTTTTAACTTTTCTATGACATTGATTATTTCCTGTTGTTTGAGTGGGGCATTGAGAAATTCAACTTGATTATCATTTAGTTTGTGGAAAATTATTTTTTTAAAGAATCCTTCAAATATTTCACCAGGATTGTTCAGCGTCCATTACATAGATACCTGAATAAATTTGTTGGAATATTTCTATTATTTGCACGTCTGATTTGTATATCTTATTCTGATATTGAATTAAGGATATCCTGGAGGCTTCCTGTTTGTTTTCAATTATTCTTGCTAATGTTTTAGATGGAATTTGCACCCATTCAGAGTACTTAGCTATGGCCTTTAGCTCATGTAAGGAGTAGTTATGTTGGTGCAGATCGAATAATTGTTTTTGCATGGTGATAATTGATTTCTCAATATTGGGATTTTTGTTCAGTTGATAATTTTTTTCCAGCACCTTAAGTTCAGCTACCAGCTTATCTTCTTTTTCTTTTACCATTTTTTTTAAAAATAGGCAGCTTTCTGTATTAGTATTCCCCTCAGTTTTGTCTCACATGACGCCCATTGGATATCATATGGAATACTGGAGGTCTCTAGGTCCTCTTTTGCTTCTGCTAAAATATGTAGTATCTATTGAACCACCTCTGATTTTCAAAGCAGATTATTGTTTAGAGACCAGTTACCCCTGTTCATTTGTCGTATTGATTTGCCAGGGAGATTTAATTTCAATGTAATCTTTGAATGATCTAATAAATACCTAGGTTCAGAGGAATATTTAACATCTCCTCTAATTAATGCCTCATCACAGATGAGAAAGAATTCTAATCTTGACCAGGTATTGTGACATAAGTAAAGAGATAACTTTTTTCAAGGGTGTTACTAAATGAAATAGGCTCGATTAGGCATAGGTCAGCCATAAGTTCAGCTATGGCAGTCGATGCTTGGAGGTTTTGTGGGTTGGAGCTGCTAGACTGATCCAGCCCTGGGTCAATAATTGCATTCCAATCCCCTCCTATTATGTAGTAATGATCACGGAACTTACATAATAGATTACATATTTCAAGGATAAAATATTGTTGCTTTAAGCAAGTGCCATAGAAATTGAAGAACAAGATTGGTTTTACATTCAGTGGGCTTGAGGCTATGAAAAAACACCATCTAGCATTTACATCAACATTGCATTCTATGATTGATTCCAGAAATTATTTTTAATTATAGTAGCCACCACCCTAGAGTTGGAGCTGTCCCCAGCTGCAATGATAGAATTTATTCATTTTCTGTTCATGTCTCCCTTCCATTCATCTTTAACATGTGAGTTTCTTGCATAAAACATATTTGCCTCTGATTTGAAAATTAGGTGCATCAACAATTTTTCTTCTTATGTTGTAATCCTCTCATGTTCCACGCATCTATCATCCACATCCCCAAAAATTAAGGTGTATCCTAGGAAATACCATTTGGTTTGAAATGTTTGCTTTGTTAAAGGTTCCAAAAACATTATTTATAGGTAAAACACAATCAGCTCCTAATACTGTAGCACCATTCTCCTTCAAACCTGAGCCTGTGCCTATCTACCCACCTTCTTTGTTTGAAAGAGCTTTAAAGGGAAGGGTTACATTGCAAGCTAAAAATAGACATTGTGTTATCAAAAAAGAAATGTAACCAATAGGAACTCTTTAAATTAACCTATTAAGCTCATGAGAACATTTAGAACTAATATAGATAACTAAACCAGTTCCTAGATTTGTCATCCTCTACCCCACTTGGAGAGTCCACTCCACTCCTGGTTGTAAATGTAGCCATCCTTAAGGGTCATGCAAGGGTATTACAGCCTTTCTATCCTTAATACAAATTTGAGTGAGATTAATACTTTCTATTACTCAGTCAGTTCAGTTATCAGCTGTTTAGGGGAGTTAAGAGAGACTGACTCTTATAAAATTGGGATTCTCTACTTAGAAAATACCATTTAATTTGTAGCCCTAGGAGATTAACAAGTTAAATGCCTACCCTTATATCTTTAAGAATAGCAATATTACTGGGTATTGTGTAAGATAAGCATATACTATTTAGATAGTTATATCCCAAGTCTTTATATGACTACCATACTGTAGGACCATTGTTGGAATTGTGTAGGGTGCTGCATGGTTTCAAAAACTCCATTCTGTCCCAGGCACTTGTATCAGCACATCTAAATGGATATACTCAATGACATTAAGTGCTGTAAAAAAGAAAACAAGGAGCAGCACCACATAATAGGCAAAACCTGATATAGAATAACTGAGCAAAGTATCTTTGTCAAATATGTATAAATCTTAGATCCTTTCATCTTAAATTCTATTCCTTATATATTCTGAGATACCATAAATGAAAACAGATGCTGTTGATCCAGCCTCAATAGTACATAAGAGTCTCTGCAGACTTCTTGAAAATTGGTGAGATAAAAAAGACACCTATAGATTAAGAATAACACACATTCTCCAGCATTTCTGACCTCTTTTTGAGAATGGAAGTGATTATATATTTTCATAAACCAAAACTATATGCAGATTAGCCCATATCAGATAAGGGAAGTTCACTACCAAGACAACTTAATATTTCTTTAAATGAGATTGATTTCTTAAAACTATGAAATACTCAGTTTCTTTCATAACCCCTATGAGACAGGGTATGGGACTTTTCAAGATTAATGAACAGAGATAACCTGTCTTCAGTACTCTCAAATTTCCATCTTAAAACAGCAGTATCCAGATTTCCATCTGTTTGTTTTCCTGTACCTCAACTCCTGGCTTGATATAGCTCTAAGGAGCTAAGTACAGAGGGGTACATGAAATAGTTTAACTGCCTCACTAAAAGCATAGGCATGATATATTCTCCCTCTGAAACACTAGGATGTATCTAGGACATAACCCAGAAATCCATTATTTTACAAAATTCCTAGACATTATGCATAAAGGAGATTATGTCCTCATCTAGCTGCTTAAACAGAGTTATTGTGAGTAGCTTGAGCAATATTGAAGATATTCCAGCCATAGGGTTCGGTGTTAGCTCTCTACAATAACATTTCCGGATTAATTCCGTCCATACCATTGAAGTGGAGAAGAGTGCAATCCAGAATCGAGTTTTCAGTAGAACCTTATTAGCTGTATTGTGGCAAAGGGCTTTAGCTGAGGACTTCCAAACAGCTTCAGGTTAAAGAAAATTTCTATAACTCTTGAAAGTATGAAACCATTACACCATGAAACTTTTATTTCACTCATATACCACCAGTTAGGGTGTTGTCAGATTATCTCATAGCATTTCCAGTAAATATCAGAGATGCTAAAGACGTGAGGGCATTATCTTATAATAAACCGATAGGCAAAACTGTCTATATCAGCACCAAAATATGACTTAAGCCTCTTCCATTCTGATCAATTGTTATCTCATTTATACACCATACATTAAGTCACAGAACTTATTAAACTGTTACAAAGCCACAAGAGGTTATGCTTAAGTATGGCAAGTCAAGTAGTTTAGGTTATTCTCTAAAAGGTTACTTCAGTCATGTGGACTGCCTATCAAGTATACCATGACGGAGGATTCTTTCTGGTTCAGCCCTCTTAGCTGCCTCTTTTCTTAGCTAGAACATACAATTCTAACATACAAATCAGTTGGAAAAGTAGCGATGTATAGAAGCGCAGTGATCACAATCTTATTAGTCATTACCTTTAATTCCTTCTTGAGACCTTAGCTTGGCAGTTTCTTCATGTAGTCAATACCTTCATTTGAAACTAGAGTTGATAGGGAGGAAAGCATTAGAATTGTGATAGGACGTTGCATCTCATAATGATTCCTCCTCCCCAACAGAGTCCAAGGCTTTCATTCCTCATAGTACTCGCTCTACCTTAAGAAGTATTTTGGGTTGTTTAAATCAATTTTACTCATACAGAGGATGTTATGACATGTTAAGAGAAAGGTAACAGCATATCATCAGCGACCGAAGAAAAAAAAAAGGAGAAACATGAGCAGAGCCAGATCTATGAGATATTTACAGTTCCGGACATTTGCTGAAACACTTAATAAAAGCTTTTTTTTGCCTGTTTAGATTAGTCTTTACATTTCATATAGAAGCATTTACATTTCATATTGAAGACTGAAGTACTAGACAGAAGATCAAAAGGATTCAAATATGGTTGACTAAGAGATCAGTTTTAATAGCAGGGATTACATGTAGTAATATGACTGAGACACCTGGGTTTTCATTCTTTTCATAACGGAAGAGTGAGGCAAGATTTGATTCTAGTTAAATAAATAAAATAAATAAATAAAAATTGGCAAAGATGAAAATAATTGCTACATGCAGTAGTCAAATACTAATGAATACAAAAGAAACACATTTAGCAGTTTGCAAATGCATTGTGCAGAAAACGGTTAGGATGGCATATCAAAAATTATAGCATGCACTAGCTACAGAATTTAGAAAGATTTGTCTAAACAATAAGTGCAAGTAGAGCATTAGTGACAATATATTTAAGATTTTTCTATGATGAATATCATAAGTGTTGTTAGCTATAATGTTTAATGAATTAAAGAAAACGAGCTACATACAGCATTTACAGTTTGCAGTATTTACAATGTGCCTGTGGTAGGGTCATCAGAAATAAGTAAATCAAAGTGCAGAGAAAACTGTAGTTTATAGTTACTTTGGTAGCACAATGCATTATACAGCAAGTTTAAAACATTTATGTTTGTTTTGATTGACCAGTAATTCCACTAATTCAGAAATTTGAATGAGTGGAATGTTAGCTCATAATATAAGACAGACAACTAATTTAGAGCACTTTAAAACTGACTGATAGTTATATATTTCATAGCTGTAACTAAGTTCGATTCTCAGCTAAAGCGTCTTCTGTGTAGAGACATGCGTGAATGGGCGTACCTTCGTTGAAGGTTGTGCGTCAGGGCTGGCAACTCAGTACGTAAAAATCTACTGCCAATCATTAGCGGACAGGAGTTCCGCTTTGGCGACCCCTAACCGGGAAAAGACGAAAGATGCAACAGCTGTAACTAAGATGGGGAAAAGGAATCAACTATCAAGGTGCAAGGTGACGGAGTACAACATTGCAAACACAGGGACTGAATTGCATAAAACAATATCCTGAGGACTGTGTACTCTTTTTGAATCTCCCACAAAACATTCTTGAGCACATGATCATACACTATTTAGAGCTGCACAAAGCACATGCAAATGATATTGTTAGACTTCCATGTACACCTGCTGTTTATGCATGGACAAAGAGTTGCTTCCATTTTCTACAAACAGAAGACAATGTACATTTCTGTTCCTGAATAGAAGCTGTAGCTTATTCAGCTCTTACGGGAAGAGTCCTTTCCATCACCTTAATATTAACTTCCCAAGACAGATTTAGAAGAAGGATTCTTCTATAAATGGACAGCACTTTCTTTTTCCAGCTTTTGAAAATGGGAACGACTACAAAACTTTGTTTATTCAAAGATACTTTACTCACCATAACCTCAGCAATAAAAGGGTTAATTCAGCAAAATGCCGACCAAAATATCCTATATATTCGGCATTTTCAACAGATTTCATCCATTCTAACAGACATGCCACAGAAAAAGAATCTAATCACCTCAGTGACTTCATATCTTGAAATTCAGAGAACCAGTGTCAGCATTTGCTAATGACGTTATCTCTTCAAAAAGGCTATACTGACCAGGTACAGGAGCTCCTCAAACTGTTTCTGCCATTTCCTGCAAATGTCTCCAGTTGGGGTCTTGCCCTCTATTGCCTCATGAGTCACTTGATGGCTTGTCAGAGTCTGTTTAAGGCCTCCCATACACTGACTTTTCATCTGCAATTGCTACATCTGTTGCTCTCATCATGTGTCAGCACCAATCAGAAGACTCTGGAGGCATCTATTAGTATTGGATGTAGAGTCTTTCTCTTTTACATAATGGCTTCTTTTATGTCCCATGTCCACCATTAGGTGCTATCATCACCATGATGGCAAGTACTGATCAGTTTTCAGCTAGAGTTCCTAGTTGTTACCTGAATTATTGATGTCTTGAACAGAGTCTGTTAGGAATACATACTTCATAATGCCCATGCCAAAAAAATGTGAGCCACCTGCATTCACTGATAACAAAGAGCAACTAAAAATGAATGGACGCAAACACGATCCTTACATAAAATATAGAACTATATTAAGAGAAAAGAAATGCTTGAGACAAGCAGTAGCATAGGACACTGAAATTATCCTGTGATTAGAAAACACTGCAAACCTGCCACATCTACAATCACCACAGCAAAGATGCTATTTCACATGTACAACTCTATAAAAATACAACCTTAACTAATTTCAGAATTCAGTGTGTATCAGATAGTTATGCATCTCCCAAAAATGTCCATCACATAATTTAAAAGTAATACAAAACAGAAAGATCTAAAAAAAAGTTAACTATTAGTGCTGCTGTAGCGTTGTCGCCTCACAGTAAGACGTTTTCCTGTTCGATTTTCAGCTAGAGCGTCTTCTGTGTGGAGAGTGGACATGCGTGAATGGGCGTACCTTCGTTGAAGGTTGTGCATCAGAGATGGCAACTCAGCGCGTAAAAATCTGCTGACAATCATTAGCGGACCGAAATTCCGCTGTGGCGACCCCTAACCGGGAAAAGCCAAAAGACACAACAACAAAATACAGTTGTCTGAAACATATATATGATATTGTTTGATATGGGAATGTTTAAAACTGATAGCCTTCAACAGTTTTTTATGGCAAAACAAACAAAAAATTGTTTGAAAGAAATGTCAACCATCCTTTTTAAATAAATGTAATGGGCAATATCAATAAGTCGCTTATGAATATGGAAAGAATTATATTTGGCCACACAAACCATAATTATCCTACTGAGCTTTGTCCTCGGGCACCACATATTCTGGCTGTCGCTAAATGTAACCCTATTCCAATGGCAGTATGGATGCCACTTTCTATAATGGGAGAGCCCAACTAGAGATAGTTAACAAAAAAAAAAAACACACACACACAGCCTGTCAGCTACCTGAGCTTGGCACCGGTGAATGGATTGGAGTGCTTAATTTTCCTTAACCATTTTCTGTGGGGGTACAGGCAATTTTTTAATTGGGTAGATGGGGAAAAACTTGACTTTAAATATCAGGAAGCTTGCTCAGTTTAGCATAAACTAGTTTTTTGTCCTGTTAGTTATCCAACAGAACAACCAGTTTTACAAATGATAATGCCACTTTATCATCAATGTTATATATGTAAATTTCAGTGCCTTCTTTGTCTCAACTGAGTTGTCCTACTGTGACTGATTTTATTATTACCTTATTTCATACTGTGTAATCATTGTCTTTTTTATCTTATTAACTTATTGACTGTACTTCTTGTGGACATATTACTTAAAATAACACTTTTGGTCTGCTGACTGTTGTGTTATTGAGTTTAAATACATTGCACTGTTGCATATTGATGATATTGTACTGTTGTTACGTTTGCTTCCATGGCAAATGGTTGTTGTGTCTTTCGGCTTCCCGGTTAGGGGTCACCACAGCGGAACTCCGGTCCATGGCAAATGGTATTAAGTTTAAATATTATTACAGTATTGTGCATTGTTGCTTGGTTACCATTGTTCACTACTTACAATATCATAGATAATAGTACAGTGTTGCCTGTTAATGATACTGCATATATATATATATATATATATATATATATATATATATATAGAGAGAGAGAGAGAGAGAGCAACTCAGTTACTATGTCAGTATCTCGGTTACTGATTTCACTATTTGATTATCTGTGTTCTTGTACTTCTGCTTATTACTGATTAGTGCAGTAGTGTTACACATTTAAATTGCCTCTTCTACAGTGCAGCAGTATAGAGTACAGGGCTACCTATGTGATATACTTTATTATATTATACACTCTGTTGCAGTGTTAGTAGCAAATCAGGTAGCATGCTCAATTTTGGTGCAAAAGGCTGTGGGTGCTACTCCCACAACATGGAGATGGATTGTTGATGCTGTGTAGTACTTGGGGGGGGGGGTGAGTGTATCCTCTGTTGGATGAGATGCTTAGTAAATATAAACCTGTTGTTGGTTTTCCATTCATTCCCTACTGCAATATTGGTCTTTTCTGATAAGACTCAAGGCCTGCAAAAACTACAAGCACTGTTGGTGACTCCCTGCTGATAAGAGCTGCTTTGTGTTTTATCTGTTCTGTTTTGTTTTCTGCCTTGAGAAATCTGCTTGGCTTGGTGTTTTTGTTCTATGTTCATAGGTTCATAGGTATGTACTAGGCTAATGGCCCTGGAGCCTTTACATGTCTAGCCCATAGAAGTGCTCTGGCATTGTGCAGCCCGACTTTAGCTCCCAGTGCCTCTATCAAGTAGATCCACTGGAGTGATCCCTTAGGTGAACTTTCTATTACCCATCCACTCATCAAGATTTCTCTTGAAGAGGAACAGCAACGTACTCTGCTTGACATGTATGGGAAGTCTGTTCCAGAGCATGGGCAGTCTCTGGGTGATGAACCTGTCCCTCCAACATGTTCTGTTGGTTGTGGTAATGAGGTTGAGGTCTCTGGAGCTTGCAGTGCAGAGGGATTGTGATTTCTTTAGATGTAGCATTTCTAACAGAGCTGGGTCAGACATGGCTTTGTAAGTCAAACAGAGATTGCCTCTAAGTAGGAGATATGAGACAGAGAATAGCTGGAGTCTTTTGAGTCTGTCCATGTAGGGCATGTGTTTAATGCCTAGGATCCTCTTCGTGAGCTACATCTGTGGCCTCTCCAACTGTTGCAGGTGTCTAGTGAGGTACATGCCAAATGAGGCATTATACTCGATGATCGATCTAATGAGGAAAGAGTCGAGAGAGATGATGTCCTCTTTCTTCCTGGATGCAAAACCCTTGGTAATGAGATGTGCCATATAGAAGGACTTTCTGACCACAGTGGCAATGTGGTGGTCAAAGGAGAGGTTGCTGTCTACCTGCACCCCCAGATCTCTTATAACGCCTTCAGTGTTCAGTGAGCTCCTATCGATGTGGTAATTAGTGGGAACTGAGTTTTTACAAAAGGGGATGACAACGCATTTTTTGGCATTGAGTTTATGGCCATGGTTTGACACCAGTCTTTGGACTCAATGAGGCCTTTCTGTAGGATGTCTCATCACTTGTGGAGTTAATAATGGCTCCCAGGTTGCAGTCATCTGTGAACTTTGTCAGCCAGAGTCCCTTTGTGTTAACCTGGACTTCTGAGAAGTAGATGCTGAACAAGAGAGGACCCAGGACCAATCCCTGTGGGACTCCATGCGTGACTGGTCGGCAGTCTGAGTCCACTACTTTCACACTGTGTGTTCTATTTGTAAGCCAATTTGGAATCCACCTAGTGATATAGGGGTTGATGCCTAGTTTGGTGAGTTTATCAATAATTCCTGAGTGAGGAATGGTATCAAAGGCCTTGGCCAGATCGAGGAAGGCTGTATGCACTGCCTTAACTTTATCCACATCCCTGGTGACAGACTCAATGAAGTCAACCAGGTTGAGCAGGCATGATCTGCCTTTCACAAAGCCAAATTGCATGGGTTCTAGAGTTTTTAGATTTCCTATATCTTTGCAAATCAGGTCCATGATGATGCACTCCATAAGGCTTACATATCAGACTTGTCAGGCTAATGGGGCAATAATTCCCAGGGTCTGTAGTCACTCCCCCTTTATGAAGAGGGATGACTGTAGCAGTGCACCATTCGGTAGGGACAAATCCTGAGGTGAGGCTGTGATTAAACAGGGTACACAGATGTGGTGCTATTTCACTATGTAGTTTATATAGAACACAGCCAGGGATATTATTGGGTCACATGGAAGCTGTATTTTTGGCCTTGGAAAATGTAGCTTTAACCTGTACTGCAGTAATGCTGGGTACCTGGCAATCTTCCGGTATTGTGATTGGTCTTTTGGGGGGGGGGGTAAAGTTGGCACTGAATCTGTCGGCCAGTATGTTGGCATTATCTTTTGGCTCAGTGTAGGAGGTACCATTGTGCTGTAACTCAGAGAAAATCACGGTATTGCCATGGAGGTTCTTGATATAGCTATAGAAGGCTTTGTGATTGTTTTTAGTGTTTGCCGCAATTCTGCCTTCATAGCTGGCTGTAGAGGATTTGATTAGGGATTTCAACTTTTTGTTGAGGATAATAAGGGAGTTTTTCCAGTCTTGGGACTTCACCTTTTTCTACAACAGTTTCTTCCTTCTGTTGTAGAGTTTATTAATGGCAGGGGACCACCAGATTGGCTTCCTTCTTTTTGGAGGAGAGCATCTTAGTTCTGTTGAGTATGGCTAGTTCCATCCATTTATGTACATGTTCATAGAGTGCATTGGTTTATGATTCGGCAGTCATGCAGCTATTTTCCATTGGCATGGGTGCAGTGAAGTTAGCCACCTCTGTTTTTAGGAGTCCAAAGTCAACTTTGGAGAAGTTTTTTAAGGTGGTTACCTTTGCGGGGGCTATGGGTGAGATGTTGATTCCCATGCTGATTAGTTTATGGTCGGATCTGACCAGGGACAGATTGACTATTGGTGTAAAGCAATGGTCACCCATGTTAGTAATAAATAGGTCAAGGATGTTCCGTCCTCTAGTGGGGGTCAGAATAAGCTGGTCTAGGGCATTGGAAGTGATGAATTCCAGGAAGCATTGGGCCAGTGTATTGGTGCTTGAGGAGTTTTTCCAGATGATGGAGGGGTAGTTGAAGTCTCCTAGTAAGACAGTGTTGGGTTGGACCTTAATAGATTCCAAGGTGCTTAGGAATATGGAGTGACAGTCTTGGGACATGGTTGGGGACCTATAGCAGGCTATGACCTGGATTGCCGTCTTACCCAATGTTAGTTGTACCTGACGTATCTCAGCTGCGTTATGCTGGGCTACTAGTCTGGAGGTGTACATATCCTTTATGAATATGGAGACACCACCACCTTTGGAGTTTCAATCCATGTTTCGGGGCTGAAAGGTGTGGAATGCATTATAGCCTGTTAGCACAGTGGTGCTTTCTGCCGCTTTAAACTAGGGCTCCGTTACAGCACAAATGTCAGTGTTCTCCATTTTGAGGAGTGCTTTGAGCGAGTACATCTTGAGATTTAGATTTCTAGCATTGAACAGCATGACCCTCAGATTGCATTTATTTATAACTGTTATGGTGGTAATTTGGTCTTTGGAACACCGCCTAAAAAGTCACTATAGGGGTGGCAAGAGCCTTAGCCAGTACCTGGAAACCCAGGGTTGACAGATGCAGGCCATCTCTGGCAAAGCATCAAGGTTTGTTAATCATGTCATCCCAAGCAGACAGATATTGGATACCCTTAGAATGACAATAGAAACTTAGTCAATTGTTGAAGTCAATTATTTTTTGTTTGTACTGCAGTGTCATTCTGGGTGATAGTAGGATACTGCTCAGGGCTAGTGTCATACGTGCCTGAGCCGCATAATCCGAGAGCTCCACCATGTCTCTTTTCATGTAGTTCAGGAAGGTGCATCTCAGGTCATTCACACCCACATGGACAATGACAAGAGTCATACTTGTACTTGTTGTGGAGTGACCTGAGTACGTGTATTATGTGTCGGATTCTGGCACCTGATAGACACCTGACCGGTTCCTTCTCCTTATTCAACCTAGTGAATGGGACATCTGTGTGCCTCACTATTGACTCATCTATGATTAGTGTATTGGGCAAGGTGTTTAGCCTTATGGGCTTAAGTTGAGGGGCACACTGTGGAGGTGAGCTATGTGTTCTGTGGTTTGTGCTGTGTTGTGGTGGTAGAGTGCATTTCTGTCTTGGAGGTCTCTGCTGTTTGGGTAAATTTCTACTGAGAGCCTTGTGAAGGTGGGTGTGTAGTTTGTGTTTTTATATGAGAGCTGTGATAGTGGGGGTTCTGGAGGGCTATGTGCTCCATGTGGTGTGGTGCAGGTGTTGACCTTCTCTTGTCCAACTAGTCCAGTCTTGGCTGGAGAGTGCATAGCTTAAAATTTGGTGATATAAGTGCATCGCTCAGAAGTCTGAGTGTTGGTAGGTAAGAGGAGAGGGCTGTCTGTGTACATGAGGCAGTTGCTACACTGCCTCAAAATGCCCAAGTGCACTAGGTTAGTAGGAGAAAGCACACAAAACTGCCCTTTAATCATTCCAGGATGGGTGGTCATAACTACTAAGTACAGGAGCTATTTCCATGAAGAATGAC
This sequence comes from Protopterus annectens, assembly GCF_019279795.1. Lineage (NCBI taxonomy): Eukaryota > Metazoa > Chordata > Ceratodontiformes > Protopteridae > Protopterus > Protopterus annectens. Next base: position 1,860,724,051 of record NC_056737.1, read on the forward strand.
TAGTGCTGATGGCACTTAGGTGTGCTACAATAATTGCTACAAAAACCTGTTGAAGTGAAAGTGATTAGGCTATTTGAAGTGGAAGAGAGAAAGAAATAGCAATATCTAAGTGAAAAACTGAAGAGCAGGCTTTCTGGCACCAGTAATAGTTTACCTCAGCTCGGTGCCATTGAATGGAGCTTAAACAAGCACAAACCCATGCAAACATGGGCTTTTAAACCAGAAAGTTGATAGGGATGGAAAAACTGCTGAAACGGCCAATAAACTACAATTTCTGGGCCAAGAACCACTCCTCTTGTGGTAGGTTACCTAGTACTTACCACTCTCACTGATAAGCTAGAAGGTTACCCTCCAACACAGAAAGGCTTGGGGCCTCAGAAGCTTAGAGACATACTGGGATACAGAAAATCTCTATCTGGATTAGACTACTTACAGGAAAGGCAGGATGCAAGCGCAAGCATGGGCTTTTAAACCAGAAAGTTGAAGGGGATGGAAAAACTGCCCAAACAGCCAATAAACTATAATCTCTGGGCCAGAAACCACTCCTGTTGTGGTAGATAGACTACCTAGTGCTTATCACTCCCACTGATAAGCTAGAAGGCTTCCCTCCAACACAGAAAGGCTTGGGGGGCTCAAAAGCTTACAAACTGTCCGGCTACAGCAAATCTGTATCTGAACTAAACTAATTACAGAAAAGGCAGGAAACAAGCATAGAGCTTTTTTTTTTTTTACAGAAAAGTAGCTAAAACAGCAGTAAAACAATTCAAATGCAGTGCAAGCTAGCACACTTGAGTGTGTAGCAATATTAAAGCAAATTCAATTAAATTGAAAAATAATAAATACAAGTGCAGAAAGAAGTAAATTAGGAAAAAATTAGGCTGGAGGCAAGTATCAGAAAACAATGCCAGAAAATAAATAAATAATTTGGTCAAGCAAAAATTAAGACAGTATAGAACTCTGAACAGTTAAACGTATCAAAAAGCATACTTGTCAGCTCTATATTTCGAATTGAAATTGAATCAAAATCAGAACACAAGGAGATTCTAGCAATAGTAGATTCTAGCAAAGTGTTTTTTTTTTAGTAAAGTGAAAAGGAAGAAAGGAGGAACAGAAGCTAATTCAAGGTTAAGAAACTAAGTGCGGTGACCTTCACAAATGTTCTCTCTGTATTAGGTAGAATGAGCTAATGACACTTGCCTGGGAGGGGTGTCCCAGATCAAATTTACAGTAGGGGTGGGCAATTGCAAAGCCACCAAGTATAAGAACAAGACACCAATAGGGAGGGATGGTGGGAAACTATACTACAGCTACTAGCTACACTATTTAGCCAGAAAATATTACAGAAATGTTTATCACTGCAGAAAAACAGCAGTGAACCACTATATGAACATTCTAAACAGATAAAAATAGGAAGGAGACTCTAGAGAATGCTTTTAACTGCAAACAGATCAGGCATATGATACACTCCTTGGCAGGAAATCAGAACAAACAGTTGCTTAACAAATGGAGAACATTTCTAGTTAATACCTTTCACACAGTGAAACTAGCTAAAAAGGCTTTACAAACAGCGTGACAGTAAAAACCTTACTTATCAGGCCCTGTAAGGCAGACAATTTTAGTATCTATGTGACAGATAGATACTTAAATTACCCAGGCTGTACATTTCACATGCTATTTTCATTGGTTCATCTGTTTCTTGACTGATACTTAAATATACAGAGTATATCCGTGCCCCTGTTTTTTTTTTTCATATAAGACTCAAGGTCTGCAAAATCTACATGGAGTGTTGGTGACTCTGTGCTTGTCATTTTCCCCATCCAGCTTTCCATTTTTTGATCTTCTTTATAAACATGATGATTTTTAAGCTGCCCACCCTTACTGTAAGTTGTGCTTTATAAGCTCCTCCCTTTCTGTAGATGAGTATGTGTGTGTATATACCTTTAAGAAGCTATCCAAGGGCTTGCAATAGAGTAGAAGTACTGAGCATGAGCAATCCTGACTGCCATTTTGTAGTTAGCTGTTCAGATGTGAACATGTATGTAAGCTCTGTTTGTTAGTTAGTTCATTCATATTTAAAGATGCTGATGTGTTTGTATATGTTAAAGTATCTAAATGAAACCCCAAACCTTCTCATTATTTGTATTACAGATGATGTATGACATGACATCAGAAGTGGGATGCCTAAAGGGACATGGTGACAGAAACAACATATCTAAAGGGTCTGAAGTCAGAACCAGCATATTAAAGAGGCATGAAGTTTAAAACAACTTGGCGAAAATTATTAAAGGTACTTATCCAGATGTTGGTAGAATATACAGCAGTGGACCATCCCAAAACTGTGCATACTTCTTAAAACAGGTCAGAAATGAATTCAGGTATTAAATCTTTCTCAGCACTATTTCTTTTTCACATAATATGAAACGAGGCACACAGAAAGCTCTAAATAATTTTCACATAAACAGATATGTATGATATTGACAAAAATATTTTAATTACTAGGAAAGATGCTTGAAATAAAGTCTGATTGCATAAACTGAATAAAATGAAGGAAAACGACCACATTTTTTGCAAAGCATATGTATTTTCATATTAAGCAAATGATATCTGAGTTTTCAGAATTGTGTTCGCATGTTTGTGTAGTGTTATAGTAAAGCTATTTTGCAAAGTATGGCCATTACAAGGCAAATTTCACAGAGTACAGCCATTACAAAGGATATTTCACAAAGTAAAGTAATTTAGAGATTATTGTGCATTTGAATGTTATTACAAGCTCACAGCACAGTTTATTTATACATAATTACAAGGGCCATATTTTCAGTATGTTTATGTATACTTTGCAAGCATGGCAGATGGATTTTGAAAACCCAGTGCACTTGTGTTTGACAGTAATACTGATGAGAACTGCGGTGGTGGTGCTGCGGTAGCGTTGTCACCTCACAGTAAGACATTGTCCTGTTCGATTCTCAGCTAGAGCATCTTCTGTGTGGACACATGCATGAATGGGCGTACCTTCGCTGAAGGTTGTGCATCAGAGCTGGCAACTCGGCATGTAAAAATTTACTGCCAATCATTAGCGGACCGGAGTTCCGCTGTGGCGACCCCTAACAGGGAAAAGCCGAAAGACACCACAACAACTGATGATAACTGGAGAGTGGTTGAGCAAGAGTACAACATTTTCATACAGGCTGCATTTTCTGATAAAGATGACTGTACAAAGGCATTTATTCTACTTAATTCAGCTGGATCAGAAGCTATAGAAAGGGAGTGCTCATTTGTGTATGCACCTGCTATTTACGCTGGAGAGGGGGAAAACTATCATATTGATCTACAGGCTGATTCAAAGCAGGATCCCGCATGCTTAAAATGTAAATTTAGAGGAAATGTGTCACCCCAAGATAAATGTTACTATGGAAAGACACTTTTTTTACACAAAGGATCAAAAGCCTGGTGAAACTTTTGCAGCGTATATAACTGACCTGAGAAATAAGGCTAAAACGTGCAGATTTGGTGACTTAAGGGATGAGTTGATAAAGGACAGACTTGTGTGTGGTATAAAAGATGATGCTGTGGGAAATATTTTGCTTTGTGACAGTGATTTAACTTTGAATAAGGCCATTGAGATTTGTCAGATGTACGAGCTCAGAAAAGCACACAAATATGCTTATAAATGAGAGTAACTCTAGAAGGCACAGTGATAAAGCTCATGTTGATAGTATGCAGCATGCGGTTAAACCAAACAGGCCCAAGCACATGGCAGCTGTAACCCCTGCAGCACCTACTAGTAAACCCAGAACTTTCTAGCACATTTCAGACTTTGCACAGTCTCAGTGAAGCACAAGAAGGATTAAGCATACTCAAACCATGGGGCCCAACCAAGTTTCATTATCAATTGTCATAATTGTGGCAGTAATCATGAATCTAAAGGAGAAAAGTATTTAGCTTTTAGCCAACAATATCACAAATGCAATAAATGGAATCATTTCAAAAGATTTTGTAAATCAAAATGTCCACACTCTTTCACTAAAAGGGAACACATTTTAAGAAATTAGTTGACTAGTTAGACCGTGACAAACATGTTCTTTATGTTGATGGTGTGTCAGTGCTTCATGAAATGGTTAATGCAGTAATTTAAGGGCAAAGAATGAAGTATTTTGCACTGCTTGGATAAATGGCAAAGCCACAGAGCTGAAAACTGACACAGGTTCTAAGTGTAATGTTACATCTGCAGAAACATTCGCCAGGCTTGATGTGGCAAGGTGTGTGAAAATTGTTGCTTACGGAGGTAAAGAAATTCAAACTATAGGCTCAGTAGTGCTTTCATGTCTCTCTGCAGAAAGAAGCTATGACTTATTATTTTATGTGGTCACACATGTTCCGTCATTATTAAGGTTCAAAGGCTCTTTGAAAGTGGGACTACTTTCATTTAATAAGGGAGTCCACCACTTTATCTTAAAGAATACTACTCTAATTTTGCCCATCACATTTTTTCTAGCTATGCAGATCTTTTCCAAGACAAACTAGGCAAACTTCCAGTTGTGTACCCCATGAAGTTAGACCCAGAGATCAGTCCGGTTATCAGGCCAGCATGGAAAGTTCCAATAGCCATGCAGGGCAGGGTCAAAGCCAAGTTTGACAAAATAGTGCGACAAGGTCTAATTAGGCCAGTGGAAACTCCAACTTAATGGGTATCTTCCATGGGGGTAGCTCATAAGAAAAGCTCAGATGACATCAGAATATGTATTGATTCATGAGATTTGAACAAAGCTCTAAAAATACCTCATCATCCAATGTGCACAGTCGAAGAAGTTGCAGCTTTAATGCCAAATGCCACTATTTTTTCTGTCTTAGATGCAAAAAGTTAATTTTGGCAAATTCAGTTAGACAAAAAATCTTCATTGCTCACTAAATTCAGTACTCCGTTTAGCAGGCACAGATTTTTGAGAATGCAATTTGGGATAAATTCTGCAAGTGAAGTCATTCAGTGTGCAATTAAGCACATTTTTTCTGGATATCCTTGTGCCATCATAGTAGATGACATACTAGTAGAAGGTCATGATGTGAAGCTGAACATGACAGAAATCTCAGAAAAGTGCTAGAAAGGGCACGTCAAGTGAATATTAAGCTTAATGCACACAGATGCAAATTCAGGCTACAAGTAGTTCCTTATGTTGCACACTTATTTATGAGTACAAGCCTACAACCAGATCCTTCAAAGCAATCAGCCATTCTCAGGATGCCAGCTCCAGACAATGTTCAAGCCCTGCAACATTTTCTTGGCATGGTCATAGGTTCATAGGTTCATAAGTAGGTACTAGGCTATTAGCCTAAGGGCCTATGTAAGCCTAGCCAACAAGGTTCCCTGGCTTACGCCACCCAAGAAAGTTATTTTCCTGTGCCACTGTCGAGCAGAGACACAGAAGTGATCCCCGGGGTGTATTTCCTATTTCCCATCCACTCATTAAGATTTTTTTTGAAGAGTGCTAATGAAGAACTTTGCTTGACATAGATGGGTAGCCTGATCCAGAGTATGGGGAGTCTCTGGGACAGAAATCTATCCCTCCAGCATGTCCTGTTTATTGTGGTGACAAGGTTTAGGTCCCTAGAGCGTGTAGCTCATAGGGATTGGGATTTCTTTAGGTGTAGCATGTCCAACAGCTCTCGGTTTGACATAGCTTTATATGTTAGGCAGAGATCACCTCGGAGTAGGCGATATACTATGGAGTAAAGCTGGAGTTTTTGAGGCGGTCAGTGTAGGGCATTTGTTTGAGGCCAGTAATCCTCTTTGTGAGGTACTTCTGTGGCCTTTCCAGCTGCTGCAGATGTCTTGTGAGGTACATTCCAAAAGGGGCATTGAACTCTATAACGGGTCTAATGAGTGTCGGGTAGAGGGGAACAATGACCTCTTTTTTCCTGGATGAGAACCCTTTTATGATGAGGTGTGCCATATAGAAGGACTTCCTGACTACTGTGGTGATGTGACTATCAAAGGAGAGACTACTGTTCACCTGGGTCCCAAGGTCTCTTATCACACATTCGGTGTTAAGTAGATTGCTGCCTATGTGGTAGTTCATGGGTACAGAGTTTTTACCAAAGAAGATGACACTGCACTTTTTGGCATTGAGCTTGAGGCCATGGCTCTGACACCAGGCATCTGTCTCAGCGAGGCCCTTCTGTAGGATGTCCACATCATTTGGGGACTTGACTATGCCTCCTAGTTTGCAGTCATCTGTGAACTTCATTAGCCAGAGGCCTTCTGTGTTAGCCTGTACTTCAGAGAAGTAGATACCAAACAGGAGAGGTCCCAGGACTGAACCCTGTATTACTCCACTTGTCACTGCTATGAGGTCAGATTTGGAGTCTGCAACTTTTACAGTGTGGGTTCTGTCACTGAGCCAGTTGGCAACCCATCTTGTGACATAGAGATTTATACCTAGTTTAGTGAGTGTAGCTATAATTCCAGAATGGGGGATGGTGTTGAAAGCCTTGATGAGGTCAAGATAGGCTTTGTGAACCACCTTACCCTTGTCTAGGGCTTTGTTGACTGGCTCAAAGAAGTCGATCAGGTTCAGGAGGCATGATCTGCCTTTCACAAACCTGAACTGGGTGAGGTCCAGAGTTTGGAGGTTAAAAATGTCTTTGTTTATGAGTTCCATGATGATACATTCCATGATCTTACAGACCAGGCTCATCAGGCTAATGGGGCGATAGTTCCCAGGAACACTGGTGGCTCACCCTTTGTGGAGTGGGATAACTGTTGCTGTGCACCATTCAGTGGGCACAAAGCCTGATGTGAAGCTATGATTGAACATGGTGCTTAGTTGGGGAGCCAGTTCGTTCTAAAGTTTGTGTAAAACGCAGCCTGGATTGTTGTCCGGTCCCATGGATTTTGTGTTTTTGGTTGTAGAGAGTGCACCTTTACCTGTGTAGTTGTGATTATAGGGGCTCTGCATTTTTCCTGTATATATATATATATATATATATATATATATATATATATAGGCCCTTTAGGGGATGAGAGGAGGGTAAAGTTAGCACTTAACCTATCTGCCAGGATGTTGGCAATATCAGTTGGTTCTGTAATTTTCTTGCCGTTCTGCTGTAATTCAGAGCAGATCTGGGTGTTACCATTGAGATTCTTGATATAGCTATATAATGCTTTGTGGTTGTCTCTAGAATCAGTGGCAATTTTGTTTTCATAGCTAGCTTTGGAGGATCTTATAAGGGATTTCAGCTTCTTACTGAGGCTGACCAGGGAGCTCCTCCACTCATGAGATTTTTCTCTCTTTTGCAACAGTTTCTTCCTTCTGTTGTAGAGTTTGTTTATGGCAGGGGACCACCAGATTGGCTTCCTTTTTTTGGAGGATAGAGACTTGGTTCCATTTGGGATAGCACGATCCACACACTTGTGTAAGTGCTTATAGAGTGCATTTCTGTAGGATTCATCAGTCATAACTGTATTGTCCATCTGCATGGGTGTCATGAAGTTCCCCACTTCTGTCTTAAGAAGCATGAAGTTGGCTTTGGAGAAATTTTTTACCATGGTTTCCTTAATGCAGGGTGGGGGCGGGATGTGGATATCTAGGGTGATTAGCTTATGGTCGGATCTGAACAACAAGGAGTTGACTTCAGGGATGGAACACCAATCACTCATGTTGGTAATGACTAGGTTTAGGATATCATTGCCCCAGGTGGGGGTGTGGATAAGTTGATCCAGGGCATTGGAATTTATGAATGCCAGAACGCGTTGAGTGAAGGAGTTGGTACATGAGTTGTTTTCCTAATTAATGGTGGGGTAGTTGAAATCGCCCAATATTAGGGTGTTTGGTTGAACCATAATATTTTCCAGTATATCAAGAAAAGAGGAGTGGGAATCCTTTGGCATGGTTGGGGTTCTGTAGCAAGCTATAATTTGGATTGCAGTTTTTCACAGAGTTAGTTGCACTTGGATAACATCAGATGCATTATGCTGAGCAACTTGCCTGGAGGTGTGGATATCCTTAATCAATATGGACATACCTCTTCCTTTGGTCTTCTGGTCCAGGTTAGGTGGCCAAAACGTGTGGTATGAGTTATAGTCTGGTAATGCAGGGGTGCTCTCTGGAGCCTTGAACCAGGTCTCAGTCACTGCACAGACATCGATGTTCACCACTTTAAGGAGTGCCTCAAGGGAGTGCATTTTGAGTTTTAGACTTCTAGCATTGAGTAGCATTACCCTCACATTTTGCTTTCCAGTTCCTGCTACTTTTACAGGTTAGAGGTTATTTGTACATTTATTATTTTTGGATGTAGGATTTAGTGATCATACAACCTATTATGATTATTGCTTGTAAATATACAGCTCTGTCTTACTATATATGTTTGTTGGTCATTCTTCATTTATCTGACCAGTAATCTGAAACACGCAGTGTGTAATCCATTCTATATCATTGGCCTTAAAATGTGTGAGGACATTAACTGGAAATAATATCATATGCAGTTGCCAACAAATGAAGGCCAGGTTGGATGTTAAGGAACATAACTTATGAATTGTGTACTGCTTACTTACATTTCTAACCTTACATCTAACACTTTGTAGATCTAACCTGGCCCATCCAGTGTAAGTACAGCCAGTAGTGTGGTTGTGTTTTCCTTCTCCCAACCAGTAATCATTCACAGTTGCAATCCATTAAAAACAAACACTGAGGTAGTGCCTACACTATGTTTACATCTCATACATGGATCCAAGTATTTGGAATTCAGCATTTCTAATGAGGTCACACCTCATTTGCATCTTCACCATGCTAAGAGCCCTGAATCTCCATCATATAAAAAGGCAACCATGTAGCTAGGCAAACTGATGGTGAGAAGACCCAGTTATGTTGGGAAGACTGCACATATGTTATTTCTTTGGGATATATCTGTACAGAGGATTACTGAACTTCAGAAGGTATGCTTGCATTTTGTCAGGTACATACTGTATATGCTGGAATGCATTCAAGAAACATCTGAAGCAAAGGCTTTTACATGTTTATCTGTATATATTAGTTATAAGTGCACTGATGGCATGGGCATGTTTGTCAATCCATTTTACATGTATACATGATTGCCAAAATGTGAAAATGGAATGTTCTGTGATAAATATGTACAAAAGTTTCAGGGACAATTCCTTTGATAGCACTTTTAGCAATTAAAATATGGTTTGTTAACAAAATGTGTCATTTGCCTGTTCTTTTGGGGAGGGGAAGCTGAGTTACTGTTATGGCACAAACAGGGATATGATGCTACCTTTACTCTCATAGTTTTGCATCCAGCCTGTTGTTCATATTTCACATCTCTAGACTGTTTTATGTTTCTCCAGTGGATAATACTGAGTGGTTACTTTTTCTGTTTTATCTGGGAACAGTTATTTTATAGTTTTGTGATACATATGTGTATTATCTTTCTATTGTCTTTTAGGACACCTAGGAGCATGCCACACAGATATGTGAGTCCTTGAAGAACCTCCTTTACTGATGCTGAGAATAAGGTGATAGAGGATGACTTAAGTCAAAATGGTGCTTTTCTGTTAGAAAGTTGGAAAGTGGACAGGGAAATATTGCCTGCAGGATGCAAATTTGGGATCACACTGTTGAGTATGTGAATGCCATGGGTGGCCTCAGCAGGACATACAAACAGGTGTGCCACAGGACCACTGACACGATCACATTTGCATGGAGGAAAACAACTGCAGTGGTCCATAACCAGATGGTTTCCAGAGGAGAGCCTGCTATGGAATCAACACTAACACCAAATGAAGAGTTCCTGGCCAATATCAAGGATCCAGACAGCTCCCAGAAAAGTGCAGTACAGCATGTCCTGGATGTTGGTGCAACAGTTTCAGAGAGAGCAAGCACATTCCAGGAGGAGCTTCCAGGAAGGCTTTGGTATCTCAACAGTTGAATACTGTTGTATAGTAAAAGAATACATTACATCTGTGACACATACTTTGTTTCGGGAATTGAAGATTGGTACAGTTATTAGCTTAGGATGGAGTTGTCAGCCACATTCTTGTTGACAGTATAGTTACTGGACATATAAGGTGCATAAGTATTACCCCCTATGTTACTATTAATTGTGACAATGTTGTCCTTACCTCTTGCTTAACTTCTTCCAGGACTATCTAGATTGCAGAGGAAAATCTCGTCTGCAGATGGTAAGCTAAACAGTTTTATGTCAGTACTGCTGAGCAATTTAAAGACATTTTTAGTGTGTGCTGCCGTTGTCAGGCTTGTTGTGTGTATTGCTGTACTGTCTGTAATAGTGACACCACTGTTAGTTTGTTAGTATATATTGGACTAGAGTAGTGTTGTTATTCATTTTTTCCTATGTTTGTTGTTTTTTCTCACAGGTGATCATGACCTGTGGAAGTGTGGGCCCTCTACCACCTGATGTCAGTGTATCAGCACACTCTGATGATGGTGGTGGACAAATTCAAGTACAGTCGAGGCTTGCAAAGGTTGACCATATAGCCATAATCTGCAATTCCATTGGATACAGCCAGTAGGCCTATGCCTACCCATTCCAGTGAGCCCTCAAATATCGGACAGATGGAGGGTAAGGCCATTTATCATGGAAGTGCAGGTACTGTGGCTTCAGTGCCCGTTGAGTCTGACTGTAGCCAAAGTGTGGGTGAGGTGCCATGCAGGAGTGTTGTTAGGGGTGTTTGGAGGAGGCCTGCTGTCCCTCCTCCACCTGATCCAGGTTTCTCTTCTTGTGCCACTCAACACATATTTAGGGCCATTATGGAGGCACAGGCATGTTCCCATAGGTGCTCCAGATGAATGGTTGAAGATGTGGGAAAGGGTGATATGCATGACTCCCTCCACCATGTTGTCGATTCAATGGATTCGATGAATGACACCTTGAAATGAGGGGTATCTGTGAAGGAATGAGGGGTGTCTGTCATGGAGCAAGCATTGTCTGTGATGGAACATCTGTAGGGAGTACAATGGCATCCTCATAGATGTATCTCAGCCACATCATCTGCTGTTAGCAAATGTGGCCATGCCTGATCATGCTCCCATAGTGGCAATACTTTCACTGCTCCATTAGTGAGTTGGTTTTCCATATCCAGATGTGTTAGGCCATGGGGTCATGGTCCTGGGCATCCTTGTGAAGAGAGCCCATCCAGCAGACATCAGTCATGTTCAGGTAGCAGCAGTGCATCTGACCGTGGGCATGCATGACCCAGTGTAACTCCTGGTAGAACCAGTTCTCATGGTCTGGGATGACAAAGATTAACTGCCACTTCTACCATGCATGGCTCACACCTGACTGACATACAAAGACCTAGAGCCAGCACAGAGCTTGCCTGTGTTCATGCAGACACTCACACACTAGTTTTACATGGAGTACCCCTACAATCACACACACAACAGTTACGTGGTTTAGCTGTGTATCTTAAAATTAATTTTGTCTCACTGGCCATATGTTGGTTTATCCAAATGTCTGCCTGCTTTTTTTTCTTACTCACATGCACTCACCATTTTGTATCAGCATAGACCTCCTGCCTCCCTGCCCACCCAACACCCTGTGCAAATGATGATAACTGTGCTATATTCCTGTTTTCTCTCTTTTGGACTCAGGGATACATAAGCTTTGTGTCTGATGTTCAGGGTTTATAGCTGACTTAGTCTATAGTATATCTGCATTTGTGGTGTTGAAAAAGTAACTGTGCCTTTGATTTATATTGACCTTGGAAAGTTAGACAGTTGATAGCATCAAAATTTCCCAACTTTACTGTGAATGATCTTGTGGGGAATGGGAAGTCAGAAACTGTAATGTGTGTCATTACTTTTTAACTTCTCTCTGTAATGATTTTCAAGTACAAACATATGGTTCTAAACTGAGGGCATGCAGTGATCATCAGTACTTTTGCGAGGTATGACTGTGTGAATCTTTGATGCCTTAGGCCTACTACTTTATAATGAACGCATATAGGTCACATAAGTCTCTGCTGTCACATGTTCATATCATTTCTGTAACAATCTCCCACCTTTTACTTGCTTACAGTACCAGTTAATGAAATACAAGTATATGACACTCATTCAAATTATTACACAATACACTCTAGGCTCAAGACTTACCTTGTAAATGCAGCAGTTGACACAGTTTTAGTTTAGGGCTGACTGTGTCTGATGCAAGCATTACACAGTCAATATATGGGGAGGTAAAGTTTGAGAGAGTTGCCTGGCATCAATGTTATTATCTGTATGTGCAAAGGAGGAATGTTTTAGGCCCTTAAGTGGTTAATGAGTATGCTATGAATTGTCTCTTAGCTAATGCAAGGGCATACTGAGCATGCCTATGTCTGCCTACATCCAGAGCAGCTGGTGGTTCCCCTCATCTGTCTGTGGCTGGGTTGAACTTGGTATTGGTGGTGGGATGTGTGCCCTTTCCCCTTGCTGATCCTGCTGAAGTTGTTTTCTCAAGATGGTGTAAAGCATGGCACATACTGTGAATATTTATGTACATGTCCATGGATTGTACTGCATGAACTCCCCCAGATGTGTCTAGGCACCAGATCTGTAAGTTCTGTAGCCCAAACACATATTCCATGATATTTCTGGTTTGAGCATATGCTTCATTATGGTGTTCTTCCATGGATGTGTGTGTGCGTTTCTGATGAGTGTCATCAGCCATGGTTTCAATGCATAGCCTGTATCCCCCAGTAAATGACTCTGTAAGATATCCCCCTGGCAAATATCTGGCACATTTGGCAGGTGTGATAGATATGCGAGTAGTGGTAACTGCTAGGTTTGCCAGCACACATGTTCAAGATGATTCCTTTGGTATTACACATAACTTGGCAGATGACAGTGTGGTAGCCCTTTCTGTTTATGTAGACCCTACCCTGTTCTCTGGGTGGTGCCTTAATTTCTACATGTGTACAATCTATGGCACCCAGTACCTCAGGGTAGTGTGCTACAGGCTAGAACTCTTGCATATTTCTGGCCCTCTCCTTAGGACTACAGTGGTCACTGGCATGTTGGAGAATAGTGTTCAGGAATTGATGGAGGATCCTGAATGCTGATGGCTGTGACACCCCAGCATATCCCAGGTTGGTCTCTGAAAGGTACCTGTTGCTAAGATTCTAACTGCTACACATACTTTTGTCTCCTCTGGGATGGGTTCCCCTTGGTTAGCCCGGCTCTGAGTTGAGGATGGCAGAGGTCACAGAGTTCCTGTAGTGTGTCTCTAGCCACCCTGTTGCGCTCTACAATTTCCACATCATGTAGGTTATGAAAATTTAAATATGGCCTGAAAATTCTTCTCCTTCTTGGCCAAGGCATATTAGCAGTAGCAGCAGCATTGGCTCCAGCTTGTACTGCATACAAATGAATTAAAAGGGTCTATATCAGAACACCGAAAGATCATACTTTCGAATGTTCTTACATCGACCCCTATTCAGCGAACGCTGAAAATAGCAAAACGACAGATAACCAAATTTTTTTCCCAGGGAAAGTATTTGGTTGTCTGTTTCTGTCATTTCACTATTTTCAGCGCTGTGGTGAAAAGTTACAAGTCGGGTTCAGGTAAGTGTGCGATTGGGTGCAGGATAAGTGAGTTAGGGTTAGGGCACAAAGGAGGTATGTGTGCGATTGTGTGGATGTGAGGGTTAGGGTGGGTTAGGTGAGTTAGGGTTAGGGCGCAGGTCAGGTGAGTGTGCGATAGTGACGGACCTTAGGGTTAGGGTTTGGGTTAAGGTAAGTGGATAGTTAGTGGTGTTTGTACAGTTTAGTGTAGGGTTAGGTGTAGATTTTGGGTGTATGTGTGTGGCTTGATGTTTGTTTGATGTGCTTGGGTTGTGTGTATGTGTTTTGGAACAGCAATTTTTTTCCCTAGGAAAAATTTCACTGTTCTGAATGTTCGATGTTGTCAGTGTTTGCTGATTAGGGGTTGATGTAAGAACATTTGAAAATGTGAACTTTCGGAGTTCTGATATAGACCCGAATTAAAGCAGCAGCAGCCCCTAACATTCTTTCCATGTAGACTTCTTTTGTTGTCTGTATTCGAAAAGGTTTTGGAATTCACAAGAAAAAACTGCACTGGTCTAAACGGTTGTTTTATAGCTTGTTGAGTAGCTCATCCATGTTGGATTGCTTGATTAGCATGCAGTTCAGCTGCTTATGCTGTAATTAGCATGCTACAGTGTTTACTTTGTTTGTGCTGCGGTGCAAACCTCTACACAGTGGTTACTGAATCTAAAACTTTGTGCTACCATGTGCGTGTCATGGTGGGGCATGTACATAGTAAAAATGGACCATATAAGGTTTACTGAATCCCTCCCCCCCATATGTTTAAATGAAATAATTGGATGTTATCAAGAAAAAAATATTTTATGGAAAATCAAAACTGATGAAATAGAAAATGAAAGGAAAGTGTAGTATAAAAATATCATGATACAATGTTATTATGTTAATCGTTGTGTTGAGCTAGTGAATGAAAAAGTTCAAGCTATAAAAGTGCAATAAGCAAATAGAAAGTAAATTTTTTTATGGAGATTAGTGAGAAATAAAGTATCAGTAAAGGGAAATATGCCATAAAAAGTCAATGAAAAAGTTTGTATATACTGTGGTAAATAAAAAACTACAGGACATAGTTTCTTACAATGTATAAAGGTTACAAAATTGTAAGAAAAATTATGTATAGAAAATTTATTTGAAAATATAAAGCAGATAAATGAGATAAATATGGATATGGTTATGTATAGATATTATTGCCATAAAAATGAGGAATGTGTTAGTAAAATAGATAAAGGATTATTTCATGTCAGGTGGGCCAGTTAAAATGAAAAGCAAAATAAAAATAAAATTATAAAAAATGGCCACCACCAGACCAAACCACTAATAACAAACTAAATGAAATAAAAAAGTGTTGGAAGGACTCCAAAAACCACTATAGCCAATATATGTTAAGCGCTTTCATTCATTTATTAACACAAACTTCCTCAGAACAGGTGACAATTAACTATGCTAATACCTTTTATACAAAAATCCATTAATTGTTTATCCAATAAATAACTACTGCCAATTAAATAATTAATTAAAGAAAATCACAAAATTAAAATATGTATAGAAACATAACAATAAAACACAAATATAAATATAAAAGTGTATATTGAAATGTGTATTTTATGTTGTATAAATTCAATAAAAATGTCTGTTCTTCAACACACACTTAATATTTATTGTCCCATTTAATCCTGGGGTGCACTCTGCATTCAAAAACACTTGCCTTTTTAACTCTTTGATTTCTAGGGCAGTGTTAAAATCAGCTATATGAGGCCCTTGATCTACAAAATCCAAAACAAAGGAAAATAAACTTTCTAAAATTACTACAATCCTCAGTATGTTTTGCTAATTCTTTAGGGGAATCCCTTTTCTTAATGGCCAGTTGGAGTTCATAAATTATTTTATACAGGGCTCTAATAGTTTTCTCTATATAAAACTTTCACAGTTTGTGCAGGAAGCTAAATAAACTATTCCAGTACTCTTACAACTGAATCTCCTTTTGCTATATATAGTTTTATTTAAGTGTCCAAAGTAAATACTTTGTGAGGAATTAATAAATCTACATTGTTTACAATTGTGACATGGGTATGTCCCCAGTGGACCTCTAACTCCTGTAAAATGAGACTATTCACCAAATTCTAACATGGACTTAATATTAATCACTTTTTTATAAATAAATAATGAATGATCTCCTAAAACTCTGACCAAATCACTGTTCCATAAAATTACTTTCCAGTTGTTGACCAACACTTTTTTAACATCTTCTGAGTCAACATATATGGGAACAGGAAATGCTCTAACCATGGACGTGGAGTCTGAAACTTGTTGCTGTTCTTTAGGGGTAAATCCACTAATTAAAACAGGAGAAAACATATTCAACCTAGCTTTCATAATTTCTTCTTTGGTGTATAATAATTTTGAAAGTGGATACCCCCTTTGCACAAACATAGATATACATTTTTTCTGTCTCACTACTGAAAACTTCATTGTCAGAAATAAGTCTACTCAGACCAATAATTTGCCCTTAAACAAATTTATCTTCATAAACATGGGGTGTATATCCTGTAAATGTAGAAAATTGTTAGTATAAGTTTCTTTTCTGAAAATAGTGCTAGAAAACACTCTCTTAACAATGTCTATTTTAATACAAACATCCAAAAACCTAACTTTAACATCGGCACTGTTCAACAAAAACTACAACCCTGCACTATTTAAATTTATGTCATTCAGAAAAGACAGCAATTGTTCCTTAGAACCATTCCAAATAAAAAAGAAATCATCAATACATCTCCTATAAAAGGAGACATATTTAAAACCTTCCAATTTGGTCAAAACTGACAATTCTCACCAATTTAAAACTAAAATAGCAAAAGCCGGTGCCACCTTTGCATCCATTGCTGCTCCACAATTCTGTTGACAAATTTTCTGATCAAATATGAACAAATAATTTTTTAACACAAGTTCTAAAAGTAGGCAAATGGTGTTGACCATAACATGCCCAAATTTAATGTTATGAGTCAAAATTTTTTTTAACAAACTGAATACCATATCTTGATCAATAGACATATATAATGAAACAATGGCAATGGAAGCTAACATAGTTTCAGTTCCTATAAACACATAAGTCTTTATTAAATCTAAAAATTGCCACAAATCTCTGAAGAAATATAAAATCTTTAAAGTGATGAAATTCAACAAACTGTCTAATTAATGTGATAATGTCACAGTTTTGCCATTCTTAGCTGAAGTTATAGATCTATAAGGTGGATTATGCAAATCTTTATGGATTTTAGGTATTCCAAATAAAATACCTAATAGTGGCTCTTCCATAAAGAGAAATACAAAATGTGGCTAAATCAATGTAATTCCGATTTAATAAATCCATCAGACAGTTGTCTATTTCAGCAAAACATTTTTTAACCAGATCTTTACTAACAATTTGATAATTGTTTTCATCATCCAACAGTTTGGCCATAGTTGTATTACAATCAGAGACACTCATAACAACCAAACCATTCCGTTTATTGGCCTTCATAAACCGATATTTGTTACATTTCTCAAGGGAGTTCAAAGCTGTTGTCTCAGGTTTACTATTGTTTATTCAAACAGAAAAACATTTTTCATTCAAATAAATGAAAGGTAATACCAGAAGTAAAAAAAAAACTACTGTTCACAATGTCGAACCAAATGCTCAACGCATTTGACTCAACATTGTTGTCGAAACCAACATGTAATAGCCATATAGGAGCTTATGTAAATCAAACTCCTATATAGCTATCATGTTTTTGCAGGGGAGCAAGCCCCACCTGCACCCCACACCCCCTTACTTATATATTCTAACTCTGAGATTGCACAACAGTGGGGATGTGGATGAATTTCCACTCCCCACTGTACCGCGATCTCCGTGCAAATAGTCGAATTCCACTTATGCGAATGCAGTTGTGCATTAGCATAAGTGGAGTTGACTATCTGGTGGAAAACTGCTTGTGCGTTCGACATTCTGTTTTTTGCCACATTGCAGCCAATAGAATGCTGTTCGCACAAAACATAGTAAACCATTGTCTCACTAGGGCTTAAGTTGTAAACTTTCTTTTCCTTTTTTGTACTACATACTTCGCTTACATCCTTTTCACATAGTTCTCAAAAAACATCTAAGTTGGAGATTAATCTAGGATTAATAGAGCTAGGTTTTTTTACAATTTCAACCAAAAGACTGTCTAATACCATCAAAAGTATATTTAAGGTTCAATTTTCTAACATATAGATTTAAATCAATCAATGTATCAGTCATGGAGGCCCTGACCAATGATACAAAAGAAAATCCTCTCTCTAAAACTTTAAGTTGTTCATCAGTAAGGTGTAAGTCACTAAGATTGTAGACCCTACTTAAAGAAACTACCTCTTGGGACTCTTCCCCTTCTTTTTTGGTCCTGAATTCCCCCTCCCTTTACTTTTCCTCTCAGTATTGTTCTCTATTGACTGTCTCAACTGAAAAGAAGGTGACATGCCCCTAACAGCACTAGTGTCACTAATAGAATTGTTTGCAACATCACAGACCACATTGACATTATCACTGTGAATCTCAATGGCATCACTAAATATGCTGTTGTTATCACCGCAGTTATTTAAATTATTCCACATTGGCTGGACTTAAAATTATTATTGCCATTAAGAACATAAGCTGAATTGTTGCCGTATGCTGCAGAGTCATGAGCTAACTTATTACGTTTCCTTTGAATTAGAATAGCTACGTGCCTCTACAGTTTCGTACTAATATTATCATACAGTGTCTTATGGGAATCAAAGTCTCCTTAATTTAATATAAAAGTGTTAAGTGCAATTATTTCTGTTTTTAAAGTTTCAACTTTTCCTTCATTATGTTTGATCAGCAATTTAAGAGCCTCAATTCCGTATTATTGTACAACTTAGTCAATTCTGTAAAAATCCAGTCTGAAGTTGTTATGCCATTAGGAAAATGATAACATCTAAGTCCCAACAGCACTTGCTAACATTCAGCACAAGTCTGCAAATAAAAAAATGTCATATTCAAGTGAACACAGCCTAAATAATTTCTCTTCCAATTTAAAAATTCTAGACTTACAGTTAGAATTGTGAACTGTCATCTGTTGTGTCCAATTAACTGTAGAAAAGTTATCTCCATGAAATGCAACTGAAGCAAAGGGAATCAATAAGTGTGCGTGCACAAAATCCTCACCATTATCAAACCCAGAGTCCACAATTACTGTAGAATCACTTCCAGAACTGTTGGAGGAATGTTTCCGGATCTGTCGAGCCAATCCTTCTTGCACAGTAGGAATTCCACTAACCGCTGAAGTCCCATTAATCCTGTTGAGTAAGGCTTGTACCTTACTAATAGCCAATGTAAGACTCTGTGAAATAGAAACAAATTCATCCAGAAAACTATGAATACTCAAGTTCAAATTGTCATCTGAATCATTAATGTCTAGTGACAATGTAGTAACAGGACAACCGGTAGATCCACTACTAAAGGCCGTAGCAGCCATTAAAAGTACAAATGGTGGTGAAAAAACAAGAAACAAACTAAAAAATCAACACCACTAAACCAAACCACTAATAACAAACTAAATAAAATAAAAAAGTGCTGGAAGGACTCTAAAGACCACTATAGCCAATGTATGTTGAACGCTTTCATTCGTTTATTAACATGAACTTCATCAGAACAGATGACAATTAACTAAGTTAATACCTTTGTACAAAAAAACATTAATTGTCTGCCAATTAAATAATTAAAGAAAGTCACAAAATTAACACATGCATAGAAGCATATCAATAAAACACACAAATATAAATATAAAACTGTATATGGAAATGTGTGTTTTATGTTGTATAAATTCAATAAAAATGTCTGTTCTTACATGTACATAGTAAAAACAGACCACGTAGGGTATATTGAATCCCCTCGTATGCTTAAATGAAATAACTGAATGCTATCAAGAAAAAATTATTTTATGGAAAATAAAAACTGATGATATAGAAAATGAAAGGAAAGCGTGGTATAAAAATATTATGATACAATAATATTATGTTAATTGTTGGGTTGAAGTAGTGAATGAAAAAGTTAAAGCTATAAAAGTGCAATAAGCAAATAGAATGTCAACATTTTTTTATGGAGATTAGTGATAAATAAATTGCCAGTAAAGGGAAATATGCCATAAAAAAGTCAATGTAAGAGTTTGTATATATTGTGGTAAGAAAGAAACTACAGAACATGGTTTCTTACAATGTATAAAGGTTGCAAAATTGTGGGAAAAATTGTGTATAGAAAATTTCTTTGAAAATATAAAGCAGGTAAATTAGATAAATATGGGGTCTACTTCTGATTGTCGAAAACACACTTTCTCGATGACCAGAAGATCAAACCTATTTAAGCGAAAGTGCACTTTCGCTAAAGCCGGTTCTCCGAAGCACATTACAGTGGGGATAAGGAAATATATCCTTTTCCCCACTGTAGTCCAATCTCGGAGTTAGCATATTTAAGTGGGGGGGGGGCATAGCTGTTTAAAGTACTTTTTTGCTGTTTTTTTACAGTGTGAAGAACCAGCTTTTGCGAAAGTGCACTTTCAATGTAGTGCACTTTTGCTTTAATGGGTCTCAATGTTTCTTGTTCAAGATAGTGAAATTTTGATTAAGAGACATAGACCCAAATATGGATATGGTTATATAGGAGGGTCTATATTATCATATCACATGCTGAGAAGAGCAAACAACAGATAATTCACCCCATGTAAGCAAAAGTTTACAATGTCGAAACTTCAGAACAGCAATGATTTTCCAATGGAAAACAATCGCTGTTCCAAAAAAAAAAAAAAAAAACAGTAAAACATGTGGGGGGCACACCTCCTACTTAAATATACCAACCCCGAGATTGCACTACAGTGCCGAAAAGGCAAAGAAGCAAAAGCGGCCAAATTAATTCTTTCCCAGGGAAAGAATTCGCTGAATAGCCTATTTGCTATTTTGCCTTTTTGCGCTTTACTGTTCAACAAAGACGCATTCGACAACCTACGTCTGTGACAGCGTAACGGGGAACCTATATATGAATATTATCACCATAAAAATGAGGAACATGTTAGTAAAATAGATAAAGGATTATTTCATATTGTGTAGACAATCTGAAATGAAAAGCAAAATAAAAGTATGTTTAATGGTAAATGGAGACTAGCAGCAATTTAAAAAAAAAATCAATGGATATTAATGGCAGTTTAATAAGATAAAAATGATAGAAGTTTAACATTATAATAAAAAAGTTAGATATCTATGATTGTATGACAATAACTGAAAGGAATGGAAATGTGTACACTGTATAAATTTGTAAATATGTAAGTTTGTGAGTAGCATCATACATAATGTTTTTTTTTTTTTTTTTAAATAAAAAAAAACTATGCTTTTTGATAGATGCCATAGGATCTTTTACATTTACCTGAACTACCACCAAATGAAGCCAATGCAGCTTTGGTTTATCATCTCATCCAAAGGAAAACACATTCAAGAGTGCAGTACACATAGCCTTTTGTACCAAAGGCAAGTGTGCTACCCGTTGCACCACCAACACTATGCTTTTTTTCCCTACTTCAAAAAGCCAAAAATAACTACAGATTTTTCTTGAATTATGTCAGGAAGTTAAAACTAATACCAGTAATTTTCAGAGCTATTCCACAATGATACTGCAAACTTTGAACTAAAAGAAATAGCAAATATACCAGCTGCAAAATGACTGCAAATGTAACTCTGCTTAGTTATTCAACAACTTCCATAACCCCATCATCTCCCTTTAATTACTGTGGGACAAGTTCTCTCAGCCCACTAAAAAGGTAAGATTACCTCATCCATGGTTCCTGATAACATACTAGGTGCCTGATTATCAGTGCCAAATATGACCTATCTGAGCCCATATTTATTCTCTTTAATCTAAGTTTGTCCACTGGTTACATTCCTAAAGCCTGGAAAACAGCCACTGCAATGTCATTACACAATGTAACCCAAATTTAGACTCTAGTAACTATAGACCTATAGACTAGCCTCATAAGTAAAGTTATGGAGCATATTATATCACAGCTAATTAACATGGACATTGGTGAATAGTGGTTATGCAGTATATACCACATAGCTTCACCTTGGCCAAGGAATTCAGCACTATTCCCCATACAGGCTTTATTGAAAGTCTTGTAAATTTAAATCTAACTCCTAATGCTGTATGCTGGATAGCTGACTGGCTGTCTGGTAGAAACAATGTAGTAAGAGTTGCTGGTGCCATTTTGGAAAGTAAAAAGCTACTAGTGGTGTACTCAAGGATGAGTGTTGGGAGCTCTCTTATGTGTTATCTTTTACTCAGACCTTCAGGCCAACATTCCTTGCCTATTGCTATCTAAGTTTGCAGGTATGTTATTTGATCTTCCACTGATTCACAATTGTTCCAACAAGGTTAGATCATGTTAGCAATTGTCACAAAGACAATGGTATAAAATTAAACGTGAAAAAATGTAGCATAGTTCATTTAGTAAAAAAAAAAAAAAAAATCTCACATACCACCTAAGTAGTGCACCCCTCATATTAGACACTGTTGTAAGGGATATAGGTACTGTTGTTAATAATTTGTTATCTTTGACCATCATGTCTCCAGAGTAGTTCAGAAAGCCTTTTATCTGGCTCATCTCATTTCTAATGGGATCTCTTCTAGATCCAAATAAGTCTTACTGTCCTTTACTCATATCTCATTAGACCCATTATTGCATATAATGCAACTTTTAACATGTATTTTCTAAACATATCAGGCAACTTGAGAGATATTAATAACAAGAAAGATCAACAACCTCAAAATTCTAAGTTTTCAGGCCAGAATGGCAGTTGTCTCTCTTTACACAGTCTCCTACAGACCCTCAATGGAGATTTGTGTCTAGCCTTTTGAGCTATGAATAAACTAACCCACATTAATCCTCTATTTCTTCACAGAACAAATGGTACGGAAAATACCTGTGTAAATGAAGAAATCCTTCATTAGCAGATAAATAAGACATGTCATGATAGATTCATGTCCCAATGTAGCCCTCATCTGTGGAGCAAACTTATACTTTGTGTCAAGCAGAGTATCACCTTTACCACCTTTAAATTAAAGCTAGATAACTGGATGGGCAGCCTTCAGTTCTCTGCTGGTTGATCTTGTCTTGCCCTCGTTGAGGCTGTCCATGCTCTTTCTCACATGGGGCCTGTTTTTAATGGAGTGGCCTACAACACACCAGTGGAGGGAAGAACCACTACAACCCTCACTCCCAGACAAGTGCAATCCTGCATGGATCTTTTAGTTTTGTGAGCCAGTAATCAATTGTGAGTGGTCTGGTTCACAGTCAGGGATTTTTCCCTCTGTGCCACAGAGACCTCTGCAAAGTATACTTACAGAGAACTCCACAATGCTTTTCCACTGTTTCAACTGCACCCAGAGCCATCTAAGCTGCAATACGAATATTTGTGGCAAAATTGGTCATTTCTTTGTTTGTTTGTTTTTCTAGTCTGTGTGCCTC
Organism: Protopterus annectens; assembly: GCF_019279795.1. NCBI lineage: Eukaryota > Metazoa > Chordata > Ceratodontiformes > Protopteridae > Protopterus > Protopterus annectens. Next base: position 1,860,747,140 of record NC_056737.1, read on the forward strand.
TAAATCTCTTTGCAGAAGGGTGAATTAGTCAAGGACTTAACTTAGTTATTTGGTGTTTGTCTGTTGTTTATTCTGCACTTGAGAGTGGCTTTTGCAGTGATTTACATTAACAGATTCTAGGATCAAACATCTTATGGCAGAAGGTGTTTACCTGATCTCACTTAATTGGGAAGCACTGCTAGTTATCTGCTGTTTAATCTGCACTTGAGAGTTACTTTTACTGTGCTTTTACATTAACTGATTCCAGGGTCAGACATCTTGTGGCAGAAGGTGTTTACCTGGTCTCTCAGAGCTGGGAAGCACTGTTAGTTACATATGGTTTATTCTGCACTTGAGAGCTTTTGCGGTGCTTTTACATTAACAGATTCCAGGGTTAGACATCTTGTGGCAGAAGATGCTTACCTGGACTCTCTGAACTGGGAAGCACTGGAAAAAGCTTCAACTGTGGTTGTTTATTGGCTAGAGGGCATAGCTGTCAGTTTATAAGCTTTTTTTCTCTACTGTAAATTAGGCAAGTTGCTCTGAGATGCTTTTTCAGTGCTTCATCTGCATCTAGAGCCATCCAAGCTAAGATAAGATAAGAATATGTACTTGATTAACTGCACCTGTGCTTGCTTTGTACAGTGATCACTACTGCTTTTTAACATTTTTAAAGCATTTATTTAATTTTGCGGCAAAATTGTCATTTCTCTGTTTGCTTGCTTTTCTAATTTATGTGCCTCCAAATTTCTTTGCAGAAGGGTGAATTAACCAGGGATTTAATTGCTTGGTACTTGTTTGTTGTTTAGTCCGTACTTGAGAGCTGCTTTTGTTGTGCTTTTACATAAGAAATTCTAGGATCAGACATTTTATGGCAGAAGGTGTTAAACTGATCTCTGACTTGATAAGCACTGCAGGAAGCTCAAAGTGTTGTTATTTACTGGCTAGAAGGTACAAGTTAGGTAGAAGGTAGAAGTGTCAGTTTTCAAGTTTTTTTTTCTCTGCAGAGCTGACTACCAGGCAGTGGCAGTTAACACTTCCGTGTGTAATAGCGAATGTCTAAACAGTAACATTTACTGTAAAGTTAGGATTCATCTGAAACCTGTTAAACAGTGTGGGATTGTGTAGAAATAAGCTTAAACCAGCTAACTTGTGCATCAAATAGTAGTACAATATCCTAGCATTATATAGCATCCTGGCCTTAACCCTAGAAAGTACCTAGGAGACCCCTGTAAAAACAGTGTCCTGAATCCTAAACAGCCAACCCTTTTATAGGACCAGACAACATGGCTAAACAATTTCCAAATATCTCTGTGGTCAGCATGGTAGATTTGGGCATCATAAGGCAATATAGCAATTGTTTTCTGTTTTCAGGCAACCATTTAATTATTAAATAAAATACAGTGTGTGAGAGAAGTAAATATACAACTTCACTGGAGACAAAAATCACATATACAAATGAGGTTGTCAGGAATACCCACACTACAGCCCTCACACATAGCAGTCACCAAACACAAAGATTGTCTTATGAGCAGCTTAAAGGAAATCTTCCCAAATCTCAAAGCCCTCCAAAGCCACCTAATAGCAACACGGCTCCTCAGCAATCAGTAAAGCACATACCAAAAGCAATACCAAATATTTCACATAAACCTGCACCTAATGGTCTCATATGTGCAAAGCCCATAAAGCAACCATACACTTTACATAATGTACTTGTCATTGAGGACTCCATCGTGTGAGACACAAATGCCCCAATCACTAAGTTGGAAAAGCAGAATATGATTGGCTGACTATCTGGACCCATGATTAGCAGTATCATGCATGCACTCAAGTTACTGCACCCCAGGTACCAATATGATTCTGTTATAGTCCATGCGGGTGAAAATGACCTGAAACATAATGGATCTTTTGGAATATGTGTCGATAGGTATGAGCCTTGCATTGAGCAGCTTTCTACTTTCACCAGGGATGATAGCACAGAATGAACATAAAATGATTGATTTTAATAATTGCCTTAGTTCCTGCTGTCACTCCAGGGGGATCCAGTATCTGTCAGCATGAAAAAATATGGTCAAAAGACCACATTCCAAAGATGGGTTATATCTGCCCTCCCTAGGCCTTTGGATAATGGCTAAACCTTTATCCACCTCCTTAGAGTCTTTTTTAGGCTATGCCAAAAAGACAAAATTACCAACATAGTGAAAAAGTCTATAAGCAATCTCAAAGTGTTACTGCTCAGTTCTCAAAGCCTAAACAAAAAAGCTACGCACACTTCAAGCCCTCCTCATTCTGGAGAATGTAGACATCTGTGCTGTTACTGAGACTTGGTTTAAAGCAATAGAAAGGACTTCAAAAGTGCAAGGCTAAAGTGCCTTCCACACATTGAAACCAACAACAGTACAGTACAGACTGAGGCCAAAGATGTTTCAGTCTATGTTAGTAACAAACATATCTCCAAGTTGGTTAAACAGGATGATACTGTGGAACTCATCCACATGCAATTCACCATAGGCAAGTTCCCTCACCATATTATGGCTAGCTACAGGTCAACATCTATGTCCCTAGAATCACACGACCTTTACTAAAATCTACTACAGTCGCTCATCATCCAAATGAGCACCATTTTCATAGATAACTTTAGTCTACCCCTCAGTACCCTGGGAAACTGACAGGCACAAATCATCCTGGATTTTATTAATGCAAACACCCTGGAATGGATAGTACATGCTCCAACCAGATGATCTAACATACTGGATCTGTTACTCACCAACACTGGAAAGCATTGCACTCCCGCCTCCCTTCGTGTCACATCCTCAGCATACCTCTCAACCTCTTAGAATAAGAAATCTGGACAAAGCCAAAACTAACTGGGGGACAAAGGGCAAAAATAGGGATAAACTTTAAACATTACTCTTGTAAACTTAGGAAGTTGCTAGAATACAAGGTTTTGTGTTACCATGTATTTTTTGAAGGATATGAAATTTTAACTGAAGTGTCTGTCCTTATTTAGTGACTTCAATCCACAGTCATTTGACAGAAATCCACAAATTTTATGAGGAATAGACTAAAAATGTGAAGCAAAAATCTGGACAGGTGAGTGGCATGGCCCTCATCAGTGAGGTCAGATCACAAAGCTGTGGCATTTGGATAAAGATCAATCCAGAAAATCCAGCTAAGCCAGTTACATCTTGGAACTATTCAAAGTCAAACTATTTCTTATTGAGTGACAGTTTTCCAAAATTCAAGGCTTCCCTAAACTCAAGACCACAACTACCTATGCAGAATTATTCACAGAGTCACTGAACAAACATTTGAATGGCTGCATAGAGGCTGCTGTACCTACTAGAAATAAACCCAAAACAAGCACTAAAAACAAACCCCACCGGTGGAATCATCACCTAAAAAGATAGATAATAAGAAAAGAAAACTCATGGCCAAAATCAAGAAAAGCAAATCCTTTAAACACAAGTGCTCTCTTATACAACTAAATAAGAAATTAAGAGGTCTAATTAAGTCCAACAAGGCCAACTATAAGGTCAGGATAGCCCCACAGGCTAAGGACAATCAGAAGGCCTTCTTCCACTACATCCAGTACCTTAGAGATAACACACAACAGTGTGATGAATTGGTGGTGAATGGTACTACCTACACCAGTCAAGGTAACATAGCAAATCTACTGGCTGATAAATTCAGCTCAAACTTCACACCACAATCCCTCATGAATCCACCAGATGAAATATCCTCCAACATATTTCCCCAGCTATCAGCAGAGATCAGGTGCTGCCAGCACTCTCTACAGCCAAGAACACCACTCTGATGTGTCCAGAAAACATCCCCATTTGCCTCTTGAACAGTATAAAACATGATCTATCAGGATCACTTGAGGCATTCTTTGACTACACCCTTGAAACAGGCTACATTCCATGTGAAGTTTGGACC
>NC_056737.1:1860756057-1860975017 GCF_019279795.1 Protopterus annectens
TCAGACTGTGACTGACACTTTTAATTGGTTCATGTTTGCTTCCAAGATACATTGTAAACACCTTGATTGTTTTTTTAACACTCTAGGAGTAAAGGGGCATTCCTCTTCATAAAAACTGCATTTTTGCATGTGCACACCTTTATGGACAGGTAAAATATGATTGTTCAATGCAATCATAAACATTTCAAAAGAATTGCCATATGTGCTTTGCTTAACCATTACATCTCTGTGTCATTTTAAAGCATCATTATTACGCCAAAAAAAATCGTCTTATGCAACTGTCAAATAACAAAAGTGCATAAATCTCACTGTTATGCATAATCTGTAATAATTCAATGCCTTTGTTGTTTTAAGTAAACATTTTGTGCAGTAAATGACATGAATTGATAACAACCGTCATAACAATGCATAAACAGTGACCCAACTAAAAAAAAAACTCACATGTCACAGCGTATAAAGCTTTAGCTGGCATTGTGTTAGGGACTGGACAGCAGACAGACAGTAGGCTCCAAAGCTTCACTCAAAGCATAATTTACTGGTATTATAACGCCACACCCTTACATCTCTGAGTATAAACCAACATATAAATACTAGCTATTTTGGCAAATGAAATAAGGTTTCTACAGTGGCTGGAGGTCTCCAAGATGAAGAAAAAAATGAATCTAAGATAACCTGAGTAGTGTATCAATTATTTGTGCAAACAGTACAGCTGAATTGTTTTTCATGTTTATTTTTTAATCTTGAAGAGTGTTTAGTAAGTAAGTATCTTCAAAATCCAGATTCTGAAGCTAAAAACGTTTAGCTGACATTAAAATCAATGACGTAGTTTGCAAAAAATCTGTAGTAGTAAAACTATCACATATGGTTTACACAAAATGTACACAGGATTATAATCTTGACACTATTCATTTACATTTACGTACCTTTGGTTTGTGATATAAAATGCTAGCAACTAGGATTGTGTTGTGTATTTGTTTCATTTATATAAATATATGATTGCTTATGTTGTAACTGATGGTTAAAATAAAGGTGTTTCTTGCTTAAAAAAAGGGGAATTGAATAATTTATGTAATATTGCTTAGGCTATATGATATATAGCACTATATGTGAAGCATAATGTTTGTTAATTTTAACTTGCTAATACAGTTTAATTAATTTTATGTAAATGTGCCTATGTCATAAGTGATAATTCAATAAAGGTGTTTAAAAATAAATGCTAAATATAAAGTCCAGCGTGCTAACAAAGTATTCTGGTACAACATAAGGTATGCTAGCCAAAATGTAAAATATGTGATGTATTCCTTAACCGAGTACTTTTGATACAAAACATTTGTCACAACTTGATGCAGATAGATGCACGTATAACAACTTTGTAGCAACCTCCAGAAGTTTTCAGATTTTGCCATAATGGGAGATTGTTAGCATTTCTGATCTAATATATAGTGCACATTATAGTCTAGAATCCCCCCCCCCAATTTAACATTTAAGCAGTTTGTAGTGCAGCTATCTGTATACATTGCTTCAAAATTAGATTGTTTGCATTGACAATGGGCAGGATTCACGATGGCTTGCACGGAGTCTAAGAGTAGTGTAAGACTCCATGCAGCCATCGCTATCTAGGAACAGCCTGTATGTGCGTGTAAGAGAGCACCTAAAGCGGCTCTTACACGGACAGGGCGTGGTTATGCTAATTACCTCACTTGCAGCTGAAAGGCATGCAAATGAGGTAATTTCACAATCCAGGAAGTAGAAACCTGCCCGTGTAAGAGCCGTGTTATCTGCAGAAATGTATTCATTTGACAACTGAGTACCGTTCTGCAAATAACACAATGGAGCCTTGTCAGCTCCAAATAAAGGTTGCATATGTTCCAGGCAGCATGCCAATGGCCAAATATGTGGCCAATGGCAACGTACCCCGATGCAAAAATAAAATAAAAATGCTTTTTTTTTTTGGCGATGTTTAAACGTAACTCAGCTCCGCACAAACGGGCTGCGCTATAAAAAAACCAGCATGAATTTACAATGTAAGGGAATAGCATGCTGAAAACAACATGGCCACCAAGTAGGGGTTACTAAGGGGGGAAGCTGAGAGTAAGACATGTAACTAAGCATTAGTAGGCAATCCTATGTAAATGAGTGATAGGATAGTGAATCGTACTGTCACATAGCAAATGAGCACATTCCGTGCAGTGTAGGAGTAGGATAAGGGGGAGTAACAGAGTAGGAGATAGGTGACATCACAGGGGGGGAATGTATGAAAGAAATGAAGCTCATTGGAGCACAGTGGCATGTGAAAGCTGTCAGTCACACATCATGGAAAGAGGAGTGTCAACAAGTAGGCATGGGAAAGCCAAGAAATGGAAGGTGTACACTATGGATAACACCAAAGTTTCTTGCTGGGTGTGCATGCGCGCGTGTGCACGCCGGTAGGCATGAGTAAGATAGAGTGCACGCGTGTAGGCATGAGTGCACGCGTTTAAGGCAGAATAAGCATGTAGGAGCCTGTTTAAACACCTGTAAGCTTGTTTGCACTGATGTGCACGCGTTTTAACCCGAATAAGCAGATTCTAGTCCGTCTAAGCATGTGTACGCGCATGTTAGCCGCTGTGAGCGTGTTTTCACTGGTATGCGCGTCGCTCCCCCCCTGAGTAAACAGAAGGGAAAAAGGAAGCAGGAGAAATAGTAGGAAGCTAGCAGGGAATACTGGCAGAGCTAGCAGGTGAAAACAATCAGAAGCAGGCAATTACACAGGCAGAACAGTAGCCCAGCCCAGCACTTAAAACTCTGCAAACAACAGTGCAGTTTGTTTCTCTCAAGAGACACTGCAACACTGGAGTAAGCTACAAGAAGTGAAAACTGAAAAAGCTTCTCTCAGAACAAAAATGCTAGGGGCTGCCATAGCTGTTATAAGGAGACATATGCAACTTGCTGAGGGTGGTGACTATGCAAATGCTGCCGGACAACCCACAGTGAGGAGACGGAGAAGAGTGTACAGGCCCAGGGTCACCTATCAGGGGTTACATGAGCTGGAGATAGTGGAGCACTATACAGTGGAGAGAGACCTCCTACAGCAAATTGTTGAGCTGTGCAGACCACACCTCACACACAGAACCAACAGAGGGGAACCCATCCCAGTGGAAACCAAGGTATGTGTTGGCCTAAGAATACTAGCAACAGGTACCTTCCAGAGACCAACTGGTGATATGATGGGGATACCACAGGCATCAGCATCCAGGGTACTGCACCAGTTCCTGGATGCCATGTCAGCACATGTCGGTGATCATGTATATTTCCCCAATTCCCGTGAGGTATTGGGCAGCAATATGTGTCTCTTCCAGCAAATAGCAGAATACCCTGAGGTAGTGGGTGCAATAGACTGCATGCATATACGCATCAAAACTCCAGCTGGTGAGCAGGGTAGGGCTTACATTAACTGCACGGACTTCTCCTCCATCAACTACCAGGCCGTGTGTGATGCCCAGGGCATAATAATGAAAGTGTGTGCTGGTTGCCCTGGAAGCTACCATGATTCCCATATCTGGCATTTGACGCAGCTGTACCAGACATTTGCCAATGGGGACATTCCACATGGTCACTTAGTGGGGGATGCTGTCTACGAACTGGAGCTGTGGCTGATGACACCTATCAGAAATGCACACACCTGAACAAGAATGCCATAATGAGGCACACGCACAAACACAAAATGTAATCGAGCATATGTTTGGGCTGCTCAAGTCATGGTTCCGGTGCCTGGACACATTTGTTGGAGCCTTGCAGTACTCACCAACTGCATGTACCCAAATTGTCATGGTATGTGCTATGCTACATAATATGATTCTGCGAAAACAGCTGCAACAGGACCAGCATAGGGCTGGGCCAAACAGCCCCCCACCATTGCCAAGCCAATCAAAGGCAGAGCGTGACTTGGAAAAGAAACAACCTGAGCCTGCCCCAGTAGGCAGAAGAAGGCGTGCCCAGTATGCCTTGGCAAAGAGGCAACACATAGCACATACACTGGCTCAGTAGGAACCCTGGAAATGATACCTCTCTCTAACTCACACATATAGTAAAAGGGATTCCTAAGTTGACACAACCTGCTTTTAAACATGTACAGGGAGTGTAGTATGTGCATCCAACATAGACAGCCCTGCAGCACCACCTGAGGGATGATTGCCATGTGTTAAGCAATGTAACACCATGTAGTATATGCAAACTTGATGACCCTGACTAACATCCTACCCTCACCAAGCATGATGCCACAATATGAAGACAAGATGATCAATTACAATAATTGGCTTAAGTATTGCTGTTAGTCAAAGGGGATCCAATGCGTGTCAGCCTGGGATGACATGCTGAGCAAGACACGATGCTCCACCTGCTAGGGATGGCATGTACCTATCACTCCTGGCCTTTTGGATACTGGCAAAGGCTGTTGTCACCCCCACGTGCCTTGAATAGGTAAGGCTCAAAACACAAACACACCTCCATAGGTATCACAAGGGATAAGAACCTAGATGTAATGCTACCCAATGCCAGAAGCCTAAACTGCAAGATGCATGCAGTCCAAACTCTCCTCAGCATGGAGAATGTTGATATCTGTTCTGATATCTGTTCTGTAACAGAAACCTGGGTCAAGGCTCACAAGAGCACCCTAACACTACCAGGTTACACCTCATACCATGCTTTACAGCCCCAAAACATGGAACAAACTACAAAAGGAGGATGACTATCAATAATTGTCAAGGATAACCACACCCCCAAGTTGGTACCACAGCAAGAAGCAGCATGGACTATCCATGGGCAAGTAACAGTGGCTAAAACTGCCTCCCAGTTTGTAGCCTGCTACAGTCCACCCTCCAAATGCCAGGAACCGCACTTGGTCTACTTCGGAACACATGAAATTATCAAGGTCTCACCAAACAACATTATATTGGGCGACTGAAAATACTCAAACATAGACTGGGAGCATTATTCTAGCTCCAACACCCTAGGCCAAAGGTTCCTAGAATTCATAAACCAAAATGCTCAGGAACAACTTACCACTCCCACAAGAGGGGTAAGCATACTGGATGTGATAATCAACAACATGGGTACTCTATGCCCAGATGAGAAGTGTATCCCTCAATGGTAAGATCAGACCATAGAGTAATCTCACTGGATATTCACATCCTGACCCCAGTCCCTGGGCAGAAAACCACAGTGAAAAACATGTGTAAAGCAAATGTTGCACTCCTCCAAACTGATGTGGAATCCATTAAAGGCCTTGTGCCTGTGGAAAATATGGGCCAGACCTCAGAACCCTTTATAAATGCATTCTATGAACACTTTCAGGAATGCATGGATTATGCAATCCCAAATAAAACCAAGACCCAATTCCATACAAGCAGGTATCTGGCCTGGTGGATCCCACCCATTACCAAACCATGCAAGAGAAGGAGGAAGCTACTAAATGATAGATCAAAACCCAAAAAGGGAAGTAATCTCTGATCAGTTATACGGCAAAAAACTATGGCCACACATAAAATCCTCTAAGGCCAGCTACAGCATGTTGAATCTGGGAATCTTGAGACAATGTTACACCTGCCCCATGTACACAGACAACCCCCTCCTCCCCCCAACAAATACAAATATATGTGAGAGATGCAACTATTTATCCAAACTGGAGGCCGAGCTCTCTCAAATCAATACTGGCAAAACCAGTCAGGAGGAGAAGGTAACCACACACACCACAAACCCAGTCTCACATAGACCTATCACAACTGCAAACCAAAGACATAAACACACAAAAACATTCCCGGAGGCTCTAATTAAAAATCTACCAAATCAACAGAGGCTTCCAAAGCAGACACCCAAGCAACCACTACCTCAAAACATAGCACATGCAACACATAGTTCACAAAGTCAGTGCGCCAAACAGTCACAGCCCTTAAGGACAAACAACATGCCGGATACACTTATAATAGGTGACTCCATAGTCAGAAGACACACTGATGTCCCGCTCACCAGACTGAACAAGGAAAAGGTTACAGTAAGCTGCCTGTTGGGCGCTACAATCTGCCAAATAACACAAGCACTCAGGTCCCTCCAAAGCAAGTACAAATATGACTCAGTCATTGTCCATGCTGGTGTGAATGACCTGAGACGTACCTCCCTGGACTACATGAAAAGAGACATAGAGGAGCTCTCTGATTATGTAGCCCAGGCTGGTATGACCCTGACCCTGATCAGCATCTTTCCCTCACCAAGAATGATGCCACAGTACAAACACAGAATGATCAGCTTTAACAATTGGCTCAATTACCGGTGTCTTTCCAAGGGGATCCAATGTCTGTCTGCTTGGGATGACATGCTTGACAAGTCACACAGCTTTGCCAGGGATGGCTTACACCTGTCACTCCTGAGCTTCTGAATATTGGCCAAGGCTCTGGTCACCTCCATAGTGCCTTTTTTAGGCAAAGTTCAAAAGACAAACCCACCTCCCTAGAAAACATAGGTGGAAAAAAAATAAGGGTAATGCTGCTCAATGCCAGAAGTCTAAACCTTAAGATGCATGCTCTTGAGGCCCTCCTCAGTATGGAGAACATTGATGACTGTGCAGTGACGGAAACCTGCTTCAAGGCTCCTGAGAACACCCCAGCACTACCAGGTTATACCTCATATCATGCTTTTCGGCCCCAAAACCTGGACCAAACCCCAAAAGGAGGGGGAGTATCCATATTCATCAGAGATACCCACACCTCCAGGTTACTGACAATGCACGAAGCATCGGAGACCATCCATGTGCAACTAACCATAGGCAAAACTGACGTACAGTTTGTAGCATGCTACAGACCACCCTCTCAAACCCAGGAATCCCACTCAGCCTTCCTGAAGACACCGCAGAGAATGAATGTCTCTCCAAATACCAAACAAGGTACCCACAAATTACCACATAGGTGGTAATCCATTACGTACGGAGGAAGTAATCAGGGACCTAGGGACACAAGTGGACAGTAACCTCTCATTTGACACTCACATTGCCAAGGTGGCTAGGAAGACCCTCTATATTGGCCACCTTATCATGAAAGGATTCACATCTACATCAAGAGAGGTCATTGTGCCCCTATACTCTTCTCTTATCAGGCCCATAATTGAGTACAATGCCCCATTTGGGATGTACCTTACCCGACACCTGCAGCAGTTAGAAAGACCCCAAAAGTACCTCACCAAGAGGATAAAGGGTCTCAAACATTTGTTATATGCTGCCCGGCTGAAAAAACCCCAGCTGTATTCAGTCACATACTGCCTACTCAGAGGCGATGTATGCCCGACGTACATGGCCATGTCCAATCTAGAATTAATGGACATGCTCCACCTCAGAAAATCCAAATCCATCAGAGCCGTGAGAGCGGGAGATTTGAACCTCAACACATAAATAAATAGGATGTGCTGGAGGGACAGATTCATAACCCAGAGGCTCCCTACACTCTGGAACAGAATCCCAGTCCATGTTAGGCAGAGACCCTCACTGACTCTCTTCAAGAGAAATCTTGACGAGTGGATGGGAGATCATAGATTTACACCGGGGGTCATCACTGTGTCATTTCTAGACAGAGGCACAGTAAAGTAAACCCTAAATGGGCATAATATTCACATTGCAAGGGTTGGCGAAAGCCACACACACTCTGGCTAGGCTTATAAATGCCCTAGGGCAGATAGCCTAGTATGAACCTATGAACCTATGAAGATATAAATTGTACAGGACACTAAGGATAATCACAAGGCTTTCTTAACTGATGGTAGGAACCTTGGTGGGAATTCACAGATATGCTCTGAATTACTCAAATATTACAAACAATACACCAAACCCACACACATTGCCAACATCCAACCTGACAGGTTCATTGCAAACTCCGCCCCTCCCACCACCAAAATGCCAAATATCTATCCCAGCAGAGTGCTGGCTCCCTGACATTGCAGATGCTGAGGTAACAGCCAGCATCTTCAAAGCAAAACACACAGCATCAATGGTACGAGATGGTGTCCTGGGCTGTATCCAACATGAACTCCAAGAAGAATGGAACACCAAATAACACTACTGCTCAATCTCAGCCTTACCACAAGATATGTACCCAAAGAGCAGTGTACAGCAACAGTGGTCCCTCTCCAAAAAGGTGGTGCCTGAATGGATACTGCAAACTATCACCCCAGAATCCTGACAGGCTTGGTCTGCAAAGCTATGGAAAGGATCATCATGGACCTCAGAAATAAAGATATTGGGGACCTACAGACACTGGACCCTACCCATTGTGGCTTTCTTAAGGGCAGATCCTGCCCCTTAAACATGTTTGACTCATTTGAAACAGTCATCAAGGCCAATGATGAGGGGAATGTGGTCCACACAGCCTATCTGGACCTTGCAAAAGCCTTCCATACAATACCCCACTTGTTCATTATAGATAAGCTCACCAGCTTAAATATAAACCCCTATGTCAGTAGATGGGTTGCAAATCAGCTCAAGGACAGAACTGACATGGTCATAAATGCTGCAGCCATGTCAGACTACAAACCAGCTACAACCGGCATCCCACAAGGCTCGGTCCTGGGACCTCCCTTGTTTGTTATATATTTCCCATAGGTACAGGCCAACATGGAAGGACTGTGTCTGAACAAGTTTGCAGACGACTACAAACTGGGCACCATATCTGACCCTCCAGCTGACACAAGCATCCTACAAAAGGGCCACATAGAAATAGACAACTGGTGCCAGAGCCATGTTATCAAGCTAAATACAGAAAAGTGTATAGTCATCCTCTTTGGAAAAACAGTAAGTGCCCACCAATTACCACATAGGTGTTAACCCATTAAGTACTTTAGAAGTAATAAGAGACCTGGGAACACAAGTTGATAGATATCTTGCACTTGACAACCATGTGGCTGTAGTGGTTACAGAAACATACCATATACCCACCTAATCATGAAGGTATTCACATCTAGATCAGGGGAGGTCATCGTGCCTCTTCAGTCATCCTTCATCAGCCTCACAATTGAGGACAATTGCCCCTGTGGGATGTACCTTAGCAGACACCTCCAGCAGCTGGAAAGACCCCAAAAGTACCTCACCAGGAGGATCAAAGAGCTCTAACAGATGCCATGTGTTGCCTGATTAAACAAACTGCAGCTCCACACTGTGCCATACTGCCTGCCCAGAGGCAATCTGTGCCTGATGTATAAAGCCATGTCCAAGTTGGAATCAATGAACATGCTGCACCTTGTAAAATCTGAATGCCAGTGAGCTATGCACATGAGAGACCTGAACCCCAGCACTGACATAAATAAGACATGCTGTAGTGATTGATCCATAACCCAGAAGCTCCCTCCACTCTTGAGTAAACTCCCAGTACAGGTTAGCCAGAGAGTCCCTCATTGACTCTCTTCAAGAGGAATCTTGATGAGTGGATGGGAGATGGTAGGTTTACCTTGGGTATCACTTTTATGTCACGGGTAGACAGAGGCACAGTATACTAACCTTAAAATATGTCATGGCAAACTCCAGTTATAGTGTGTGTTGAAGGACAAACACACTCTCTGACTAGCAATAGAAATGGCCTAGGGCACATAGCTAGTGTTTGTCAATGTCCACCCAAGTTGCAGAATACACTACCAATGTTGGACAAGCCTGGTTTAAGTAGTCCATATCTGAACAAAATGCAACATGGTCATATTTGCACAACTGGCCATTAACCAGTCTGGTGTGCTCACTATGAATATTTAAAGCCGTGATAGGACTGAAACACAGGATACTGTCCACCACAGTGAAAGTACTGAACCAGTACACTATACGATATTACAGTGTTTGGTCAGTAGGAAAGGATGTTGACAACTGTATGCAAACTATCCCATGGAATCCCTGCAGGCACAGTATAATCCCTGTTGGATTCAAAACAAAGCAGTTGGGCAGTAAGTACACAACATGACTCCCAACACACAACTATAAATGTGAAATTTTGTTGAAGTTCACACACAACCACAAATGTGGTGGACTGCAGATTTCAACATATGGAAAGCTCACACTGGGCATGCTCGCACACTAAATGAGACATATGTCAAGTAGCAAGCCATGGAAAGCCTGAACTGGGCATGCTCACACACTTAGGCCATGTCTCAGTTTAGCAGTTGGCCACACATATCTGGTATTTGTATGTGTTAATCCAGGAACCTCCCACAATACAGCAATCTGCCCAGTGCACACAGTTAAATGACTACAGAGACATAAGTTAAATAGTGGGTCCCTCTCATATTCAAACATCTTCCACAGATACACAAGTTGTTCATAGAAACATGGAAAGCTATGGCAATAAAGACCTGCAAACAGTTTATCAGCAACAAATATTGTGCATCTTAAAATTAAACATATGGGTGTAGAGGTCAATACTAGGCTGTTTGCCCTAGGGAATACATAAGCTTAGCCAGAGTGTGTTTGGCGTCTGCCTCCCCAGTACAGTAGGCTACTGTGCCTCTGTAAAGTAGGTCACAGAAGGCACCATTTAAGGCTACTGTGCTGTGCCTCCATCAAGCAGGGATACAGTGGAGATCCCAGGGGTTGAATTTGCAATGTCACATCCATGTGGCTGGAGTTTTCTGGAAGAGGGTTGGCGAGGACTTATAACAGTAATTGGGTGTCAATTACAGACTGAGGGGAGCCTTATCTGCAGTGCCTGGACAATTTCACTGTCAACACTTTGAAGTGATGATTTTTTTTTTTTTTTTTATATTTTTATTCATTTCCAAAAACAAGAAAACATGAATGCAGGTTATTTATGACAATGAAGTATTTACAAATTATTTAAAAAGGTAGGCTAAAACCTCTAAACAGATATCAAACATTAAAACCAAAATAAAGTATTTACAAGGGTGTCTATTGTTGACATATAATTGACTTCCTATACAATTGTTTCCTGATTATAATCTGCTGCAGTCATTATTCTCCAGTATTTCAGTTACTTTTTGCCATGCTACGTATAATGATGTAGTTCTTTCAGTTCTTCCTTTAATAGTGTTCATTTCCAATTGCGATACTGCTGACACCATATTCATGAAGCTTTGGATTTCCAGTTTGATGTAATGTTCTTCCTTGCAATAGCTAGGAGAGTCCATAAGATTACATATTTTGTTCTTGGCACACAGTCGGGTACAGGTGCATTAAACAAAATAATAAATTTGGAAATCTGGAATTTATCATTGAATACCATTTGCAGAAAATAATTTATTTTATCCCAATATGGTTTAATCAAATGGCATTCGTAGAACATATGTTGCCAGTCTGCTTTTATTGATAAATCACATCTCCAGCAGCCAATATTTTTCTTAAACATAAGTTCCATTTTATGAGGGGTTACATAAGATCTGTGTATGAATTGCCATGTAAAAAGTCTCCATGTAATGAAAGTGATGTCTGCTTTGGAGAGAGAAGAATTAGTTTTTTATCTCTGTCATTTGGCACATGCACATTAACTGATCTATAATAATCCCATATTTTGTCATTATTATGCATTTTTATTTTTTTGTTTGTTTTATAAATAGATGATAAGTATCCCTTTCCAGTAATGGGTTGATTCATTAGTAATATTATATGTTCTATAAGGTTAGGAACATTTTGTCGTCTTATTGATGGTTGCATTGTTTCTTGTTTGCTTAATATATACTGTCTTAATTCTTGTACATGTAACCACGAACTATCTTCCATATTTAATTTCTGTTTAATCTGGTCTATTGTCAGAGGTTTTCCAGAGTTTAGCAATTGATGCCAATATGTTAATCCCTTTTCTTTAAGCACGTTGACTACTTCCATATTAAATGTTATTATATTACCTTGTGTGTACGCTACTGGATATAAAAGAAATGACCATGCTTTAATATCAGAATTGCTATTACACATATTTTGGAAATTTTTTAATGTATAAGTAATGTATTTGGAACTTATATTTTTATTCTTATGTATCATCATATATTCCTTCATCAGCCATAGAAAATTGTTTTGTATGAAATCTGTATACTTATTTGCTACTACAAATCCTGATTTCAACCAGATTCTCTCATGAACTAGCTTCCATTTTGATGTATATTTTGTATTTAGCCATAATGATATTGTTTTAATAATGGATGAATGCAAATATATTTCTATGTCTGGTAAACCTATGCCACCTATATCCCAATCATCTAGATGATACTTCATAGCTATACTTGGTTTTTTTGGATACCATAGGAATCTTACCATTAAATCATTTAATTGTTTTAGGTGCGATTTAGCTGGTGGCAAAGAACACGCTTGTATGACATAAAGAATTTTCGGAAATATGATCATTTAATTATATAAAGCCTTTCTTCCATTGAAAAGAAGAATTTATTCCATCTTTGTATTAGATTTTTAATATTATTTAAGGTCTCTTTATAATTTGTTTCAATTGTAGCATCTGGGTTGTTAGTTATTATAATTCCCAAGTATTTAATTATATTATCGGTAGAGATATATTTATGGTATTTTCTATTTAGATCTTTTTTATTAGTATTTATAAGCAATACATTTGTTTTGTTCTCATTAAATTTAAGACTTGAAAAGTTTTGAAAGTTTTGAATTGAGTCCCATAATGATTTTAAACTGCTATTATTATTTTTTAAGGTAATTAAAATATCATCAGCAAAAAGTTGAATTTTAAGCTCTAGGCTGTTGTCTAGTTGTATTCCTTCAATATTTTTATCCATACGTATATTATTTGCTAAGGGTTCAATGACTAGCACAAACAATAATGGAGAAAGAGGGCAGCCTTGTTTTGTGCCCTTAGTTATTTTAATAGATTTAGACAGACAAGATCCCAGTTTTATATAAGCCAATGATTTTTCATATAATGATTTTATTAACAAAGTGAAGTTGTTTGAGAAGCCATATTCTTCTAAAATTAACCACAGATAATCCCAGTTCACTGAATCAAATGCGCTATTTATGTCTAAGCTAATAACATTCATTTTGTTTTTGTGACATTTATATAATCAATTAAGGAAAGAATTCGTTTAATGTTATCATAAGTGTTCCTATCTTTTATAAAACCTGTTTGATCCTCCTCTATCAAAAGTGGTAGTAATTGTTTTATTCGAGCAGCATGTATTGCCATAAAAATGTTATAATCTATATTAAGAAGTGAAATGGGTCATTATGATGAACATTCACTGGGATCTTTATTTTGTTTCAGAATTGGTGATATTAATGTGTACTTCCAAGAAGGAGGAATGTCTTTACCATTTTTAACTGATGTAAAGACATTCAATAACAACAGCAAAGCCTCATTTGATAGTAATTTAAACATTTCTGGAGTGATATTATCTATACCTGGAGCTTTGTTTAATTTTAGCTTATTTACTTCAGCTTAAAGTTCTGTCATTGTTATTTGTTTATCTATTAGTTGTACCTGCTCCTCTAATAACCTAACTTTAACACTGTTTTTGAGAAAAGCTTTCAATGCTGAATGTGTTTCTGTTTTCTCATTTTGATTATTAAGTTTATGAAAAAATAGCCTAAAAGCTTCTAGTATTCCTTCTAAATCAGATACTTTCTTTCTGGTTTCTGTATTATGTATTTCCTTGATTTGATTTGTTTTAATAATCTTTTTAGTCCTATTTGCTATTCTTCATTGGTTTTTAGGGTTCATTGAATAGTAACATAGTTTAATTTTTTCTAAGTTGATCATTGTTTTGTGGTGTAGCATCTCTGAGTATTTTTTATTAGTATCTTTTGTTCTTTTATTAAGATGGTGTTTCCATTTTGAATATCAAGCTTTAAATTATCTACTTTTGACTGTAATTCCATTAATTCCTTATTCCACTGTTTTTGTTTATTTTTATACCATCCCACCGCTCTTCCATATAGGTATGCTTTCAATGCATCCCATATATATATTTCAGATACATCTTTTGTAAGATTGATATCTAGGAATGTTTGTGTCTCTTTAATATAAAATTCCTTAAAATATTTGAGATTTGTTATGTAAGATGGTATTCTTGTTACTGATATCCTTCTGTTGAAACATAAGTCCATCTCAAACGTTATGGTGTTATGGTCCGAAAATGGACATGAAATTGTCTTGACTTTATTTAATTTAGAGGTTAAATCCTTTGTTATGTACACTCTATCTATTCTAGAGTATGTATTATGTCTATGGGAAAAATGTGTAAAGAATAGTGAATCTGGGATAGCATACTCATTTATGTCAACTATATTAAAAGTTTCAACAAACTCAGATAACAACTTTGTTAAAGGTGATCTCTTACGTGTAGTTTTAGTATTTGTGTCAGTTTCTTTTATAATGCAATTGAAATCTCCAGCTATGATTAAATTGCCTTTGGTATATTGTACAATGTCTTCTAAGTGTTGTTTGGCCACTCTAACACCTGGTCCTGGTATCCAATAAATATTCACTAATGTATATATCATTTCATTGATAGATATTGTCACTAGACAAAACATTCCTGAGTTGTCATGGAACGTGTTTATGATTTTAGGCATTAAAGTAGTGTTTTTCCACAGAATTGCTACTCCCCTATCGCTTCTGATTATAGGTGGAACTTCCTAGTATTGTATGATTTTTATTGTTTATTTTATTTATGTCTTCCTGTGTAAGGTGTGTTTCCTGTAAAAATACTAGTTGCGCTTCACATAGCTTTAAATATCTATAAAGACTTCCCCTTTTGCAGCTATTATTTAAACCATTTACATTAAGAGATATACATTTTGCAATTGGATTTATATTAGCTTTGCTTTTATCTATATTCATATACTCGTAACAATGTGTAGATGTGTGTACATGAAGAGAATGACTTGCTCTTTCTTCTTCCAACAGTATTACAATAGATTATAGACACCCAATAAAAGTAAATGACAAGATCATAACTGAGAACAATATAAGATAAACAACCACCAAACCCCTACATGAGAAAAAACATCTCATCCTTGAATGATCTAATCATTCAAGCGATCTCTCTAAGTCTGCATTTCAGCATCCTCCCCCGGCCCCACCATATGGTAGTTTTATAATGAAAAGTATCTTATATATCTTTTAAGTATACATGTATCTGTCTTTACATATTACTTAAATACAGTCTTTATCTATTTTTAATATTTTATAAAACACTAAGGCAACATAACTATACATAGATTTAATACTTAACTATTTGTTTTTGTTTAAATTGTAAAGGAAATTTTTTTATTTTAATATATCTTTTGTGTAGCAATAACGGTTATGCATCTTAACATTAATATACTTGCTGTCTATTTCCCTTATAGTGTGAGTGGCATTCATAGGTATCAAATTTATTGTAATGGTCTACCTATATATATATATATATATATATATATATACATATATATATATACACACATATATACATATACATACATACACATACACACACACACATATATATATATATATATATATATATATATATATATATATACACACATACATACATACACACATATATGCATACATACATAAAAAAATGTTAAGCATTATATGCATCAGTTAACCATGCCACAAGTTGATTAAATCAGAACGTATCTGTAACAATGAATATAACGTTACATTTGTATTGTCATTTATCAGTAATCTTATAGTTTTCTTTTAATTCAAAAAGTCATATTTTAGTGGTATGAATGCTACTAATTTGTTTTTGGCATTGGTATTATATAGTTTAAGACTATATTTCTTAGCAATTCCTATATATTTATTAGTGCCACTGGCATATTTCATCGCCAGTGTACCACATATGTCATATGTCAAATAGCAACTCATACTCCTTATGATATTACAGGATTTATCTGCAGCATTATAACTGTAAGGTTGGAAAATATGAGAAGCAAAGTAGGCTTTAAATATGCTATAACACAATTGTTTGGTACTTATCACTTTCAACTCTTCGACATACACAGGAAAAGATAACCTTATATGACCATCAACCATTTTCCTTCATTTTTCTCTTCATCCTTCTATTCTCCATTTTTAATAAATATTTGTTTCTATTGTGGCTTCCTTGAATTTAGTGAGGGTACTCCATATCATATTATAGATAATATACAACGTTCAAACAGAGAACATGCCCAATATAGAGACATATTCTCAACTCAAGTGGTCCACACCATATATTTATAACACTGCAGTCAGAAATATACTAATGAATATGCAATAACTAGCAGCTTTGCAGCATGTGTGTGTCTCTAACAAGTACATACCTATAGGATATTAAAAAGAATAGATAGCACGCTCTTGTTTCATAATTAACAAATGCACACAGCCTGGTATTTACTTTCATAGACAGAAATTAGAACTGTTACTTATATGCATATCAGGTACCAACAGCAATATGTTAGTAAATGCCTATGCTATTCAAATCATATTTTAATGCTGATTGACATGAGATGTAGCTGACAATGGCTTTAGTGTTTGTGATGTTATATAATATATATTCAGTATTATAAGTAAAAGTATGTTGTATGTCTATTTGCAATCTAAGGTTCAAGGCTGATCAATTTAGTCATACAAGACAATCTCTTTAGCCTTGGTTATATAATGGGAGTTACTGTGTCTCTACACAACCATTCATTTTCAGTGAGGATATTCAATATTAATATAACTTGCCTTTAATAAAAGCACACTTATAATTCAGCAGTTCTTTCCTATATATATTTATATATA
Organism: Protopterus annectens; assembly: GCF_019279795.1. NCBI lineage: Eukaryota > Metazoa > Chordata > Ceratodontiformes > Protopteridae > Protopterus > Protopterus annectens. Next base: position 1,860,772,782 of record NC_056737.1, read on the forward strand.
TATATATATATATATATATATATATATATATATATATATATATAAAACAATATCATAAGCAAGACTGAGATTTTTTCTTGCTCATTACTGCTTAATGATTGTGCTACTTGAACAATTTAATATTTACAGAGTATCTTGATAATTAAACTGCAACTCCTTTTTACCCTTAAAATGCCTAATAACACATAGCTACATTCATGGACCTTAATTGACTTACTATTCTTAAGGTTGAGTACACTAGCTGCAGTGTGTTTACAAATATGTTATATAGTTCCAGTCAAGGACTTAGATATATTAAGTTTTTATAAAATTAAGTTAAATTATAGTAATTTACGTGGGTGATCTTATCAGAAAAGATTATAGTAAAGTCTGTATGTGAAAACTATTCATACAGTTTCTTCCAAGTGATATACTTCTTTTTAAGCGTTGTGTGCTGTTTATGTGTACAATTCAAAATGAATAACACATATTAGAATATAATAAAATGTCATGTATGTGTTGATACCTTCTAAATTCATTAGGTACTTCAGTGTACTTTTAATATTTGTTAAAACTGTAAAAGCACTTTGCTATCTTATAAATAGTGTGCTGGTTACTTTAAGTAGCTTAGGAGCTGACACCACACCCATACTGTCTTGTTTTAGTGCTGACATCACTCATGACTGTTTACTTTCATTTTGTGCTGTTAGAAGGTTTAACACACTGTAATGGATTCTAACCGAAGAACCTTCATTCAGGGGTGGTAAAATAAGAGTTCCCAGCTCATGACCATGGCGGGAAGACAAAAACAAAGTAAGTGAAGTTTTGGGGGCTTTTTTTTTAAACTGAACACCAGCTCATTAAACATCTATTAGTTTTCTTAACATTAAGGGCAGATATACAAGCCAAACAGTTGTTTGTTAGTCAAAAAGGCACTTTTAGCATCAAAGAATAGATAATTACTTTTCAAGGCATTTTTTGACAGTTATTACTATCATTTTTTATATATTATTATATGTATTAAATACATCAGTTTAGATATTTCATGCAGCTTAGTGTAAATAATATAAAAAGGAATCATGCTCATTTAAACACACCACATTAATATGTCAGTGTAAATACATCATATTCTATACTAGCAGTAAAAGGCAGGTCATTTATAAATGAACTATCTAAACATCATTTAGAGTTAGAAAAATCATGATTGTAAGTATTTACACTGTAATAGAGAAAGATATGTTACCTTGCTTTCTTTTAGGGTTGTTTCCTTTAGTTATAAAATGTCTAGCTTATCTTGTATTTATATTGTTTCAAAGACTGACACATGTGTAAAGCATGAATGCTTTCAAATAACTTTTTTGCTTTACAGAGCAAATAGAAGACAATAATGTTTGTGTTTTTCATATGTCTTTTATCGTTTCTTCTTCTTCTTGTCAGCAGTGCTCCATTCATTTTTTTCTAAGTGACGCTTAACCCCAAATTGAGAGAAATGCATTTCTTCCACATTATCCAAGGTTTTATTAGCTGAAAGATAAGAAACTGTTGCTTGCAGAGTGTCAAACGTTTTAGGACCTTCAGTAAAAAATATTTTTATTCTTGCAGGGAACAGCAAGTGGACTTTAAGTTGTCTTTTTTTTCAATTCCTTTATCAGAGGGAGACATTCTTTTCTTGCAGTTATAACTCCAGCAGAATAATCATTATCAAATCTGATTATGTTGTCTTTGTATTTAACTGGAGAAGTTGACCATACTGTTTTTAAAATAAGTTTCTTGTCCTGTGATGAAAAAAACTTTACTATTATTGATCTTGGGTGATGGTTGATGAAGCAGCTCTTAAGGATCTGTGGGCTCTTTTAATTCCATAAGAAAGAGCTTCGGGCAATTTTAAAACTTCTGGAAACCAGGTAGTAAAAAGTCACCATGTTATCTCCCTCTGTTTTCTCTGGTAGCTCATAGATGCGAAGGTTATTTCGTCTGGACATGTTCACTAGATCCTCTATTTTATTTTGTAATGAAGCATTTTGTTGTGATAAAAATTGTAGCTGAAGATCTTGTTCTGAGAGTCTGCCCTCAGTATCATTTAAGGATCTCTCTATGTCAGCTATTTGAGACTTCTGTTGCGTCATTATTTCTTGTAGTTGCTGTATTTGTTTTGTAGATCTCTCCTCAAAAGTGTCCAGTTTGGTATTCATTTTGTCAAATTTCACTGACAAGTTTTGTATAGCATTTAATAAAGACTGTATCTCCTTTTTCATCATCTGGTCCTGTGTGGTATGCTTAGAAAAGCTCATTTTCAGTAGACTCAGATACCTTCCTTCTTGTTTTTGACAGGAAAAATAATGTTTAAAGCCACATTTTTTGCACTGTAGACTTCTAGTGATATTAGTAGAAGTAATTCAACAAAATAGGTTTGTCTACAATATCTAGTTTTTAAAAATTCCTGTCAGAAATATCTTTTGAGTGCAGAGCTGAGGAAAGATGCTGCTAACCAGTCTACATCCTAGCCATGCCCCCAAAGTGATGATTTTGAGGGATTGAAGTGTCTTGCCAATACTGTTCAGAGACGTCCTCCCTCTGTGGGATATTGCTCTGTAATGTATCAGCTCCCTCCTTCTGTTGTACAGCTTATATATGGCTGGTGTACACCAGACAGGTCTCCTGTTGTGGAGGAGTCTTGGGTTTATTTGGGATAGCATGATCAATGCAAACCTTCCGGATGCTCATAGAATGCAATTGTCAAGGATTATGCAGAGTGGCCTGTATAATCCCCCAGCATGGGTCCTTTGAAGTCTTCCACCCCAGTCTTCACAGGTGCAAAGTCTGCTTTTGATAAATACTTTGTTTTCAGTGACTTCCTTGCCTGTTGTGGGGATGGGATATGGATGTCCAGGGAAAGTTGGTTATGGTCAGATATTAACAATGGTGGTCTACCTCTGGTGTGGAACATAGAGTCCCCATGTTGCAGATGGTCGGGTCTAATATGTATTCCCCCTTGTGGCTGTGGTGATTGGTCCTGCCATAGCACATGGATTCACAAATTGTAGTGGCTGTAGGGTGATGTTGTTGAGGCCTGAGTAGTTCCCCCACTCAGTATACCTGTACCTGAAGTTAACCACTGTAATGGTGTATATGAACACCTTCATATCCTACACTGTTCCCAGGGAAGCAAAGTGTGGTTCCTGGATATAGGAGGGGTGGTCTGAACTGGTTGTATTGTGTGTTACAAGTCCTGTGGTCACGAAGCATGGTAAAAATTATAACCTGGCAGTGCTGATGTGCATATGTGACCCTGAAGTAGGCGTCTGTTAATGCATATATATGCTATCCCCCTTACTGACAGATAGCAATAGATGTACATACCTCTTTATAAATAATGATGTCAGCACCCTATAAATACTGCAGGAGAAGAAAAGATGCCCATTAATTGGAATAGCGCGCTCCGCTAATGCGTTTCTCTCAAGTGTCCTACTATAGTTAGGGAGGGGTTTGAATCCCGCAAATGTGCAGTGTGTGTGGTTGGGGAGGGGGGAGTTAGTGTGTGTGCAATTCTGTGTGAAAGCAATGTCCCTGTTGGCAACTAGAAGAACACACTACATGATGTACATTCCTCTTTCTAAACACTGATGATATCAGCACCCTAGAAGTATAGTAGGAGAAGGGAAATCTTTCAGTAATGCGAATAGCGTGCTCCGCTAATGCGTTTCTCTCAAGTGTCATAACATAGTTAGGTAGGGGTTTGAATCTTGCAAATGCTCAGTGTGTGTGTTGGGTGTTGCTTTTAATATTGTATGACATATATTATATCAGTAATGTCAATGCACACATGAGGTATGTGTGTGCCACATAGACATATGTACCAGTGACCTTAAATAGTTCCCATGTGTGAAGCCTGCCTCATGTGAATACATGGAAGTTGCATTACACAACTTTTTGACTGTGGTTTTCTTTGCAGGGGCTGTGGTTGGTATGTGAATATACAGTGAGATTACTCTATGGTGTCATCTTACCAGTGAGGGATACACTTCTGGTCTGGAACATAGAGTCCACATGTTGGTGATGATCAGGTGCAGCATATTTTCCCCTCTTGTGGGAGTGGTAAAAAGTTGTTCCATAGCATTTGAGTGTATGGATTCTAGGAACCTTTCGCCTAGGGTGTTGGAGCTACAGTAATGCTCCCAGTCTATGTGTGGGTAAATGAAGCTGCCCAATATATTGTTGTTTGGCGACACCTGCATATATTCATGTGTTCTTAAGTAGGCCAAGTGGGTTATCTGGGTTTAGGAGGGTGGTCTGTAGCAGGCTATGAACTGGAAGTCAGTTTAACCCACTGTTAGTTGCACGTGGATAGTCTGTGATGCGTCACGCTGTGGCAACAACCTGGGGGTGTGGGTAGAGGTTCATAGGTTCATAGGTTCATACTAGGCTATCTGCCCTAGGGCATTTATAAGTCTAGCCAGAGTGTGTTTGGCTTTTGCCACCCATTTTAAATTAATTTTGCTATGCACTTTTTCGAGGTTAGTATACTGTGCCTCTGTCTAACAGTGACACAGAAGTGATACCCGGGGTAAACCTACGATCCCCCATCTACTCATCAAGATTCTTCTTGAAGAGAGTCAATGAGGGACTCTGCCTAACCTGGACTGGGATTTTAGTCCAGAGTGAAGGGAGCCTCTGGGTTATGAATCTGTCCCTCCAGCATGTCCTATTTATGTCAGTGGTGAGGTCCAAGTCTCCCGAGCGTGTAGCTCAATGGGACTTGGATTTTCTGAGATGCAGCATGTCCATTAATTCTGGGTTGGACATGGTGTTATACATTAGGCACAGATCGCCTCTGAGCAGGCGGTATGCCACTGAGTAGAGCTGGAGTTTCTTTAACCGGGCAGCATATGGCCTCTGTTTCAGCCTTTGGATCTTCTTGGTGAGGTACTTTTGGGGTCTTTCCAGTTGCTGCAAGTGTCTGGTAAGGTACATCCCAAAAGGGGCATTGTACTCTATTATGGGCCTGATGAGGGATGAGTAAAGAGGCACAATGACCTCCCCTAATCTAGATGTGAATCCCTTCATGATTAGGTGGGCTATATAAAATGTTTTTCTAACCACTTTGGCCATGTGGTTGTCAAATGAGAGATTGATATCAACATTTAATCCTCAGGTCCCTAATTACTTCTTCCGTACTTAATGGATTACCACCTATATGGTAATTTGTGGGCACCTTGCTCTTGCCAAAGGGGATGACTATACACGTTTTGGCGTTTAGCTTGAGGCCATGGCTATGGCACCAGTTGTCTGTTTCTATGAGGCCCTTTTGTAGGATGCTTGTGTCAGCTGGAGAGTCGATTATAGCGCCAAGTTTGCAGTCATCTGCGAACTTGGTCAGCCACAGTCCTTCCGTGTTGGCCTGTACCTCCGAGAAATATATACCGAACAGGAGAGGTCCCAGGACTGAGCCTTGTGGGACACCAGTTGTAACTGGTTTGGAGTCTAACATGGCTCCAGCAATTCTAACCATGTGGGTTCTGTCCTTGAGCCAGTTTGCAACACATCTAGTGACATAGGGGTTTATATTTAAGCTGGTGAGCTTATCTATAATGCCCGAGTGGGGTATTGTATCGAAGGCTTTTGCGAGGTCCAGGTAGGCTGTGTGGACCACCTTCCCCTCGTCAATGGCCTTGGTGACTATTTCAAAGAAATTGACCAGGTTTAAGAGGCAGGATCTGCCCTTAACAAAGCCAAACTGGGCAGGATCCAGTGTCTGTAGGTCCCCAATATCTTTTTTTATGAGGTCCATGATGATCCTTTCCATAGCTTTGCAGACCAAGCTAGTCAGGCTTATCGGGCGATAGTTTCTAGGATCCGTTGAGGCACCACCTTTGTGTAGAGGGACCACTGTTGCTGTACGCCACTCTTTGGGTACATATCCTGTGGTAAGGCTGAGATTGAAACGTAGTTTTATGTTTGGGTTTAGCTCTTCTTGGAGTTCATGTAGGACGCAGCCTGGGACACTGTCTGGTCCCATTGATGCTGTGTTTTTTGCTTTGTAGAGGGCGGCTCTTACCTGAGCATCTGAGATGTCAGGGGGGCAGCACTCTGCTTGGATAGATATTTGCCCTTCTGGTGGGGAGGGGGTGAGAAGATTGCACTGAACCTGTCAGCTAGGATGTTGGCAATGTCTGTGGGTTCGGTGTATTTTTTGTCATTTTGGACTAATTCTGAGCATATCTGGGAATTCCCACCCAGGTTCCTAACATAACTAAAGAAAGATTTGTGATTATCCTTAGTGGCCTGTACAATTTTTCTCTCGAAGCTGGCCTTAGACGATTTTATGAGTGCCTGTAGTTTTTTGCTAACACTGATCAGAGATGCCTTCCCTTTTTGGGATTTTCCTCTATCATGTAGTAGCTTCCTCCTTCTATTGTATAGTTTGTTTATGGCTGGGGTCCACCAGTCAGGACGTCTGCCTTTGGAGGATTGGGTCTTGGTTTTATTTTGGATTGCATGATCCATGCATTCCTGAAGGTGTTCATGGAATGCATTTATAAAGGATTCTGAGGTCTGGGCCGTATTTTCCACAGGCCCGGGGGCTTTGAAGGATTCCACCTCCGTTTTGAGGAGTGTGAAATTTGCTTTAGAGAAGTTTTTCACTGTGGTTTTCTGGGCAGAGGGTGGGTTTTGGATGTGAATATCCAGTGAGATTAGTTTATGGTCTGATCTTACCAGTAAGGGATACACTTCTGGTCTGGAGCATAGAGTCCCCATGTTGGTGATGATCAAGTCCAGTATGTTTTCCCCACTTGTGGGAGTGGTAACAAGTTGTTCCATAGCATTTGAGTTTATAAATTCTAGGAACCTTTGAACCAGGGTGTTGGAGCTAGAGTAATGCTCCCAGTCTATGTTTGGGTAGTTGAAGTTGCCCAATATAATAGAGAGACCTTCATATTTTCCAGTGTTCTCAGGAAGGCCGAGTGGGGTTCCTGGGTTTGGGAGGGTGGTCTGTAGCAGGCTATAAACTGAAAGGCAGTTTTACCCACTGTTAGTTGCACATGGATAGTCTCTGATGCTTCGTGCTGTGCCACCAACCTGGAGGTGTTGGTATCTTTGATGAATATTGATACTCCCCCTCCTTTTCTGGTTCGGTCTAAGTTTTGGGGCCAAAAAGCATGGTATGAGGTATAACCTGGTAGTGCTAGGGTGCTCTCGGGAGCCTTGAACCAGGTTTCTATTACTGCACAAATATCGATGTTCTCCATGCTAAGGAGAGTTTCCAGTGCATGCATTTTGAGGTTTAGACCTCTGGCATTGAGTAGCATTACTCTTGGTTTCTTATCCCTTGTGATACCTATGGAGGTGGGTTTGTCTTTTGAGCCTTGCCTAAAAAAGGCACTATGGGGGTAGCAAGAGCCTTTGCCAATATCCAAAAACCCAGGGGTGACAGGTGCAAGCTGTCCCTAGCAAAGCAACGTGGCTTGTCGAGCATGTCATCCCAGGCTGACAGGCATTGGATCCACTTTGAATGACACCAATACTTAAGCCAATTGTTGAAGTTGATCATCTTGTCTTCATATTGTGGCATCATTCTTGGTGAGGGTAAGATGCTACTCAAGGTCAGGGTCATACCGGCCTGGGCCACATGCTCAGAGAGCTCCTCTATGTCTCTTTTCATGTAGTCCAGGGAGGTACGTCTCCGGTCATTCATACCAGCATGGACAATGACTGAGTCATATTTGTACTTGCCTTGGAGTGACCTGAGTGCTTGTGTTATGTGACGGATCCTAGCACCCGACAGGCAGCTCACCATGACCTTCTCCTTTTTCAGCCTGGTGAGCGGGACGTCAGTGTGCCTGATGATAGAGTCACCTATTACAAGTGTATCAGGTGTGTTGTTTAGCCTTAAGGGCTGTGACTGTTCGGCACACTGGCTTTGTGAGCTATATGTTGCACGTGTTTTGTTTTGGGGTAGCGGTTGCTTGGGTGTCTGCTTTGGAGGTCTCTGCTGCTTAGGCAGATTTTTATTTAGAGCCTCAGTATGTTTTGTGTGTTTATGTGTTTGGTTTGCTGTTGTGGTAGGTCTATGTGAGACTGGAATTGTAGTGAGTGTGGTTTCCTTCTCCTCCTGACAGGTTTCACCAGTACTGAGCTGAGAGAGCTTAGCCTCCAGTTTGGCTATATGGTTGCATCTCTCACATGTGTTGGAATTTGTTGGGAGGAGGAGAGGGTTGTCTGTCTACATGAGGTAGTTGTAACATTGCCTCAAGATTCCCAGATTCACCAGCTGGACCGGAGAGGAGATTGACAACTTACCCTTGGACATGCTAGAATAGTATTGGTAATTCCTTTATAATTGACAAAAAAAGGGCCAATGGGGAACAAGGTACACAAGGGGAGTTTGTGAGGATGTAATGCTTTTAATTTTTTAGTGCTGACTTATATAATTGCTTTAGTGAGCAAGTGCCAGGTAACTTAAATGCAATGTGCTACAGGTAACTTAAATGCAAAAAATGACAAACAGTAACTTTCTTTCAAGTGAAACAAGGAAATAAGTACAGTAAGCAATGCAGATGTCACTAGGGATCCACAGAAGCACTGAAAAGCCGTGTTTTAGGTGGAATTAGCATTTCAGGGAAATAACAAGCAAACAAGCATGCAAACAAAGCTAGATTCAGCAGTCCTGGATCTAGTCTATGCTACAGCAAACAAGGTGTACCAATTTCAGTAAGAAATAGTTCAAATATGCAGGCACTATAAGAATTTAACCAGAAATTCTCAGCTCAGAATGGCAGAGTCCAGCCTCTCCTCCCACAAGAATGCAGACCATGAAACTTCTTAATGTAAAATAAGTGGCCTGAAGCCCAAGTGCTTAAACCAGAACTAATACACTTTTAGAATAATAGACACTGAGCCCTCAATGAGCAGTTCCCAACTTAGAAGGATGTACGCTACCTGTCTTGCCACCACAGTATCCTTGACATTTAATGAGACTCACCCTCCTGTCATAGTTAGTTCCGTGTTTTGGGGCTGTCAAGCATGGTATGAGGTGTAACCTGGTAGTGCTAGGGTGCTCTTGGGAGTCTTGAACCTGTTGTCTATTACTGCACAGATATTAACATTCTCCATGCAGAGTAGAGTTTGGACTGCATGCATCTTGCGGTTTACATGTCCGGCATTGAGTATCATTACTTCCATTTTCTTATCCCCTGTGCTACCTATGTAGGTGGCTTTGTGTTTTCAGCTTTACCACCAGAATGCAAAGATGTGCAGACATTACACTTTTGTAATTAATAGTGGTGTACAAAATAATACAATGACAATCATACTGTTAATGCATCAGGCATGCTGGGATATACCCACAACAATATCATTACACTGTACTGTTAACAACATGATAATATTACTACACTTCTATGTAGTCACCCTGTGCATCAGCACCATATTAACCTGTTCCTGCATCAATGTTACAGATTGCAGGAGGTGGCACAGTTTCATCATATGCACAGGGTGTGTACTTGGTATGCCTGAGTCTGCCACTGATACATCCAATCGACATGTATGTGTGTGTGTGTTAGTGAGGGACAACAGTACAAGTTGGGGCAATGTTGATGTGGTGTGTGTGTGTGTATGTGTTAGCCCTAGGTGTTAGCATTATGCATGTGTGTATGCATGCACACAGTTCCACCTCGTGGCTGCCATATACGGGTGTTTGCGGACAGCCACAGACTGTACCTGCCAGGTCATACAGATCATTGTTTCTGGCCAAGGACACGATACCTGTGCCTGGCAGGGGTGCTACGGACAGTATCAGGTACTAAGCCAGACTGGGTACTGTCATCAGAAGCAGTTGGTTGATGACTGGACACATGTCCCTGCTGGGACTGTCCACAGCCATGTGCACGTGGTCTCCTAGGGTGGTCTGATGACAGCACAGACCTTGCTGGGGCTGGTACTGGCACTATGGGAGCGGCTGTGGGTTTATTGTCATCCACGATGACTGCCAGCTGCTGATGTTGCTGGCATACATCCACATCGATGCCTCAACCATCCTACATTGCCCTGGCTCATGGACATGTAGTTGTGGAACAGATCTAATGTGTCCCCCCAATGTCTATCAATGACCTCGGTGAAATTACGGATGGCAGCCGCAACATCATGCATAGTGTCATTCATAGCAGTGCAATGTGCTCTAAGCTCCCTCAGACCCTGTCTGGTGCACCGTTCCATATGTGCCTGTGCCTGCATTACACCCGGAACATAGCTGAGGTTGAAAGACCTCTGTGGGTACGTCTGACAGGGGCAGTACAACCACGGATGCTCCCAAGAGAACCCCTGGACATCTGCCCGTGTGGTACGATGTCAGGACTCTGGCCATGGCTGCTGTGAGGGGATGCATGTGCCACTGATACCACATTACCCTGGTCAATGCCCACTGTATGCTGTCCCTCACTTAAGGACATTGGTGACAATGGATGTATTGGCAGGATGACTGTGCGCATTGAAGGGGTTGACTGCTGTGCACTGCCTATTGCCTGACCAACAACAGACCCTGTCATACCTCCTTGTGCCATTACACATGTATCATCATCACTATCCCCAGCAGTGGCTTCAGGTTCCCTGCTGCACACCACCAGAGCAACACCAGAACCTGTGAGAGGAAGACAGGAAACACAGTTTACAATGTGTACACAATGTTACCACAGAAGCACATGGGCAGATGCACACATGCACATATGCACACATGGGCACATGCACACATGCACAAATGCACACATGCACAAATGCACAAATGCACACATGGGCACATGCACACATGGGCACATGCACACATGCACACATGCACAAATGCACAAATGCACACATGCACAAATGCACACATGGGCACATGGACACATGCACACATGCACATGCACAAATGCACACATGCACACATGCACAAATGCACACATGCACACATGGGCACATGCACACATGCACAAATGCACAAATGCACACATCGGCACATGAACACATGCACACATGCGCACATGCACAAATGCACACATGGACACATGCACACATCCACACATGGGCACATGCACACGTACGCACATGGGCAAATGCACACATGCACACATGCACAAATGCACACATGCGCACATGCACACATGCGCACATGCACATATGCACACATGGGCACATGCACACTCCTCAGTACATGAGATACAATCACACAGACACAAACACATCTGCAATCCGACACATAGCAATACTGTTTGAGGGTATTACTATTATTATCATTAGTATTAAAAGTATTGTTATTGCACACTCACCAGCATGGATTGGCTGCCTTGCTGTTACTCCAGAGGGACCTGCACAAATAAGACATTTATTGTCAGTGGGCACAACTGTGCCATTGATACAGTGAGTATGATACAGTACAGTAGTACAACAGTTGGCTTTCACATGTCTACTGCTGATATTGAGAATATCAATCTTGCACAATAATTTCCAGGATAACAGCTACAAACACAGGACACATCTCACACATGCATAAACTACCAGTGTAGAGAACAGTCAACTATAGATATGGCATGTTACCTGCACGCTCCATGTCCACACGCTGGGTGGCTCCAGCCTCAATCATTACACATGTCTGTGGATGTTGTTGTTGGGCTGGAGCCACAACACTTAGGAGGAGCTCCTCCAGTCTGGTGAGGGGGGGAGTATAGCTGCCCCACCACCTGTGGCAAGCAGTTGCCTGTGGATATCAGATGCACGCTGATGGACATTTCTAATTAAATCACTGCAGTGATGGCGTAGCTGCTCATATATCCAGTTATGCATGCCTATGTCATTTACCCGACTGACAAGGTCTTGCCACAGTGCAGCCCTCTCCTGTTGGTTCTGGCTGGTCTGGGAAAAGAGTTTGGCAAAATCCCGCACCAGGCACTGGTGTATCTTCTCATCCTCTGCAGCCTAGTACGAGGGGTTGCGCTGGTGCACCATTGCCCTGGAAGGAAAAGAAAAATATGTGAGCAAGTAATATGGCACACATAATACTCTACATTAGTGATATCACTGAACTGCCATATATAGCATCTGTCTGTCTATCGGGGGATACACATGTAAATGACCACATATCAGTGCTCAGCCAACAACTGTGTGACAGTGCCTGGCACACTTTATACAACAAACTACTATACACCAGCAGTCAGCACACTGTTTGAGGTACAATGCACAACCTCACACCGGGGGTATGTATCAAGGTAATGGATGGGGAACATTGTCATCCCATGCAATGCATGCAATGCACAGTTAAAATTTCAATGGTAATGCACCCTAGTCTTTGCGGCCATACCCCTACCTACACCGCAATCATATACAGGGAACCACAGCACAACATATGGCAATGTAGTATGTTTGTATCCCAATACCTGACACATCTTTCTCTGGCCTCACACCAAGGACACACACTACCATGACAGACACAAAGTCATGCTGAGCAATCACACCATTACAGACCTTGCACACAGTCAGTTGCACATTCATTCCACCTCACATAGTTGGTATTGCACTGAGTACATGTGTGTGTGTGCATTGTGTCATAGGTAGGTAGTATGCTATTGGCCCCGGGACTAGAGCAGCATACTGTTATGCTACCCTGCCCCTTGAGACACATGCAATGTGATTTTACTTGCTCCTGTCAAAGAGTTACACAGGGTGACTCATATGGCATATTACCTATCTGCATAACATTCAACAGGGGTATGTCTGACATCTACTAATGAGGAGTTTTGCTTCTTAGTGCTGGGTGGTTTACTCTAGGGTATGGCTTATTTGTGGGTAGGAACCTGTGCCTCCACCATGTGCTCTTTACTGCGGTGCCAAGGATGACAGACATAGGTCATTTAGGCTGGGGATATTGTGAGGTGTTACCATGGTTGTTGGACAACTGTTATGGGTATGACTTAACTATGTATATCCAGCAGTGGTAACCTCTGTGTAGGTAATATGAAAGGCACTCTATCTGTGGTTTTGTCAGTCACTCTGCATAGGTAATGTGTTTGAGGGCATTATCACTGTTTGTTAGGTATGACTGTGTCCTTCGCCCTTTCTGTAGTTGTCATGGGAGGTACATACTGTGTAGGACATTGTGAGGTGTAGAGGGGTACAGTGACCTACATTTCCCTAGCTGACACACTATTTGTGCTGACACGTACCATGTACAGGCATTACAAGACTAGTTTGCCACTGTGACTATCAAAAGGGAGGCTATTGTACACTTGTTTCCCATGTTCCCTTCTGACACATCCAGTAGTAGGCAAGCAACCACCTATGTGGTGGTTAGTGGTGAAAGTGTTTTGGAATGGGGTATGGTACTCCAGTATCCACACTGGTGTTCAGTCCATGCCTTTGTCACCAGGCACTTGTTGCAATACATCTGCACACACATGTGCCTCTCTCAGTATCTCTCTCTCTCTATATATATATCTATCTATATATATATATATATATATATATATATATATATATATATATATAGAGAGAGAGAGAGATTCATATACATACATATCTCTAGACATTCATATCTGTCTGTATATGTGTATGTATCTATATATATCTATATATGTATGTGTCTATTACATATATATGTATATACATATTCTATCTATCTATCTATACATGTCTATCTATTTATACATCCCTCTGTATCTATGTACACATATATATGCATATTATATATATATATATCTATATATATATATATATAGATATATATACACACATATATATATACATATATAAATATACATATATATATGTATATATATATATATATATATATATATATATATATATATATAAATATTTATTTTTATTTACACATATGAATACACACACTAATATACTGCTAATCATCCATTACTGTACAACCTACATTGTACGTTGTACTACCACCTACATTGATATGTGGACATAGCAACCTTCAAATACATATGTGTCTACAGCCTTCACTAACAGTTGCAGTATGACCCCTGCCCTATGCTCATCTTCATATATATATATATATATATATATATATATATATATATAGAGAGAGAGAGAGAGAGAGATACAGACTGCTAACACATATGGTGGGTTCACAGTATGTAGATTATTAGATTATGTGGTTTACATTACCTTTGTTTCTCACTGCTGTTTGGGATGGCTTGCTGCTGGCTGGCCTGCTGATGGCTGGCTTGATGTTTTTTATTTTTATTTATTTATTTTTTTTGGTCTCTCTCTCTGTCTCTCCCTCCAGTTGTTGCAATGAAACTATTGCATGTGTGGACTGGGAGTACAGGCTGCTTTTGTAGGTATCTGCACATGTGCATGTGATGGCCTCTGCACCAATAGTTAGCCAGTATTTACTAATTGCATGCAGCCTGCTGTGTGGTAATTGCAGTTCTCACTGTGATTTCAGGACAGTGCTATAAAATGTTAGGTTAGGTAGGCGTAGCCCTTTCAGGTTTTCAAGGTGGGGACCATGCTGGTATGCTGTGGACACTGTTCTGTGAGTGTAAAGGTCGGTATGTCTCTCATATTTAAGGCTGTGTTGTAGGCACTGAAATGCATGTTGTACTGAAACCTGACTGTTGCTTCTTCCAGTTCATTCTTCTCAGTGTGTATGTTAACTGACACCTAATAATACTAATACTGTTTAAATGGGAGTATGTGCTTTCCTGTGGGACTTGTGGATTGACTGGTATACAGCAGTGGCTCTTGCAATTTGTTGCTATGGCTTCACTATTTAGCCTTTACATTCACTCCTTGAAGGCCTGCTAGATGTCTTTACTGGAATGTGTTGCTATGGCTTTCCTATTTTCCATTTACATTCACTCCTTGTAATGCTTGCTATATTTCTTTCAGCAGCAATTCCTTATATGTTTGGTGTGGTTTGGTGGTACTGCATGCAGTCTGGTCTGGCCAAGGTGTGGGGCTTGACACCTACAAGGGTATTTTATTTTGCTGCTGAGCAGTAGTGGGGCCTTGTACTTTCTACTAACAGTTATGGATAGCAGGCACATGCAGCGCTTGTAAACTGCTATACTGTCCTTATTTTATTAGTTTGCTACATCCTTTGATATTTCTGGGTTGTACTCCTACATGAGGGTGTGCTTGTGGAAGCAATTCTACAGCTATTCACAGAGTGTGTGACAGCAGACAGAATGATATGCCTGTGAGTTTGTGACACTTGCAGGCCTCAGATACTCTCAGGTGTATCTTTTAGCAGCCTCAGGGAATGGTACATATCAGTGGGATACACCTGTGATATATTTCAGATATTCTGCAGTTGTGACTGTGGAGTATTTTGAGCATATGTATTACTACAACATTTCTGACATGCAAGTAGTGCATACTTTAAGTAATTGACAGTTAACATTATGTGGGATTCCACACCTTTCTGCTTACTGTTAGTACATTTCACAGGGAGTCAGTGGGGCACAGTTAACATTTGTTTGCAAATCAGAAACATCCCTGTAAATCAGTCAGAGTTGCGAGGTCTGGCCTCTTACTTATTCAAATATGGTGGTGTTTATCCTACTCTGATAGTGTGTGTGGTTTGCAAGGTGCTACTGTCACATTATTACCTATTAGCTACCTACTAGCATGGCTGGTTCTCTTCTCACACTAATGTAATGCAAATCCACAAGAATTGCCAGTAAAGATACAAGAAAAGCTTTGTGTAATAGCCTTCCTATGTTCCCTTTACATTCAGTCCTACTATTTCATGATATATTGCTTTCAGCACAAAGTTCTTGTATATCAGTCATGGCTTAGTGGTAAGTTATGCAGACTAGTGTTTCCAAGGTCCTGGGTTCGAGACTGACAGAGTAATTTTATTTTGCTGCTGTGCAGACTACAGGCCTTGTCATTCAGAGTGACTAAGGCACTTTTAAGCAGTTGTAAGCGGGTTAGCGCTGATTTGCATGGTGCTCACGCATGCGCACTGTCGCTTAGCTTCGCGCACGCATGCTTAGCTAAGCACACACAAGCACACACCCGCTTACAACTGCTTAAAAGTGCTTATTCTCGTGCACACCCATGCTAATTTCTTTGAAAGAAAAGAAAAAGGGGAGATAGGAAAGTGGTGAAAAAGGGGTCACAAAGAGGGTAGGACAGTAGGAAAACAAGCTCGGGATTTGCAGGAAGGATGTAGGAAAGGCCCATAGCTGCCCTTTCTTTATCAGCAACAGCTGTGCATATGTGTAATTTGGTGTGAAATTTGAAACCTTCCACCCCTGAGAGAGGGGTGAGGACAACAAAATATGTTGTACAGCCAATTGTAATTACCAGTTCACATGTTCATCAGACATGTCTGCAAAATGGGCAGCTATGTATGGGGCGTCATTTTTTTGCGGGAACAGAGTGCCCTTTTTTTATTTTTTTTCAGGTGAGAAGGGAATGTGAGGTACAGGAAGTAGGTATATTTGGGGAGGTAGGTAGGGGAGGTTAACAGACAAGACAAACAAGATGCATACAGGGACGGAGTATGACACATGTGGGGGGGACACAATTGACGGGGACGGATGTTTGGATATCGCGAGCCCATGAGCCCACAGATGGCAACAGTGGAACTGAGATCCCCACCCATGGGCAGTTGCCACTGTGCCTTCACTGCCCAGGATGGGGCTGTGCTGGGGGCTGTGTAAGATGGGCAGCAGGCACAACCATGAGTTGCGCCAC
Source organism: Protopterus annectens (assembly GCF_019279795.1). Lineage (NCBI taxonomy): Eukaryota > Metazoa > Chordata > Ceratodontiformes > Protopteridae > Protopterus > Protopterus annectens. The sequence goes on from NC_056737.1 coordinate 1,860,789,456, forward strand.
CTGTGCCTCAAGCTGGCATAGGGGTTCAAGCACAGAATGCCTGATCTCGCTACGCACCACAGACCGGACACTTTGGAGGGTGAGTGGTCGTTCTCCTCCGGCCACGCTTGCAGAGGGGGAACAAGCCCCATCCCCTGCAGTGCTTCCACCCGCAGGTGGCACAGGGCTACCAGAGGAGGTTCCGGCCTGGGTACTAGTGCCAGGTGCACTCGCCAGCTGAGGTGGGAGAGGTGGGTCCACTGGAACACGCCTTCCCTGTTGTTCTATGTTTAGCAATATTTTATGACATTTTGGGTTAGTAACAAACAATACCATTCAAAATTAGTTGTAACAGCATGCACCAGTATTCCCATTAACCAAACACCCATGAATTCCAAACATTGAACAGCAAGCATAACACATGCATATTTTGAACAACAGTACACAATCCAACAGCATGCAGGGTTGATTGATGGCAAGAGGCCATCAGGTTTGGATATGTGAACAGGGCACATGCATCAACCTACATACAAATTTGTATGAACCAACAGGACAAATGTCCATAGGAATTAATTGTGAATACACATACCCAGTTTGGTGTGGAATGGCATTATTTGTGAATATAGGGTAGAGTGAAGAAATATTTAATTAACAACTTCAACTACCTCTACATATGCTGTACATTTCTAGTAGCTGCAGATATATATACCCTACAGGTCTTAGTACAGTTTCCTATATGTAACCTTAGGAATGTTGGTGATGGGAATGTTACTGCTACATTATATACATTGCATTTTTATTCATACACGTTCATATCTGGCTGTGTTCAGGTACAGCATCCTGCTACATTTGATGTATATGGCTCTAGACAACTGTGGATGTTCATTATTTCATACAACCATACTACCTCCATATTGCAAGGGTACAGCAACATATCCAAATTGTGGGACAGACACATTCCAGCTTCAGTACTTTATTACAAACATTTCACTGTTTGGTTGTTGCTCTCTCATTCATTTCATTATGTACTGACTGCAGTATACTTTATTCAAGAGTTATTACAGCTTTCTTGGTGGATTCATACCTCTTTCTCACACTCTCACTTGTTTTATTTTTACAATTCAAGATGGTACTTAATTCTAGGCGTTATTAACATGTCTTACTTGGTTACAACAATCCTTTCCAGCAGACTCACTTGTTTCATATGGCAGATTTTAAAAGGGGATGTATTTGACACATTTCTATTGTCTTTAGCTTGTTTACCACTAATTTTCAGGCTGCAGCAGGTTATCTGATATTACAATACAGGTGGAAAATCTCTATTTCAGACTTGTTTAATTTTTATTTCAGGATTACAGGCTGCATCACTTATCTAATCATACAGTACTAGCAAAATCTTTCTTCTAGTGTTATTTGAACTTTATTCATATGTAACTACACTAAACTCTTTTACAAGCTGTCTCACTTATATTGTATAACAATTACAGAAAAATAATTACTAACCTGCCTGGTGGCGCAACCACACCAGCTTATCACCATAGGCTCGCAGATTTGCGGAACGCACACCTGCAGCTGTAATATAAATGAAGTAATATTGGAACATACATCTCCATAATATCAGCTAGGATAATTTCATACATACGTAATTACATGGATACTTACTCAGTAGTGGGGCGTTGGGCATTTGCCAGACTTCCTGGATCCAACGGTTCAGTTGGTCCTGCTTTCATCTCTTCAGGTCCGCATGGTGGTGATGGACTTGTTCACCAGTCCTTGGTATGCCTGTGGCACTGGAGAGATCATGTGCCAACCGGTTCCACGCCTCTGCCTTGTACGCATCCCACAGAACCTGGCCCTGCATGAGTTGAGCCTCATGATCATGGACTAGGAGCCAAACCATATATTTGGACTCCTCAACACCCCACCTCTGTGCTCGGAAGTGACTGCCCTCTCCTACACCTGCCATCCTGACTGCAAATAGGTTCCACAGTCAGTTATGCTGTGTATTCCCGCCTATGGGGCTTATATATGCCATTTTTCCTGTACTTATCTGTGATTGGCCATTTTGGAAATGTATCAGCTTGAAAAAAACTGCTTTGTCATGCTTCTGCTAATACTGCATTTCTCAGTACAGCTATCATGGCTTAGTGGTTCAGTACTTTGACTATGGTGCACGGTAAACTGGGTTCGAGCCTAAGCATTTTTTTTTTATTTTATGACTGTCTACACAGGCTAGGAGGTGTGTCTGTGTAAAGGCGGCTTTGATACAGTCTGCCCTACGTTGCCCGCCGGTAAGCTGGTTGGTGCGTTGTGCAGCCCCGCGCAAATGGGTAACTCTGGTTTATGCGTCATTTGGCTATGAACATGCATATTACGCTGTGTGAGGCATTGCTCAGCTACGGGCACACAGCTTCAGCGTGTTACAGCACTGCTCAACTCCGGGCACTCATATTACACCTGTTAAACCACTGCTCACCTGCAGGCAGTCATACTCAGCTTGGTAGTGTGCTGCTCAGCTATGGGCACTTATAATTTTTTTTTTTATTGTATCAGATTTCTTCAAAAATACATGGCCCATTTCATTACATTTTACTTAAATTATAGTTATATATATGTGCATATATGTCAGGGGATTGTTTCGTGCTTATTTCACTAAAAATAGAAAATGATGTTGTTGGGGCTCGAACCTTGACAAGCTCCTCTTTGGCCAACATCTCTACTGCTACGCTATTGCTACTTGGCTTAATTTGCATATTTAGATCTTTTATGCTTTTCCAATGACTGCAAACTGTGGCTGAGCGAAGGGCACACCCGCGCAAATAAGCTCAATTACGGGCAAACATTTTTGAAATTATAAAAAAAAAAATTAAACTATTAATTTTTACGTTTTACATTACAGTTGGGTTTATAGTCTGTGGGGGCATGTGTGGTGTTGTGTTTCTTGACATTTCTGTGGACTCGCTCGTGGGAGTTTCCTTTCAGGACTGTGACTCTTCTGGGTGTGTGTCCCTTTGCAGGACTCGCCGTGCGGACATGCCCCCTACTTTCCTACATGGACCGTGTTAGCCAAGGGTGTGATTCAGCATGCCCTCATGAATATGCATGGCATGCTGACATCACACTATTTAACTGCAGCCTCCATGTAAGGCTTGCTAACTCTTACACGGAGGTTTCGTGAATCCTGCCCAATATGCTGTATAGTCTGGTCAGAAACACTACAGCATATGTGAACAGTTTAATGTTCTTATAATGGAGTTCATTAAGATGGAAATGAGATATCTGAGGTTAATATCGGTCAACTCTGACCTGGGGTTAATATTGGTCATCATGATAACTTTGAACTGCAAACAGGTGAGAATATGTTTGTGTTCATGAGTAAATGTGTGTGTTTTTCTTATTCTGGCAATCTTGAAATTGTATATTCTCTATACCAATACACAGATATGACCTAGAGTCATAAGAAAAATGACAGTATAGGGTATTATATAACATAACGTCAGAATTGAGGCTCTAATATGATTTCTCGACTTCCAATAAGTCAACATTCTAAACTACAGAAAAATAGTTCCAGAATCACAGAAGGGTGTAAACTTTTAACTTTAAGTATTTTTTCAGGGTCATAAGCACCCTGCATCCCTGAAATGGGGTCAAGGTCCCCAACACCCTGAACTTATATATATATATATATATATATATATATATATACCATCTCCCCCCAGTCATACTGAAATCAAAAAGGAAGGAATCTCCCAAAGAAGTGAATTTGTTGGCTCACACTTACGAGATCACCATGGCGATGATTTTGTATAAGAAAAAGTGGTCAATTTTCTGTCTCTTAAAATTTTTTTCTGTGAGCAAATGAACCTTGTGGAATTTCACCTTTACCAACTGTAGTGGAAACCAGAATTAACTATTTTTAGACACTGGGAGCTGTTTCTGTGAAACACTGCAAATGTCTTGGACTTGCTATATTTTTAGGCTGTCATTTACTTTCTGCTTGAGCTTCTACTATTCGTGCCATGATAATAACAAGTCTGCAGTAATTCTGAGCAATCCATCTACTACCATACCCTACTCTCTTGTTTATAGTTTACCCTACTCTCTTGTTTATAGTTTTGAATTATGCTTTCCCAAAGGAACTTCACTGTGACTCAATAAAGTCACAACTCTCACTCTTACCAATGCATCCCACTTCATATTCTACCAAACTACCAACATATTTTCACTTCACACTTCAATTGTTAGCTCAAGATTACACTGCTGCAACTACCATTTCTGAAACGATATGGAGAATTCTGTTAACTCAGTCACTCCAATGGTGCTCAGGACATTTGCACTGTAACTTTCAATGGGCAGAGTTTAAGGCTTTTGACAGAAACATGTTCTCACATTTCAAAGAAATGTTCATGTCTCTGGAACCACAGGTGTTATGAAAGAAGTATAAATGGCAATCCTTTAAGCACAAACTATTTTTATAGTGGTAGTATTCTTTATGTCCTAGGTCTGAAACTAAATTTTATAAGTCATGATAAACACAGTAACTATTATGTTTGTAATATTTTGTAAACAACTTGCAATATCTCAGCAGTCACTCGTTATACACATACTGTCAGCAGCATTTTATTTATCTAGCAGAGAGCTTTCACAAGAGGCTATGCAGTTCTGTCTGTGTTACTTGGATTTGATTAATAGCATAAAAACAACAGTTAATATTGCTTTATCTGCACGAGACAGGGTCAAATATTAATGTATCTGAATCTGCCATTGTATAAGCTTTATGTTGAAATCTTTTAAATGTTGTACACACATAGTTTTAGAATTATTGATGCAAATTTGAACACGAATATTTGATTCCTAGAGGCATCAGTAGGAGTTAACTGCAGAAGAACCTGGAGATATCACTTGGAAGTAATGCGTTAAAATACATTTTTTGGATTTGTTGTTTCAAGCTGCACCTCACTGCAAATGTACCTAGAGAAAAATAATCTATGCGATGTGCAACATTTCCTTCATGTTATAGGTGAGGCAGTTATTAGGGTAGTTAAGACGTTTACTTGTAAACAGTTGAGAGAGAGAGAGAGAGAGAGAGAGAAAGAAAGAAACTCGGAGAAGTTTTTTTTTTGGGGGGGGGGCAAGAAGATTGCAGGAAGAAAATTTCCAGGAATACTGTGAACAAGCAAAGAATCTGCCATATCTAAAATGTGTTTTTCTCTAGGATTCACAGATTTTTAGGAGCTAAAAGATGACTGTGAGACTGAAGATAAGCACAGAGCACAAGATTATGAGTTTGGCACATTGGCTAGTTTCAAATCAGAAATGATCAGTAAGGAGCAGGCTGTTGAGCAAAGCAGATTTATCATTGGTGAAAACTACTGTTGTACATATAATGTAAGAGAACTGTCTAATATACAAGTTGTAAGTATACATAATAAGGAAAATGAATGAAAAATATGACAAAAATTATAAATCTATGAAACAAATCTAAAAAGGAAACTGCAGATAATAAATGGAAATTTGCTCAGATACTACAGTAAAATAATAAAGGAGATATGCAGATAGAAGCTATAAGATTATGAATGACTGAGGGGTCAGAAAAACAGTTGCAGTGGCAATCATCATGATTTTCTTGAGTAAATCTATAGAGTACTATGCAGATACAGTCAGTGCTGTATCCAAAGTGCAGATTTATGTGAATGATCTATGAAAGCATAATTTGATTGGCAAACAGCTAATTATAACAAGTAAATCTATTACAACTTCACTGCATGTACAGAAGCATAAGTCACAGAGTACAGAGAGTATAGTGCAGAATAAACATGATATTCTGAATAAATGTCCTGATCTGTTGAAGCTTTAGGTTGCCTATAGGCTGAGTATGATATGAAGATATCACCTGAGGCAGTCCCTGCCATTCATACTTCTGTCAGTGTACACACTGCCATTAATTCTAGAACAGAGCAAAAACTAAAGTAGGTGGAGTCAATGTGAGTTGTAGCCAAACAGACAGAACCAAAGTCATGAAGCAGGAAATTGTCAGAATTTATATGAATCCTGACTGCCTTAAAAACCAGATTCAAAAGAATTAACCATTGTAACTGGATTGGTGATGGTAGATTAAATGAAATTTGTTTGATAGACGACAATTAATATATATTTATATCTAATCTATATATTTGTATCTATATCTGTATCTATATTTATGTTTATATATACTGAAAGCCACTTTCTGCAAATAAAAAAACAAGCTTTTTACAGGGGGACAAGATTGCCACACGCCATAACTTGTACTCACCAATCCCATGGTCAAACAACATTGGAGAAATGTGCAACAGTCAATGGTTGCTGAAAGTAGACTTTGATTATATCTCTTTCTTACTCTTGTCCATCAGATAAATCTTCATCAAACCCATCTGACTTTCATCTTCAACCTATTGAAAATGTAGCAGCAACTATACCAAACGATAAATTCTTTTTACTGCTTAATAAAAGCAGATGTGTTTGGCAAACTAAACTGAGTAAATTCAATTCTCAGCTGTATAATTAATACACCTTTTGGGTTACTAAAGACTTTTTAGGAAATCTTTTGGAATCTCATATGCTCCTGAAGTTACTCAAAGGACAGTAGCAGCCATAGCTGAATGTATTTATTGAGTAGTCATTATAATACCTGATATTCTTGAGCAATGTGATACAAAACAAGAATGTTACAGACAAGTGCTAAAATTGTTGAATAGATGGAGGTCTGAGAAACCTGAGATATATCCTGAATTAAAATGGTTATCAGCCAGATACTGATAATGTCAACACTATTGTGAATATGCACAACCCAATAATATTTTATGTTATTCTTAGGCATTCCATATTATCTGGCTAAGTTCATTCTTCACTTGTCAGATGTCAATATACTACAAAGAAATTTATTGGAACATGGTGCAGTAAAATGTTGGTCAGAACATTAATTAAAGTGATTTGAATTGGTGAAGTGTCAGTCACTACAGCAACAAATGTAAAACAGTGTGATATGACACTACCTACAAGTTTAGAAATTTTTGTGACTCAGCAAAGTCTAGGTGCAGATGCTTAGACACAGTGTGACACACAAACACAAACACACACACATAAAAGCAAATGATAATCATCATTGGCTGCCAGAAATTCCATAATTCATTTATGGCAATAGGATTGCAGTAGGATCAGACCATAAGCTACTTTAAATCATTTCAGAAAGTTCCTACACAAAGCTGAAGTGACTTTACAGATAATTTTATTATCCCTACAGAAATATGAAATGCAAGTACAATACAAACCAGGGGAATGCTTGCATCTCACAGATATATTAATCATAGAATATCTGAATTAGTACAAAGAGTCTCAACTAGAAAAAGGATTTGGCACCTATGTCTCTAATGGACACAGGTAACGTGTAAATGTTTCATCTCCTAGGCCCATGTTTACACTTATCAAGGGTGGCAGAAATTGTCAGAGATATGGGATGCATGGCTAGGCTTAAAAAGGCCCTTGTGGTCATTAGCCTAGTAAACACCTATGAACCTATACTGGATCCCCCTAGAATGACACCAAGTGTTTAACCAATTGTTAGAATCAGTCACCTTTTCTTTATAAAATGACATCATTTTTGATGATGGAAGGATTCCAATTAATACTGAGATCTTCCCTGTACTTGTGACATACATAGAGGTCTTTGTCATGCCTCTTTTCATGTCCCTTAGTATTGTTCATACCAGGTCTTTTACCCCCAACATACGCCACTGCCAAGACACACATATTTGCCTGGTATAAGGATCTTAAGAGCCTTGGTAATGTTGGCAACCTTGGACTCTGAGAGGAAGCTCACCATCACCCTACTTTTGTCCAGCCCTGTGAGTGTAGAATCCAGGTGCTTAAATATGGAGTCATCAGTCACTAGTACATTTGTGTGTGGGTCTGAAGATTGCTTGGTTGCTATGGGTGTAGGATGTGCTGTTTCCTAGTAATTCAACAATCCCCAGATGTGTTATCACTGATCAAGTTTGTGGTTTACACTGGGCCTTGCACTTAATAGTCTCTTGTGACATGGGCAAGGATTTTTAAGTGCCTCAGCCAGTGTATAATAGTTTAGTGGGCATATATGTTGAGTGGAGTGTATGTAAGTGATGTTCACAGGATGTGCTTGCAAGAGTGAAGCCCCAAATTTGACTAGGTACTTGCATTTCTCACAAATATACAGAGAAGAGTTAAGTAAAAGATCATTACATATGAAGCTTAGGAAATTCCTACATTGACTGAATATACCAAGTGTTATGAGGCTGGCAAAAGATGGGGTCTAGCTATCTGATCTTCCATTTCTGACCAAAGGTGTAAGGTATGTCAATGAAGATTAGGATAATATAATAATATTTCAGCTCCTGGATTAAAGTATAAACAGAAATAGAAGATATAAATTATTTTAGGTATAAGTGCTAAATTGACAGTATGCACTGAATATTTTACTATTTTTTTTTTTTTTTTTTTTTTTTTTAATTTCTCCAAGTCTTTTGAGTTTCTATTACCATGACAGGAATGGATCCCATTCCTATGTCAAAGTACGATTAAAGTTCATGTAATTACCATTGTTTCAATCTTTGATATCAGCCAGAAGAGCTCTTCGCAGCACCCGTAATGTGCCCAGTAATGACTCCTTCTTCAGTTCATATGGAGTTACACGTACTGGTAATATATCTAAATACAACTGTAGATTCTTTTTACAAGGCTCATTGCTCCTACTACTTTTGGAACTGTCTGGGTATAATTTTTCCACATTGCTCTCATTTCTGCCTGCAAATCCTGATATTTTATGACTTTGTGTCTCTCTATACACAAGAGACTGTAGTCACTGGATGTAACGATTTTAATGATCAATGCTACTTTTGGCTTCTTTCATGGACCACTATATCTGGTTTTCTTGCATCCATCTTTTGAACTATTGGAAATGGGTGATCCCATGTGATGTAGACGTCATCATGTTCTATGATGCTGTGTGGCTCATGTTTCCAGTGTTTATCAGCTACTTCAATGCCATAATGTTTGCACAATCCCCAGTGCAACAGTCTTACCACATTATTATGCTTTTCAGTATACAGTCCTTCTGCCATTAGTATGTCAAAACCAGCAACAAGGTGTATGACTGTTTCCAATTCTGTTTTACAAAGCCAACATTTGTCTGTTTCTTCCACATGTTCAATAGACTTTGTAAACCAATGCATGCGTAGCCCACTATCTTTGGTCACCAATATTAACCTTTCATCTTTTGAGTTGAATTCACATCTCCTTAACCATTCCTGCAGTCTATCTTGGTCACCATGAGGTTCTTCAAAACGTTTTTTTATACTTGCAACTATACTTATGCATTTCCACATTTCTTGCATTCTCCTCTGATCCTTCACCTTATATTCTTTCTTTTGTTTTTTTTTTGGCACATTCAGTTGCTGCCCGATTTTTATCTACTTCTGGTTTGATTTCCATTTCTGCTTGACATCAATATGTTTCTGCTGTACTAAGCAGGGAAGTCATCTTAGATTTATTCTCCTTAATTTTCAAAACAATCACTATATTTGCATCTTGTGAGGTCAGCAGATATATGTGCACTCCCACGATTGCAGATTTATACATGTAATCAATTTCAAGGAGGCCTATACCTCCTTCAGAACGGGAAATATATAATCTTGGTAAGCACTGATTTTTATAAATAATTTGGTGAGCATGAATCATCCTTCTTGTTTTCCTACCTAATCTATCCAACATGTTTTGTGGCCAGTCAATCACTCCAAAACTGTAATTTAGGACAGGAAGAGCAAATCGGTGTATTGCTTGAATTTTGTTCCTAGATGTCAACGCTGTTTTCAGGATTAATTTAAGTCTTCTAAAATATCCCTAAGTTTTACTCACATTTGTTCATGTTTTATTGCTGATCCTTCATCAGTTCCCTATACACTCCCTCTTGCTCAGGTTCTTTTATATCACATTCTTGTCTCAAACTAATGTTTTCATGGTGCTTCAGTTTTCCTTCTTCAAAGGTTGCTTTGGCACACTTATCAAAACCAAATGACATTTTTATATCATCTGAAAAAGTTTTGACTACTTGAAGTTATGCTTTCAGTTCCTCATCTGATGATCTATACAGCTTTAAATCATCAACAAAGAGAAGGTGAGAAGTCTTTACAATTTGTTGTTTTCTAGAAGCCAAATTATAGCCATAAGCTGTTAAGTAGACAGCTTAATGGATTAAGGGTAAAACAGAATAGCAGAGGTGACAGAGAGTCACCCTGAAATATCCACCTTTGGATTTTTATCCCTGGAATAATGATTTATCATGGCTTAATTGCAAAGTAGTCTGCCACTGTTTCATGGTCTCTGTAATGTAATGATTAGTGTAGGGTGTATGTTTTATATCTTTAAACACTCTTTTATCCATGAATGTGGGATACTATCAAATGCTTTTTTGTAGTCAATCCATACCATATTTTGATTCTTCCCCTTTTTACAGTTCTCCATTATGACTTTATTTAGCAACAGATGATCCTTTGGTCTGTATGACTTTCTTTTATTGCCTCATCCCATTTCATATCCTGTACCTTTGAACTTCTTATACTTTCTTTTACTTCTTCTATCCATTCAGCATCTTTGTTATGTTCTGCATGATCATCATAAATAATTCTCCAAAATGTATCTATTTCTTCTTTTTGGATGGTCTTTCAATTCCTTTTACATTATTTTCCAATTCTCTATTAAACTATTTAGGGTCATCAATAAATTGCTTATTTTGTACTTTTCCTTTATATTTATCTGTGTATCGTCTAAGTTTTTCTGCCTGTGCCGATATTTTTAGTTTATTTGCGATAGTGCATGATAGCTCATGTTCTGTTATAATATCGCACATTGCTTTTATCACTGCTGTCTTTCTGAGTATTTTTGTTGATTTGTTCCCTCTTCTATTGTCCTCTATCAGTGACATTATTTGTCTTAACTGCTTTATAATTTTCTCCGTTCGATACTTCCATGATGGTATTCGATTTCTCTCCTTCCTTTTCCTTACTATCCTATGTTTTTGAGGTAGAATTTTATCTGTTATTAATTAATATATCCTGCTTACTTCTATTATACAGCATGGATCTCTATGGATAATTACTGTGTTAATTTGTTTTATCAGACTTCTGACTTTTTGGGTTTTATTGAGATTCTTCAGTCTATTTCTTTCATTAATCTTAATTTGTCTCTCTATCTCTATTAAATCAAGCAACTCTTCTCTTAGCTCATTTTCTTCTAAACCAAGGGCAGATTTTTTGTTCCCCATTTTCCTTGGGTATTCTGTAGAATGTTCTATAGCACCTTTCTGTGGCACATTCTCTTCACTTTCATCCTGTCACCCAATGCTCTGTCATATGGGGACTCACTGGCCTATCACTCTTCAACACTGACTGTAACAGAGTTTCCACAGTTTCCTGCTGCTTCCCTTTGTGTCCAGCTTCAAGTGAACATTTATACTGGTTTCCTGTGGAAGGCTCCAAAATATCTTCATATGACAACTGACTGGTTGCTTCCAGTTTCACTGGTTTCTTCTTAATTTTGATGTCTATTGCTCTGTTCTGCTGTGGTGCTTTTTGAGTTAGATTTTCAGCACTGAATCATTCACTTTGCAGGTACTCCATAACCTCAGTTTCTATTTATTTAACTTATCCATTACTAATCTTCATTACTAATATTTTTTTTTCTACTTTTCCTCTTTGTCTTCTTATTTTTTGTATTGTAAAGTTTTCCATGTCTGGATTCCTTTGCCTGTATTTCTCTTCAAATATCTTTGGTACTGCTCTTTTTGCATTCATTAGTTTTGCATTCTCCTTTGCATAAATATTGCACCATATTAAATCTTTTTCTTTCCCATGTCCATATTTCTTCTTCAGATGTCTCCTGATCTTCTTGTTTCTCCTTACTTTGGGGACTCATTCCATCATGCTGTGATGTAACCTGTATTAGACCTTCTACACCATGGGCAGGATTCACAATGGCTTGCATGGAGTCTAAGAGTAGTGTAAGACTCCATGCAGCCATTGCGATCCAGGAACAGCCTGTATGTGCGTTTAAGAGAGCACCTAAAACGACTCTTACACGGACAGGGCGTGGATATGCTAATTACCTCACTTGCAGCCGAAAGGCATGCAAATGAGGTAATTTCGTGATCCAGGAAGCAGAAACCTGCCTGTGAAAGAGCCGATATCTGCAGAAATGTACTCAGTTGATAACTGAGTACCATTCTGCAAATAACACAATGGAGCCTTGTCAGCTCCAAATAAAGGTTGCAAATGTCCCAGGCAGCATGCCAATGGCCAAATATGTGGCCACTGGCAAAGTACCCTGATGCAAACATAAAATAAAAGATGTTTAAATGTAGTGCAGCACCATGCAAATGGGCTGCGCTACAAAAAAACGGAAAAATAAAAAAATTAAACCCACAAACGTGGGTTTATGCAAAGCATGAATTTACAATGGAAGGGAATAGCAGGCTAAAACAACATGGCCACCGAGTAGGGGTTGATAAGGGGGGAAGCTGAATGTAAGACATGTAACTAAGCATTAGTAGGCAATCCTATGTAAATGAGTTGTAGGATAGTGAATCGTACTGTTACATAGGAAATGAGCACATTCCGTGCAGTGTAGGAGTAGGATAAGGGGGAGTAGCAGAGTAGGAGATAGGTGACATCACAGGGGGGAATGTATGAAAGAAATGCAGCGCATTGGAGCACAGTGGCATGTGAAAGCAGTCAGTCACACATCATGGAAAGAGGAGTGTCAACAAGTAGGCATGGGAAAGCCAAGAAATGGAAGGTGTACCCTATGGATAACACCAAAGTTTCTTGCAGGGCGAGCATGCGTGCGTTTGCGCACTGGTAGGCATGAGTAAGCTAGAGTGCACGCGTGTTAGTGTGAGTGCATGCGTTTAAGGCAGATTAAGCATGTAAGAGCCTGTTTAAACACATGAAAGCTTGTTTGCGCTGGTGTGCATGCGTTTTAACCCCAATAAGCAGATTCTAGTCCTTCTAAGCATGTGTGCACGCGTGTTAGCCACTGTGAGAGTGTTTTTGCTGGTATGCGTGTCACTCCCCCTTGAGGAAACTGAAGGGAAAAAGGAAGCATGGGAAATAGTAGGAAGCTAGCAGGGATTACTGGCAGAGCTAGCAGGTGAAAACAATTAGAAGAAGGCAATTACACAGGCAGAACAGTAGCCCAGCCCAGCACTTAAAACTCTGCAAACAACAGTGCAGAATGTTTCTCTCAAGAGACACTGCAACAGAAGAGTAAGCTATTAGAAGTGAAAACTGAAAAAGCTTCACTCAGACCAAAAATGCTAGGGGCTGCCATAGCTGTTATAAGGAGACATATGCAACTTGCTGAGGGTGGTGACTATGCAAATGCTGCTGGACAACCCACAGTGAGGAGACGGAGAAGAGTGTACAGGCCCAGGGTCACCTACCAGGGGTTACATGAGCTGGAGATAGTGGAGCGCTATAGAGTGGACAGAGATCTCCTGCAGCAAATTGTTGAGCTGTGCAGGCCACGCCTCACACACAGAACCAACAGAGGGGAACCCATCCCAGTGGAAACCAAGGTATGTGTTGGCCTAAGAATACTAGCAACAGGTACCTTCCAGAGACCAACTGGTGATATGATGGGGATATCACAGGCATCAGCATCCAGGGTACTGCACCAGTTCCTGGATGCCATGTCAGCACATGTCGGTGATCATGTATATTTCCCCAATTCCTGTGGGGTATTGGCCAGCAATATGCGTCTCTTCCAGCAAATAGCGGAATACCCTGAGGTAGTGGGTGCAATAGACTGCACGCATATACGCATCAAAGCACCAGCTCGTGAGCGGGGTAGGGCCTACATTAACTGCAAGGGCTTCCCCTCCATCAACTGCCAGGTCATGTGTGATGCCCAGGGAATAATAATGAATATGTGTGCTGGCTGCCCTGGAAGCTACCATGATTCCCATATCTGGCATTTGACGCAGCTGTACCAGACATTTGCCAATGGGGACATCCCACATGGTCACATAGTGGGGGATGCTGGATACGCACTGGAGCCGTGGCTGATGACACCCATCAGAAATGCACACACACCTGAAGAAGAACGCCATAATGAGGCACACGCACAAACACGAAATGTAATCGAGCGTATGTTTGGGCTGCTCAAGTCACGATTCCGGTGCCTGGACACATCTGGTGGAGCCTTGCAGTACTCACCAACTACATGTACCCAAATTGTCATGGTATGTGCTATGCTACATAATATGATTCTGTGAAAACAGCTGCAGCAGGACCAGCATAGGGCTGGGCCAAACAGCCCCCCACCATTGCCAGGCCAGTCACAGGCAGAGCGTGACTTGGAGGAGGAACAACCTGAGCCTGCATCAGTAGGCAGAAGGAGGTGTGCCCAGTATGCCTTGGCCTTGGCAAAGCGGCAATGCATAGCACATACACTGGCTCAGTAGGAACCCTGGAAATGATATACCTCTCTCTGACTCACACATATAGTAAAAGGGATGCCTAAGTTGACACAACCTGCTTTCAAACATGTACAGGGAGTGTAGTATGTGCATCCAACATAGACAGCCCGGCAGCACCACCTGAGGCATGATTGCCATGTGTTAAGCAATGTAACACCATGTAGTATATGCAAACTTGATGACCCTGACTAACATCCTACCCTCACCAAGTATGATGCCACAATATGAAGACGAGATTATCAATTACAATAATTGGCTTAAGTATTGCTGTTAGTCAAAGGGGATCCAATGAGTGCCAGCCTGTGATGACATGCTGAGCAAGACACGATGCTCCATCTGCTAGGGATGATGTGCACCTATCAGTCCTGGCCTTTTGGATACTGGCAAAGGGTGTTGTCACCCCCACCTTACCTTGAATAGGTAAGGCACAAAACACAAACCCACCTCCATAGGTATCACAAGGGATAAGAACCTAGACGTAATGCTACCCAATGCCAGAAGTCTAAACTGCAAGATGCATGCAGTCTAAACTCCCCTCAGCATGGAGAATGTTGATATCTGTTCTGTAACAGAAAACTGGGTCAAGGCTCACAAGAGCACCCTAACACTACCAGGTTACACCTCAAACCATGCTTTACAGTCCCAAAACATGGAACAAACTACAAAAGGAGGGTGACTAGCAATAATTGTCAAGGATAACCACACCCCCATGATGATACCACAACAAGAAGCAGCATGGACTATCCATGGTCAAGTAACAGTGGCTAAAACTGCCTCCCAGTTTGTAGCCTGCTACAGACTACCCTCCTAATGCCAGGAACTGCACTTGGCCTACGTTGGAACACATGAAAATATCAAGCTCTCCAAACAACATTATATTGGGTGACTGAAAATACTCAAACATAGACTGGGAGCATTATTCTAGCTCCAACACCCTAGGCAAAAGGTTCCTAGAATTCATAAACCAAAATGCTCAGGAAAAACTTACCACTCCCACAACAGGGGTAAGCATACTGGATGTGATAATCAGCAACATGGGTACTCTATGGCCAGATGAGAAGTGGATCCCTCACTGGTAAGATCAGACCATAGAGTAATCACACTGGATATTCACATCCTGACCACAGTCCCTGGCCAGAAAACCACAGTGAAAAACATGTGTAAAGCAAATGTTGCACTCCTCCAAACTGATGTGGAATCCATTAAAGGCTCTGTGCCTGTGGAAAATATGGGCCACACCTCAGAACCCTCTATAAATGCATTCTATGAACACTTTCAGGAATGCATGGATTATGCAATCCCAAATAAAACCAAGACCCAATTCCATACACGCAGGCATCTGGCATGGTGGACCCCAGCCATTACCAAACCATGCAAGAGAATGAGGAAGCTACTACATGATAGAGCAAACCCAAAAAGGGAAGTAATCTCTGATCAGTATTATGGCAATAAAATATGGCCACTCATAAAATCCACTAAGGCCAGCTACAACATGTTGAATCTGTGAATCTTGGGGCAATGTTACACCTGCCCCATGTACACAGACAACCCCCTCCTCCCCCAAGAAATACAAATATATGTGAGAAATGCAACCATTTATCCAAACTGGAGGCTGAGCTCTCTCAACTCAGTACTGTCAAAACTAGTCAGGAGGAGAAGGTAACCACACACTCCACAAACCCAGTGTCACATAGACCTATCACAACTGCAAACCAAAGACATAAACACACAAAAACATTCCTGGAGGCTCTAATTAAAAATCCACCAAATCAACAGAGGCCTCCAAAGCAGACACCCAAGCAACCACAACCTCCAAACATAGCACATGCAACACATAGTACACAAAGTCGGTGTACCAAACAGTCACAGCCCTTAAGGACAAACAACATGCCTGATACACTTGTAATAGGTGACTGCATAGTCAGACACACTGATGTCCCGCTCACCAGACTGAACAAGGAAAAGTGTACAGTAGGCTGCCTTTAGGATGCTACAATCTGCCACATAACACAAGCACGCAGGTCACTCCAAAGCAAGTACAAATATGACTCAGTCATAGTCCATGCTGGTGTGAATGACCTGAGACGTATCTCCCTGGACTACATGAAATAGAGGAGGTCTCCGATTATGTAGCCCAGGCCGGTATGACTCTGACCCTGAGCAGCATCCTGCCCTCACCAAGAATGATGCCACAGTACAAACGCAGAATGATCAGCTTTAACAATTGGCTCAATTACTAGAGTCATTCCAAGGGGATCCTATGTCTGTCTGCTTGGGATGGCATGCTTGACAAGCCACGCTGCTTTGCCAGGGATGGCTTGCACCTGTCACCCCTGGGCATCTGGATATTGGCTAAGGATCTTGCCACCTCCATAGTGCCTTTTGTAGGCAAGGCTGAAAAGACAAACCCACCTCCCTAGAAAACATAAATGGAAAAAACATAAGGGTAATGCTGCTCAATGCCAGAAGTCTAAACCTCAAGATGGACGCTCTCGAGGCCTTCCCCAGTATGGAGAACATCAATGTCTGGCAGTGACGGAAACCTGCATCAAGGCTCCTGAGAGAACCCCAGCACTACCAGGTTATACCTCATATCATGCTTCTCGGTCCCAAAACCTGGACCAAACCACAAAAGGAGGGGGAGTATCCATATTCAGCAAAGATACCCACACCTCCAGGTTACTGACAATGCATGAAGCATCGGAGACCATCCATGTGCAACTAACTGTAGGCAAAACTGCTGTGCAGTTTGTAGCATGCTACAGACCACCCTCTCAAACCCAGGAACCCCACTCAGCCTTCCTGAAGACACTGGAGAGTATGAATGTCTCTCCAAATACCAAACAAGGTACTCACAAATTACCACATAGGTGTTAATCCAAATACGTACGGAAGAAGTAATCAGGGACCTAGGGACACAAGTGGACAGTAACCTCTCATGTGACACTCACATTGCCAACGTGGCTAGGAAGACCTTCTATATTGGCCACCTTATCATGAAAGGATTCACATCTACATCAAGAGAGGTCATTGTGCCCCTATACTCTTCTCTTATCAGGCCCATAATTGAGTACAATGCCCCATTTGGGATGTACCTTACCCGACACCTGCAGCAGTTAGAAAGACCTCAAAAGTACCTCACCAAGAGGATAAAGGGTCTCAAACATTTGTCATATGCTGCCTGGCTGAAGACACCCCAGCTGTATGCAGTCATATACTGTCTACTCAGAGGCGATGTATGCCCGATGTACAAGGCCATGTCCAATACAGAATTAATGGACATGCTCCACCTCAGACAATCCAAATCCATCAGAGCCGCGAGAGCGAGAGATGTCAACCTCAACACATAAATAAATAGAATGTGCTGGAGGGACAGATTCATAACCCAGAGGCTCACTACACTCTGGAACAGAATCCCAGTCCATGTTAGGCAGAGCCCCTCACTGACTCTCTTCAACAGGAATCTTGCCAAGTGGATGGGAGATCGTAGATTTACACTGGGGATCATCACTGTGTCACATCTAGACAGAGGCACAGTAAAGTAAACCCTAAATGGGCATAATATTCACATAGCAAGGGGTGGCACAAGCCACACACACTCTGGCTAGGCTTATAAATGCCCTAGGACAGATAGCCTAGTATGAACCTATGAACCTATGAACCTATGAAGATACAAATTGTACAGGACACTAAGGATAATCACAAGGCTTTCTTAACTGATGGTAGGAACCTTGGTGGGAATTCACAGATATGCTCTGAATTACTCAAATATTACAAACAATACACCAAACCCACACACATTGCCAACATCCAACCTGACAGGTTCATTGCAAACTCCCCCCACCCACCAAAATGCCAAATATCTATCCCAGCAGAGTGCTGGCCCCCTGACATTGCAGATGCTGAGGTAACAGCCAGCATCTTCAAAGCATAACACATAGCATCAATGGTACTAGATGGTGTCCTGGGCTGTGTCCAACATGAACTCCAAGAAGAATGGAATGCCAAATAACACTACTGATCAATTTCAGCCTTACCACAGGATATGTACCCAAAGAGCAGTGTACAGCAACAGTGGTCCCTCTCCACAAAGGTGGTTCCTGAATGGATACTGCAAACTATCACCCCAGAATCCTGACAAGCTTGGTCTGAAAAGCTATAGAAAGGATCATCATGGACCTCAGAAATAAATATATTGGGGACTTACAGACACTGGACCCTACCCAGCGTGGCTTTCTTAAGGGCAGATCCTGCCCCTTAAACATGTTTGACTCATTTGAAACAGTCATCAAGGCCATTAATGAGGGGAATGTGGTCCACACAGCCTATCTGGACCTTGAAAAAGCCTTCCATACAATACCCCACATGTTCATTATAGATAAGCTCACCAGCTTAAATATAAACCCCTATGTCAGTAGATGGGTTGCAAACCAGCCCAAGGACAGAACTTGACATGGTCAGAAATGCTGCAGCCATGTCAGACTACAAACCAGCTACAACTGGCATCCCACAAGGCTCGGTCCTGGGACCTCCCTTGTTTGGTATATATATTTCCCATAGGTACAGGCTAACATGGAAGGACTGTGTCTGAACAAGTTTGCAGAGGACTACAAACTGGGCACCACATCTGACCCTCCAGCTGACCCAAGCATCCTACAAAAGGGCCACATAGAAACAGACAACTGGTGCCAGAGCCATGTCATCAAGCTAATTGTAGAAAAGTGTATAGTCATCCCCTGTGGATAAACAGTAAGTGCCCACCAATTACCACATAGGTGTTAACCCTTTAAGTACTTTAGAAGTAATCAGAGACCTGGGGACACAAGTTGATAGATATCTTGCATTTGACAACCATGTGGCTGTAGTGGTTACAGAAACATACCATATACCCACCTAATCATGAAGGTAGTCAGATCTAGATCAGGGGAGGTCATCGTGCCTCTTCAGTCATCCTTCATCAGCCTCACAATTGAGTACAATGGCCCCTGTGGGATGTACCTCAGCAGACACCTCCATCAACTGGAAAGACCTCAAATGTACCTCACCAGGAGGATCAAAGAGCTTGAACAGATGCCATGTGTTGCCTGATTAAACAAACTGCAGCTCCACACAGTGCTATACTGTCTGCCCAGAGGCAATCTGTGCCTGATGTATAAAGCCATGTCCAAGCTGGAATCAATGAACATGCTGCACCTTGTAAAATCTGAATGCCAGTAAGCTATGCACGTGAGAGACCTGAACCCCAGTACTGACATACATAGGACATGCTGTAGTGATTGATCCATAACCCAGAAGCTCCCTCCACTCTTGAGTAAACTCACAGTACAGGTTAGCCAGAGAGTCCCTCATTGACTCTCCTCAAGAGGAATCTTGATGAGTGGATGGGAGATGGTAGGTTTACCCTGGGTATCACTGTTATGTCACGGGTAGACAGAGGCACAGTATACTAACCTTGAAATATGTCATGGCAAAATCCAGTTACAATGTGTGCTGAAGGACAAGCACACTCTCTGACTAGCATTAGAAATGGCCTAGGGCACATAGCTAGTGTTTGTCAATGTCCACCCAAGTTGCGGAATACACTACCAATGTTGGACAAACCTGGTTTAAGTAGTCCATATCTGAACAAAATGCAACATGCTCATATGTGCACAACTGGCCATTAACCAGTCTGGTGTGCTCACTATGAATATTTAAAGCAGTGATAGGACTGAAACCCAGGATACTGTCCACCACAGTGAAAGTACTGAACCAGTACACTATACGATATTACAGTGTTTGGTCAGTATGAAAGGATGTTGACAACTGTATGCAAACTATCCCATGGAAACCCTGCAGGCACAGTATAATCCCTGTTGGGTTCAAAACAAAGCAGTTGGGTAGTAAGTACACAACATGACTCCCAACACACAACTATAAATGTGAAATTTTGTTGAAGTTCACACACAACCACAAATGTGGTGGACTGCAGATTTCAACATATGGAAAGCTCACACTGGGCATGCTCGCACACTTTGATAAATGAGACATATGTCAGGCAACAAGCCATTGAAAGCCTGAACTGGGCATGCTCACACACTTAGTCCATGTCTCAGTTTAGCAGTTGGCCACACATATCTGGTATTTGTATGTGTTAATCCAGGAACCTCCCACAATACAGCAATCTGCCCAGTGCACACAGTTAAATGATTACAGAGACATAAGTTAAATAGTGGATCCCTCTCATATTCAAACATCTTCCACAGATACACAAGTTGTTCATAGAAACAGGAAAAGCTATGGCAATAAAAACCTGCAAACAGTTTATCAGCAACAAATATTGTGCATCTGAAAATTAAACATATGGATGTAGAGGTCAATGCTAGGCTGTTTGTCCTAGGGAATACAAGCTTAGCCAGAGTGTGCTTGGCGTCTACCTCCCCAGTACAGTAGGCTACTGTGCCTCTGTAAAGTAGGTCACAGAAGGCACCATTTAAGGCTAGTGTGCTGTGCCTCCATCAAGCAGGGACACAGTGGAGATCCCAGGGGTTGAATTTGCAATGTCACATCCATGTGGCTGGTGTTTGCTGGAAGAGGGTTGGCGAGGACTTATAACAGTAATTGGGCATCAATTGCAGACTGAGGGGAGCCTTATCTGCAGTGTCTGGACAATTTCACTGTCACCACTTTGACGTGATGATTTTGAGGGATTGAAGTTTCGTGTCAATACTGTTCAGAGACGTCCTCCCTCTGTGGGATATTGCTCTGTAATGTATTAGCTCCCTCCTTCTGTTGTGCAGCTTATATATGGCTGGTGTACACCAGACAGGTCTCCTGTTGTGGAGGAGTCTTGGGTTTATTTGGGATAGCATGATCAATGCAAACTTTCCAGATGCTCATAGAATGCAATTGTCAAGGATTATGCAGAGTGGCCTGTATAATCCCCCAGCATGGGTCCTTTGAAGTCTTCCACCCCAGTCTTCACAAGTGCAAAGTCTGCTTTTGATAAATACTTTGTTTGCAGTGACTTCCTTGCCTGGAGGTGGGGATGGGATATGGATGTCCAGGGAAAGTTGGGTATGGTCAGATATTAACAATGGTGGTCTACCTCTGGTGTGGAACATAGAGTCCCCATGTTGCAGATGGTCACGTCCAATATGTATTCCCCCTTGTGGCTGTGGTGAGTGGTCCTGCCATAGCACATGGATTCACAAACTGTAGTGGCTGTAGGGTGATATTGTTGTGGCCTGAGTAGTTCCCCCACACAATATACCTGTACCTGAAGTTAACCACTGTAATGGTGTATGTGAACACCTTCATATCCTACACTGTTCCCAGGGAAGCAAAGTGTGTTTCCTGGATATGGGAGGGGTGGTCTGAACTGGTTGTGTTGTGTGTTACAGGTCCTGTGGTCACGAAGCATGGTATAAAACATAACCTGGCAGTGCTGATGTGCATATCTGACCCTGAAGTAGGTGGCTGTTAATGCATATATATGCTATCCCCCTAACTGACAGATAGTAATAGATGTACATACCTCTTTATAAATAATGATGTCAGCACCCTATAAATACTGCAGGAGAAGAGCCGATACCCAGTAATTCGAATAGCACACTCCGCTAGTGCGTCTCTCTCAAGTGTCATAATATAGTTAGGTAGGGGTTTGAATCCTGCAAATGCTGAGTGTGTGTGTTTGGGGGAGGGGGTTAGTGTGTGTGCAATTCTGTCTGAAAGAAATTCTTGGCAATTAGAAGAACACACTACATAATGCACATTCCTTTTTCTAAACACTGATGATGTCAGCACCCTATAAGTATACCAGGAGAAGAAAAACCTCCCAGTAATGCGAATAGCGCGCTCTGCTAATGCGTCTCTATTAAGTATCATAACAAAGTTAGATAGGGGTTTGTATCCTGTAAATGCTCAGTGTGTGTGTTTGGGAGAAGGGGGTTAGTATGTGTGCAATTCTGTCTGAAAGAAAGGTCCCTTTTGGCAATTAGAAGAACACACTACATGATGCACATTCCTCTTTCTAAACACTGATGATGTCAACACCCTATAAGTATAGCAGAAGAAGGGAAACTTCCCAATAATGTGAATAGCGCGCTCCACTAATGTGTCTCTCTCTCAAGTGTCATTAGATAGGGGTTTGAATCCTACAAATACTCAGTGTGTGGGTTTGGGTGAGGGGGTTTAATGTGTGTGCAATTCTGTGTGAAAGGAATGTCCCTTTTGGCAATTAGAAGAACACACTACATGATGCACATTCCTCTTTCTAAACACTGATGATGTCAGCACCCTATCAGTACAGCAGGAGAAGAGAAACCTCTCAGTAATGTGAATAGCGTGCTCTACTAATGTGTTTCTCTCAAGTGCTATAACATAGCTAGGTAGGGGTTTGAATCCTGCAAATGTTTAGTGTTTGGGTGAGGGGGTTAGTGTGTGTGCAATGCTGTGTAAATGTCCTTTTTGGCAATTAGAAGAACACACTACATGATGCACATTCCTCTTTCTAAACACTGATGATGTCAGCACCCTATAAGTATAGCAGGAGAAGGAAAACCTCCCAGTAATGCAAATAGTGCACTCTGCTAATGTGTCTCTCTCAAGTGTTATAAAATAGTTAGGTAGGGGTTTGAATCCTACAAATACCATGTGTGTTGTTGTCACGCAGTTTGTCCATGTGTGTGGGGTGTTGCTCTTAATATTGTATGGCATAGATTATATCAGTAATGTCAATGCACACATAAGGTATGTGTGTGCCACATAGACATATGTACCTGTGACCTTAAATAGTTCCCATGTCTGAAGCCTGCCTCATGTAAATACGTGGAATTTGCATTACACAACTTTTTGACTGGTTTTCTGTGCAAGGGCTGCATTTGGTATGTGAATATGCAGTGAGAGTAGTCTATGGTGTCATCTTACCAGCGAGGGATACACTTCTGGTCTGGAGCATATAGTCCACATGTTGGTGATGATCAGGTACAGCATGTTTTCCCCTCTTGTGGGAGTGGTAACACGTTGTTCCATAGCATTTGAGTGTATGTATTCTAGGAACCTTTCACCTAGGGTGTTGGAGCTACAGTAATGCTCCCAGTCTATGTGTGGGTAAATGAAGCTGCCCAATATATTGTTGTTTGGAGACACCTGCAGATATTCATGTATTCTTAAGTAGGCCAAGTGGGTTACCTGGGTTTAGGAGAGTGGTCCGTAGCAGGCTATGAACTGGAAGTCAGTTTAACCCACTGTTAGTTGCATGTGGATAGTCTGTGATGCGTCACACTGTGGCAACAACCTGGGGGTGTGGGTATAGGTACATAGGTTCATAGGTTCATAGGTTCATACTAGGCTATCTGCCCTAGGGCATTTATAAGCCAAGCCAGAGTGTGTTTGGCTTTCGCCACCCATTTTACATTAATGTTGCTATGCCCTTTTCTGAGGTTAGTATACTGTGCCTCTGTCTAACATTGACACAGAAGTGATACCCGGGGTACACATATGATCCCCCATCCACTCATCATGATTCCTCTTGAAGAGAGTCAATGATGGACTCTGCCTAACCTGGACTGGGATTTTATTCCAGAGTGAAGGGAGCCTCTGGGTTATGAATCTGTCCCTCCAGCATGTCCTATTGATGTCAGTGTTGAGGTTCAAGTCTCTCGAGCGCAAAGCTCGATGGGAGTTGGATTTTCTGAGGTGCAGCATGTCCATTACTTCCGGGTTGGACATGCCATTATATGTCTGGCACAGATCGCCTCTGAGCAGGCGGTGTGCCACTGAGTATGGAGTTATGTTAACCGGGCAGCATATGGCATCTGTTTTAGCCCTTTGATCCTCTTGGTGAGGTACTTTTGTGGTCTTTCCAGTTGCTGCAGGTGTCTGGTAAGGTAAATCCCAAAAGGGGCGTTGTACGCAATTATGGTCCTGATGAGGGATGAGTAAAGAGGCACAATGACCTCCCCTGATCTAGATGTGAATCCTGTCATGATTAGGTGGGCTATATAAAATGTTTTTCTAACCACTTTGGCCACGTGGTCGTCAAATGAGAGATTGCTATCAACTTCGGTCCCCATGTCCCTAATTACTTCTTCCATACGTAATGGATTACCACCTATGTGGTCATTTGTGGCCACTTTGTTTTTGCCAAAGGGGATGACTATACACTTTGTGGCATTTAGCTTGAGGTCATGGCTCTGGCACCAGTTGTCTATTTCTATGAGGCCCTTTTGGGGGATGGTTGTGTTGGCTGGAGAGTCAATTATAGCACCCAGTTTGCAGTCATCCGCGAACTTCGTCAGCCACAGTCCTTCCGTGTTGACCTGTACCTCCGAGACACATATACCGAACAGGAGAGGTCCCAGGACTGAGCTTTGTGGGATGCCACTTGTATGACAAGGCTCCAGCAATTCTAACCATGTGGGTTCTGTCCTTGAGCTAGTTTGCAAACTATCTAGTGACATAGGGGTGTATATTTAAGCTGGTGAGCTTATCTATAATGCCCGAGTGGGGTATTGTATTGAAGGCTTTTGCAAGGTCCAGGTATGCTGTGTGGGCCACCTTCCCCATTGTTAATGTCCTTGGTGACTGTTTCAAAGAAATCAATCAGGTTTAAGAGGCAGGATCTGCCCTTAAAGTCAAACTGGGTAGGATCCAGTGTCTGTAGGTCCCCAATATCTTTATGTATGAGGTCCATGATGGTCCTTTCCATAGCTTTGCAGACCAAGCTAGTCAGGCTTATGGGGCGATAGTTTCCAGGATCCATTGAGGCACCACCTTTGTGTAGAGGGACCTCTGTTGCTGTACGCCACTCTTTGAGTACATAACCTGTGGTAAGGCTGAGATTGAACAGTAGTTTTATGTTTGGGTTTAGCTCATCTTGGAGTTCATGTAGGATGCAGCCCGGGACACTGTCTGGTCCCATTGATGCTGTGTTATTTGCTTTGGAGAGGGCGGCTCTTACCTGAGCATCTGAGATGTCAGGGGGGTAGCACTCTGCTGGGATAGATATTTGCCATTCTGGTGGGGGGGGGGGGGGAGTTTGCAATGAACCTGTCAGCTAGGATGTTGGCAATGTCTGTGGGTTCGGTGTAGTGTTTTGTCATTTTGGACTAATTCTGAGCATATCTGGGAATTCCCACCCAGGTTTCTAACATAACTAAAGAAAGCCTTGTGATTATCCTTAGTGTCCTGTGCATTTCTTCTCTCGAAGCTGGCCTTAGATGATTTTATGAGTGCCCGTAGTATTTTGCTAACACTGAACAGAGATGCCTCCCCTTTTTGGGATTTTCCTGTATCATGTAGTTGCTTCCTCCTTCTATTGTATAGTTTGTTTATGGCTGTAGTCCACCAGACAGGACGTCTGCCTTTGTAGGATTGGGTCTTGTTTTTATTTGGGATTTCATGATCCATGCATTCCTGAAAGTGTTCATAGAATGCATTTATAAAGGATTCTGTGGTCTGGGCCATATTTTCCACAGGCCCGGTGGCTTTGCAGGATTCCACCTCGGTTTTGAGGGGTGTGGAATTTGCTGTAGAGAAGTTTTACACTGTGGATTTATGGGCAGGGGGTGAGGTTGGGATGTGAATATCCAGTGATATTAGTGATATTAGTTTATGGTCTGATCTTACCAGTGAGAGGTACACTTCTGGTCTGGAGCATAGAGTCCCCATGTTGGTGATGAACAGGTCCTGTATGTTTCCCCTGCTTGTGGGAGTGGTAACAAGTTGTTCCATAGCATTTGAGTGTATAAATGCTAGGAACCTTTGAGCTAGGGTGTTGGTGCTAGAGTAATGCTCCCAGTCTATGTTTGGGTAGTTGCAGTCCACCAATATAATGGTGTTTGGAGAGACCTTCATATTTCCAGTGTTCTCAGGAAGGCCAAGTGGGGTTCCTGGGTTTGGGAGGGTGGTGTGTGCCAGGCTATGAACTGGAAGGCAGTTTTACCCACTGTTAATTGCACATGGATAGTCTCTGATGCTTCGTGCTGTGCCAACCTGGAGGTGTGTGTATCTTTGACGAATATTGACATTCCCCCTCCTGTTCTGGTTCGGTGCAAGTTTTGGGACCGACAATCATGGTATGAGGTATAACCTGGCAGTGCTGGGGTGCTCTCGGGAGCCTTGAACCAGGATTCTGTTACTGCACAAATATTGATGTTCTCCATGCTAAGGACAGTTTCCAGTGCATGCATCTTGAGGTTTACACTGCTGGCGTTGAGTAGCATTACTATTAGTTTCCTATCCCTTGTGAAACCTATGGAGGTGGTTTTGTCTTTTGAGCCTTGCCTAAAAAAGGCACTATGGGGGTAGCAAGAGCCTTTGCCAATATCCGAAAGCCCAGGGGTGACAGGTGCAAGCCCTTCTAGCAAAACATTGCGGCTTGTCGAGCATGTCATCCCAGGCTGACAGGCATTGGATCCCCTTTGAATGACACTGAAACTTAAGCCAATTGTTGAAAATGATCATCTTGTTGTCATATTGTGGCATCATTCTTGGTGAGGGTAAGATGCTACTCAAGGTCAGGGTCATACCAGCCTGGGCCACATGCTCAGAGAACTCCTCTATGTCTCTTATCATGTAGTCCAGGGAGGTACGTCTCAGGTCATTCACACTGGCATGGACAATGACTGAGTCATATTTGTACATGCCTTGGAGTGACCTGTGTGCTTGTGTTATGTGGCGGATCATAGCGCCCGACAGGCATCTCACCGTGACCTTCTCCTTGTTCAGCCTGGTGAGCGGGATATCAGTGTGCCTGATGATAGAGGCACCTATTACAAGTGTATCAGGTGTATTGTTTAGCCTTAAGGGCTGTGACTGTTTGGCACACTGGCTTTGTGAGCTATGTGTTGCACATGTTCTGTTCTGGGGTAGCGGTTGCTTGTGTGTCTGCTTTGGAGGTGTCTGCTGCTTAGGCAGATTTTTATTTAGAGACTCCAAGTATGTTTTCGTGTGTTTATGTGTTTGGATTGCTGTCATGGTAGGTCTATGTGAGACTGGAATTGTAGTGACTGTTGTTTCTTTCTCCTCCTGACAGGTTTCGCCAGTACTGAGTTGAGAGAGCTTAGCCTCCAGTTTGGCTATATGGTTGCATCTCACACATGTGTTGGAATTTGTTGGGAGGAGGAGAGGGTTGTCTGTGTACATGAGGCAGTTGTAACATTGCCTCAAGATTCCTAGATTCACCAGCTGGACCAGAGAGGAGATTGGCAACTGACCTTTGAACATGCTAGAATAGTATTGGGAATTCCTTTATAATTGACAACAAAAAGGGCCAATGGGGAACAAGGTACTCAAGGTGAGTTTGTGAGGGTGTAGTGCTTTTAATTTGTTAGTGCTGGCATATATAAATGCTTTAGTGAGCAAGTGCCAGGTAACTCAAATGCAAAAATGACAAACAGTAACTTTCTTTCAAGTGAAACAAGGAAATAAGTACAGTAAGCAATGCAGATGTCACCAGGGATCCACAGAGGCGCTGTAAAGCTGCGTTTCAGGTGAAATTAGTGTTTCAGGGAAATACCAAGCAAACAAGCATACAAACAAAGCTACATTCAGCAGGCTTGGATCTAGTCTATGCTACAGCAAACAAGGTGTACCAATTTCAGTAAGAAACAGTTCAAATATGCAGGCACTATAAGCCTATAGCCAGAAATTCCCAGCTCAGACGGGTAGAGTCCAGCCTCTCCTCCCACAAGAGTGCAGACCATGAACCTTTGTAATGTAAAATAACTGGCCTGAAGCCCAAGTGCTTAAACCAAAACTAATACACATTTTGAATAACAGACACTGAGCCCTCAATCAGCAGTTCCCAACTTAGTAGGATGTAAGCTACCTGTCCTGCCACCACAGTATCCTTGACATTTCATGAGACTCACCCTCCTGTCATAGTTAGTTCTGTGTTTTGGGGCTGTCAAGCATGATATGAGGTGTAACCTGGTAGTGCTATGGTGCTCTTGGGAGTCTTGAACCTGTTGTCTATTACTGCACAGATATCAACATTCTCCATGCAGAGTAGAGTTTGTACTGCATGCATCTTGTGGTTTACATGCCCATCATTGAGTATCATTACTTCCATTTTCTTATCACCTGTGCTACCTATGTAGGTGGCCTTCTGTTTTCAGCCTTACCACCAGAATGCAAAGATGTGCAGACATTACACTATGGTAATTAATAGGGGTGTACCAAACAATACAATGACAATCATACTGTTAATGCATCAGGCATGCTGGGATATACCCACAATAATATCATTACATTGTACTGTTGACAACATGATAATATTACAACATTTCTATGTTGTCACCCTGCGCATCAGCACCATGTTAACCTGTTCCTGCATCAATGTTACAGATTGCAGGAGGTGGCACAGTTTCATCATATGCACAGGGTGTGTACTTGGTATGCCTGAGTCTGCCACTGATACAACCAATCGACATGTATGTGTGTGTGTGTGTTAGTGAGGGACAACAGTACAAGATGGGGCAATGTTGATCCGGTGTGTGCGTGTATGTGTTAGCCCTAGGTGTTAGCATTATAAATGTGTGTATGCATGCACACAGTTCCACCTCATGGCTGCCATATACGGGTGTTTGTGGACAGCCACAGACTGTACCTGCCAGGTCAAACAGATCACTATCTCTGGCCACGGACACAGTACCTGTGCCTGGCAGGGTGCTACGGACAGTATCAGGTACTAAGCCGGACTGGGTACTGTCATCAGAAGCAGTTGGCTGATGACTGGTGACATGACCCTGCTGGGACTGTCCAGAGCCACGTGCACGTGGTCTCCTAGGGCGGTCTGATGACAGCACAGACCCAGCATTGCTGGGGCTGGTACTGGCACTATGGGAGCGGCCGTAGGTTTGTTGTCGTCCACAACGAGTGCCAGCTGCTGATGTTGCTGGCATACGTCCATGTCGATGCCTCAACCGTCCTGCATTGCCCTGGCTCATGGACATGTAGTTGTGGAACAGATCTAATGTGTCCCCCCAACATCTGTCAATGACCTCGGTGAAATTACGGATGGCAACTGCAATGTCACGCATAGTGTCATTCATAACAGTGCGATGTGCCCTCAGCTCCCTCAGACCCTGTCTGGTGTACCGTTCCATACGTGACTGTGCCTGCATTACAGCCCAGAACATAGCTGAGGTTATAAGACCTCTGTGGGCACGTCTGACAGGGGCAGTATGACCACGGATGCTCCCACGAGAACCCCTGGACATCTGCCTGTGTGGTACCATGTCAGGACTCTGGCCATGGCTGCTGTGAGGGGATGCATGTGCCACTGATACCACATTACCCTGGTCAATGCCCACTGTATGCTGTCCATCACCTAGGGACATTGGTGACAATGGATGTATTGGCATAATGACTGTGCGCATTGATGGAGTTGACTGCTGTGTACTGTCGATTGGCTGACCAACAACAAACCCTGGCACACCTCCCTGTGCCATTACTCAGGTATCATCATTATCACTATTCCCAGCAGTGGATTCAGGTTCCCTGCTGCACACCACCAGAGCAACACCAGAACCTTTGAGAGGAAGACAGGAAACACAGTTTACAATGTGTACACAATATTACCATAGATGCACACAGGCACATGCACACATGCACAAATGCACACATGCATACATGGGCACATGCGCACATGCACACATGCACACATGGGCACATGCACACATGCACACATGCACACATGGACACATGGGCACATGCACACATGCACACATGCACACTCCTCAGTACATGAGATACAAACACACAGACACAAACACACCTGCAATCAAACACATAGCAATACTGTTTGAGGGTATTATTACTATTATTATCATTAGTATTAAAAGTATTGTTATTACACACTCACCAGCATGGATTGGCTGCCTTGCTGTTACACCAGAGGGACCTGCACAAATAAGGCATTTATTGCCAGTAAGCACAGCTATGCCATTGATACTGTGAGTATGATACAGTTCAGTAGTACAACAGTTGGCTTTCACAGGTCTACTGCTGATATTGAGAATATCACTCTTGCACAATAATTACCAGGATAACAGCTACAAATAAAGTGCACACCTCACACATGCATAAACTACCAGTGTAGAGAACAGTCAGCTATAGATATGGTATGTTACCTGCACGCTCCAAGTCCACATGCTGGGTGGCTCCAGCCTCCATCATTACACATGTCTGCAGATTTTGTTGTTGTTGAGCTGGAGCCACAACACTTAGGAGGAGCCCCACCAGTCTGGTGAGGGGGGGTGTATAGCTGCCCCACCACCTGTGGCAAGCTGTTGCCTGTGGATATCAGATGCACGCTGACGGACATTTCTAATTAAATCACTGCAGTGATGGCGTACCTGCTCATATGTCCAGTTATGTATGCCTATGTCATTTACCCGACGGACAAGGTCTTGCCATGTGCAGCCCTCTCCTGCTGGTTCTGGCTGGTGCGGGAAAAGAGTGTGTCAAAATCCCGCACCAGGCTCTGGTGTATCTCCTCTTCCTCTGTAGCAGAGTACGTGGGGTTGCGCTGGTGCACCATCGCCTTGAAAGGGAAAGAAAAATATGTGAGCAAGTGATATGGCATGCATAATACTCTACTGTAGTGATATCACTGAACTGCCATATATAGCATCTGTCTATCTATTGGGGGATATACATGTAAATGACCACATATCAGTGCTCAGCCAACAACTGTGTGACAATGCCTGGCACACTCCATACAACAAACTAGTATACAACAGCAGTCGGCACACTGTTTGAGGTCCAATGCACAACCTCACACTGGGGGTTTGTATCAAGGTAATGGATGGAGAACATTGTCAACCCATGCAATGCATGCAATGCACAGTAAAAATTTCAATGGTAATGCACCCTAGTCTTTGTGGCCATACCTCTACCTACACCGCAGTCACATACAGGGAACCACAGCACAACATATGGCAATGTAGTATGTTTGTATCCCAATACCTGACACATCTTTCTCTGGCCTCACACCAAGGACACATACACTACCATGACAGACACAAAGCCATGCTGAGCAATCACACCATTACAGACCTTGCACACAGTCAGTGGCACACTCATTCCACCTCACATAGTTGGTATTGCAATGAGTACATGTGTGTGTGCATTGTGTCATAGGTAGGTAGTATGCTATTGGCCCTGGGCCTACAGCAGCATACTGTTATGCTACCCTGCCCCTTGGGACACATGTAATGTGATTGTACTTGCTCCTGTCAAACAGTTACACAGGGTGACTCATATGGCATATTACCTATCTGCATAACATTCAACAGGGGTATGTCTGACATCTACTAATGAGGAGCCTTGCTTCTTAATGCTGGGTGGTTTACTCCAGGGTATGGCTTATTTGTGGGTAGGAACCTGTACCTCCACCATGTGCTCTTTACTGCGGTGCCAAGGATGACAGACATAGGTCATTTAGGCTGGGGATATTGTGAGGTGTTACCATGGTTGTTGGACAACTGTTATGGGTGTGACTTAACTTTGTATATCCAGCAGTGGTAACCTCTGTGTAGGTAGTATGAAAGGCACTCTATCTGTGGTTCTGTCAGTCACTCTGCATAGGTAATGTGTCTGAGGGCATTATCACTGTTTGTTAGGTATGACTGTGTCCTTCTCCCTTTCTGTAGTTGTCATGGGAGGTACATACTGTGTAGGACATTGTGAGGTGTAGAGGGGTACAGTGACCTACATTTCCCTAGCTGACACACCATTTGTGCTGACACGTACCATGTACAGGAATTACAAGACTAGTGCGCCACTGTGAATATCAAAGGGGAGGCTATTGTACACTTGTTTCCCATGTTCCCTCCTGACACATCCAGTAGTAGGCAGGCAACCACCTATGTGGTGGTTAGTGGTGCAAGTGTTTTGGAATGGGGTATTGGTACTCCACTATCCACACTGGTGTTCAGTCCATGCCTTTGTCACCAGGCACCTGTTGCACTACATCTGCACACATGTGCCTCTCTCAGTAGATATATATATATAT
The DNA here is from genome assembly GCF_019279795.1 of Protopterus annectens. Classification (NCBI taxonomy): domain Eukaryota; kingdom Metazoa; phylum Chordata; order Ceratodontiformes; family Protopteridae; genus Protopterus; species Protopterus annectens. Next base: position 1,860,821,981 of record NC_056737.1, read on the forward strand.
ATGTGTATATATATATATATATATATATATATATATATATATATATATATATATATATATATATACATATATATATATATAGAGAGAGAGGGGGGGGAGAGAGAGATATTCATATGCATACATATCTCTAGACATTCATATCTGTCTGTATATGTGTATGTATCTATATATATCTATATATGTATGTGTCTATTACATATATATATATGTATATACATATTATATATATATATATATATATATATATATATATATATATATATATACACACATATGTAAATATACATACATATACATATAATATATATATATATATGTATATATATATATATATATATATATATATATATATATATATATACTTTTTTATTTACACATATGAATACACACACTAAAATACTGCTACACATCCATTACTGTACAACCTACATTGTACGTTGCACTACAACCTACATTGATATGTGCACATAGCAACCTTCAAATACATATGTATGTCCAGCCTTCACTAACAGTTGCAGTATGTCCCCTGCCCTATGCACATCTTTATATATATATATATATATATATATATATATATATATATATATATATATATATATAGATACAGACTGCTAACACATATGGAGGGTTCACAGTATGTAGACTATTAGATTATTAGTTTACATTACCTTTGTTTGTTACTGCTTTTTGTGATGACTTGCTGCTTGGTGGCCTGCTGCTGGTTAGTTTGCTGGTTTTTATTGTTTTTTCTTTTTGGTGCCTCTCTCTGTCTTTGTCTCTTTGTCTCTTTGTCTCTTTCTCTCTCTCTCTCTGTCTCTCCCTCTGGATGTTGCAATGAAACTATTGCATCTGTGGACTGGGAGTACAGGCTGCTTTTGTAGGTATATGGACATGTGCATGTGATGGCCTCTGCACCAATTGTTAGACAACATTTACTAATTGCGTGCAGCCTGCTGTGTGGTAATTGCAGTTCTAACTGTGATTTCAGGACAGTGCTATAAAATGTTAGGTTAGGTAGGCATAGCCCTTTCAGATTTTCAAGGTGGGGACCATGCTGGTATCCTGTGGACACTGTTCTGTGAGTGCAAATGTTGTTATGTCTCTCATATTTCAGGCTGTGTTGTATGCACTGAAATGCATGTTGTACTGAAACCTGACTATTGCTTCCTCCAGTTCATTCTTCTCAGTGTGTATGTTAACTGACACCTAATAATACTAATACTGTTTAAATGAGAGTATATGCTTTCCTATGGGACTTGTGGAGTAACTGGTATACAGCAGTGGCTCTTGCAATTTGTTGCTATGGTTTCACTATTTGGCCTTTATATTCACTCCTTGAATACCTGCTAGGTGTCTTTACTGGAATGTGTTGCTATGGCTTTCCTATTTTCCATTTACATTCACTCCTTGTAATGCTTGCTATATTTCTTTCAGCTGCAATTCCTTATATGTTTGGTGTGGTTTGGTGGTACTGCATGCAGTCTGGTCTGGCCAAGGTGTGGGGCTTGACACCTACAAGGGTATTTTATTTTGTTGCTGAGCAGTAGTGGGGCCTTGTACTTTGTACTAACAGTTATGGATAGCAGGCACATGCAGCGCTTGTAAACTGCTATACTGTCCTTATTTTATTAGTTGGCTACATCCTTTGATATTTGTGGGTTGTACACCTACATGCGGGTGTGCTTGTGGAAGCTATTCTACAGCTATTCACAGAGTGTGTGACAGCAGACAGAATGATATGCCTGTGAGTTTGTGACACTTGCAGGCCTCAGATACTCTCAGGTGTATCTTTTATCAGCCTCAGGGAATGGTACATATCAGTGGGATACACCCGTGATATATTTCAGATATTCTGCAGTTGTGACCGTGGGGTATTTTGAGCATATGTATTACTACACCATTTCTGACATGCAAGTAGTGCATACTTTCAGTAATTGACAGTTACCATTACGTGGGATAACACACCTTTCTCCCTACTGTTAGTACATTTCACAGGGAGTCAGTGGGGCACAGTTAACATTTGTTTTCAAATCAGGAACATCCCTGTAAATCAGTTGCAGCTGCGAGGTCTGGCCTCTTACCTATTCAAATATAGCAGTGTTTAACCTGCTCTGATAGTGTGTGTGGTTTGCAAGGTGCTACTGTCACATTATTACCTACTAGCTACTGACTAGCATGGCTGTTTCTTTTCTCACATTAATGTTATACAAATCCACAGGAATTGCCAGTAAAGGTACAGGAAAAGCTTTGTGTAATAGCCTTTCTATATTCCCTTTACATTCAGTCCTACTATTTCATGATATATTGCTTTCAGCACAAAGTTCTTGTATATCAGTCATGGCTTAGTGGTAAGTCATGCAGACTAGTGTTTCCAAGGTCCCGGGTTCGAGACTGACAGAGGAATTTTATTTTGCTGCTGAGCAGACTACAGGCCTTGTCATTCAGAGTGACTAAGGCACTTTTAAGCAGTTGTAAGCTGGTTAGCGCTGGTTTGCGCGGTGCTCACACATGCGCACTGTCACTTAGCTTCACGCACACACGCTTAGCTAAGCGCACACAAGCACACACCCACTTACAATTGCTTAAAAGTGCTTACTCTCATGCACACCCACGCTAATTTCTTTGAAAGAAAAGAAAAGAAAATGGGGAGATAGGAAAGTGGTGAAAAAGGGGGCACAAAGAGGGTAGGACAGTAGGAAAACAAGCTCGGGATTTGCAGGAAGGATGTAGGAAAGGCCCATAGCTGCCCATTTCTTTATCAGCAACAGCTGTGCATATGTCTGTAATTTGGTGTGAAATTTGGAACCTTCCACCCCTGAGATAGGGGCGAGGACAACAAAATATGTTGTACAGCCAATTGTAATTACCAGTTCACATGTCCAGCAGACATGTCTGCAAAATGAGCAGCTATGTATGGGACGTAATTTTTTTGTGGGAACAGAGTGCCCTTTTTTTATTTTTTTTTTTCAGGTGAGAGTGGAATGTGAGGTACAGGAAGTAGGTATATTTGGGGAGGTAGGTAGGGGAGGTTAACAGACAAGACAAACAAGACGCATACAGGGGCGGAGTATGACACATGTGGGGGGGAAACACAATTGATGGGGACGGATGTTTGGATCTAGCGAGCCCATGAGCCCACAGATAGCAACAGTGGAACTGAGATCCCCACCCATGGGCAGTTGCCACTGCGCCTTCACAGCCCAGGACAGGGCTGTGCTGGGGGCTGTGTAGGACGGGCAGCAGGCACACCCGTGAGTTGTGCCACCTGAGCCTCAAGCTGGCATAGGGGTTCAAGCACAGAATGCCTGATCTCGCTACGCACCACAGACCGGACACTTTGGAGGGTGAGTGGACGGTCTCCTCCAGCCACGCTTGCAGGGGGGGCAAGCCCCATCCCCTGCAGCGCTTCCACCCGAAGGTGGCACAGGGCCACTGGAGGAGTGTCCGGCCTGGGCACTAGTGCCAGGTGCACTCGCCAGCTGAGGTGGGAGAGGTGGGTCCGCTGGAACCCGCCTTCCCTGTTGTCCTATGTTTAGCAATATTTTATGAAATTTTGGGTTAGTAACAAACAATACCATTCAAAATTAGTTGTAACAGCATGCATCAGTATTCCCATTAACCAAACACCCATGAATTCCAAACATTGAACAGCAAGCATAACACATGCATATTTTGAACACAGTACACAATCCAACAGCATGCATGGTTGATTGATGGCAACAGGTCATCAGGTTTGGATATATGAACAGAGCACATGCATCAGCGTACGTGCAAATATGTTTGAACCAACAGGACAAATGTCCATAGAAATTAATTGTGAATACATATACCCAGTTTGTTGTGGAATGGCATTATTTGTGAATATAGGGTAAGGTGAAGAAATATTTCATTAACAAATTCAACTACCTATACATATGCTGTACATCTCTAGTAGCTGCAGATATATATACCCTACAGGTCTTAGTACAGTTTCCTATATGTAACCTTAGGAATGTTGGTGATGGGACTGTTACTGCTACATTAATATACATTGCATTTTTATTCATACACATTCATATCTGGCTGTGTTAAGGTACAGCATCCTGCTACATTTGATTTATATGGCTCTAGACAACTGTGGATGTTCATTATTTCATACAACCATACTATCTCCATATTTCAAGGGTACAGCAACATATCCAAATTGTGGGATAGACACATTCCAGCTTCAGTACTTTATTACAAACATTTCACTGTTTGGTTGTGGCTGTCTCATTCATTTCATTATGTACTGACTGCAGTATACTTTATTCAGAAGTTATAACAGCTTTCTTGGTCGATTCATACCTCTTTCTCACACTCTCACTTGTTTTATTTTTACAATTCAAGATGGTACTTAATTCTAGGCGTTATTAACATGTCTTACTTGGTTACAACAATCCTTTCCAACAGATTCACTTGTTTCATATGGCAGATTTTAAAAGGGGATGTATTTGACACATGTCTTTTGTCTTTAGCTTGTTTACCATTAATTTTCAGGCTGCAGCAGGTTATCTGATATTACAATACAGGTGGGAAATATCTATTTCAGACTTGTTTAATTTTTATTTCTGAATTACAGGCTGTATTACTTATCTTATCATACAGTACTAGCAGAATCTTTCTTCTAGTGTTATTTGAACTTTATTAATATGTAACTACACTGAACTCTTTTACAAGCTGTCTCACTTATATTGTATAACAATTACAGAAAAATAATTACTAACCTGCCTGGTGGTGCAACCGCTCCAGCCTATCACCATAGGCTCGCCAATTTGCAGAACGCACACCTGCAGCTGTAATATAAATGAAGTAATATTGGAACATACATCTCCATAATATCAGCTAGGATAATTCCTTACATACATAATTACATGGATACTTACTCAGTAGTGGGGCATTGGGCATTTGCCGGGCCTCCTGGATCCAATGGTACAGTTGGTCCTGCTTTCGTCTCTTCAGGTCTGCATGGTGGGGACGGACCTGTTCACCAGTCCTTGGTATGCCTGTGGCACTGGTGAGATCATGTGCCAACTGGTTCCATGCCTCTGCCTTGTATGCTCCCCACAGAACCTGGCCCTGCATTATTTGAGCCTCATGATCGTGGACTAGGAGCCAAACCATATATTTGTACTCCTCAACACCCCACCTCTGTGCTTGGAAGCGACTACCCTCTCCTACACCTGCCATCCTGACTGCAAATAGGTTTCACAATCAGTTATGCTGTGTATTCCCGCCTATGGGGCTTATATATGCCGTTTTTCCTTCACTTATCTGTGATTGGCCATTTTGGAATTGTATCATCTTTAAAAAACCTGCTTTGTCATGCTTCTATTTCCATTCATTCCTATATATATGATAATACCACATTTGTCAGTACAGCTGTCAGGGCTTAGTGGTTCAGTACTTTGACTATGATGCCTGGGTTGGAGCCTGGGCATTGCTTTTTTTTTTATTTTACTACTGTCTAGACAGGCTAGGAGGTGTGTCTGTTTAAAGGCGGCTTTGATACAGGTTGCTCAACGTTGCCCGCCGGTAAGCCAGTTGGCACGCTGCGCAGCTCCATGCAAACGGGTTATGCTGGTTAACGCGTTATTTGGCTATGAGCACGCATATTACGCTATGAGAAATGTTGCTCAACTATGGGCACACAGTTTCAGCATGTTAAAGTGCTGCTCAACTCCGGGCACTTATATTACAACTGTTAAACCACTGGTCACCTACGGGCAATCATACTCAGCTTGTTAGAGCACTGTTCAGCTATGGGCACTTATAAAATATTTTTTTTTATTGTGTCAGATTTCTTCAAAAAAACATGGCCCATTTCATTACATTTTACTTAAATTATAGTTTTATATATATATATATATATATATATATATATATATATATATATATATATATATATATATATATATATATATATATATATATATATATATATATATATATATATACATATATGTCAGGGGATTGTTTCGTGCTTATTTCACTAAAAATAAAAAATTTAAATAAACAAAAATTGTTGGGGCTCAAACCGTGACCACCTCCTCTTTGGCCAACATCTCTACCGCTAAGCTATTGCTACTTGGCTTAATTTGCATAGTTGGATCTTATATGCTTTTTCAATGACTGCTAACTGTGGCTGAGCGAAGGGAACACCCGCGCAAACGAGCGCAATTACGGGCAAACATTTTTGAAATTATAAAAAAAAAAATTAAACTGTTAATTTTTACATTTTACATTACAGTTGGGTTTATAGTCTGTGGGAGCATGTGTGGTGTTGTGTTTCTTGACATTTCCACGGACTCGCTCGTGGGAGTTTCCTTTCAGGACTGTGATTCTTCTGGGGGCGTGTCCCTTTGCAGGACTCGCCATGCAGACACGCCCCCTAATTTGCTACACGGACCATGTTAGCCTAGGGTGTGATTCAGCATGCCCTCATGAATATGCATGGCATGCTGACATCACCCTGTTTAACTGCAGCCTCCCAGTAAGACTTGCTAACTCTTACACGGAGGCTTCGTGAATCCTGCCCCATATCCTTCACTTTGCAGGTATTGCATAACTTTAGCTTTTATTTTTTTAACTTCTACTTTACTACTCTTCTTTGTGATATTATTTTCTTTATTGTGAAATGTTCCATATCTGGATGCCTTTGCCCATATTTATCTTTGAATATCTTTGGGGCTGCCTTTTTGTATTGATTGATTTGGCTTTCGAGTTTGCATAAATATTGCACCATATCAAATCTCTTTCTTTCCCATGTCTATATTTCTTTTTTATACTTTTCAAAAATATCTAGGTTTTGTTGTTTATATTTTTGCACTTCCTCAGATGCTTCTTTTTTCAAACAGATTAAAGTTTCTTGGTCTATATAATGTTTTTCACAAATCTATTGTATTAATGAACACATTTTTTATTTGAGGCTTCTGACAGTTTTTCTTGTGGAAGTATTTTTCTTTCCTATAATTTCTCTCAACCTTTTTGTATATCTTGTATCTGTTAATTCTGGGCTTTTTGCATAATAGTAACAACACATAATTTCTTTCTTATCCTCGGTATTCCACTCTATCATCTTTATGGCTCATTTCTGGCCTATCAGTTGTTTATGATTTTTGTGGACTGCTACTTCCATCTACGATAGGAGTCTATCCTCCCGCTGGGCCTGGCCTAGCCCCTTGTAGGAAAGCTGTAAGCAAAGCTGTAAGGTATATCAAAGAAGAGTAGGAAAATATAATAATGTTTCAGCTCTTAGATTAAAATATAAACAAAAATAGAAGATATACATTATTTTAGGTGTAAGTACTAAATTAATAGTATGCACTGAATATTCTACTAGCTATAAAGTCAGTTTGGTGAATATTAAGAATGAATAAGAGAAGATAATAGTGTTTCAGCTCCTAGTTAAGGCACTGATTTGGAGTAAAATAATAACTATAGTTAAAAAATTAGGTTCAATCACCAAAATTCAGGAAGGCAGTAAATAATGTGGCATAGACTGTTGCCAGGGAATGGTTTAGATGTGCAGTCCACACCTCTCAACCTGGAAACATCAAAAATCTGACAAAGGCCCATGAAAAATAGGTACAAATCTGTATGCTGATTAACATAACATTTGCATACAAAATTATGTAACCTCGCCCACTCCAGTGGAATTGTGGGATACAGACTTTCGAATGCAAACTGAAGAACAGACAATCAAAATATGGTTCCAGAGAAGAAACATCTTAGTTTAAAACAAGTGCTGCCACAAAATACTGGGGAAAAATTATAGGTGCCACAGTTTGTATAAGTACACAGGTTTATATGCATAGGAAAGGAAGAACTGTAGTAAAAAATTAAAATTCAGAGTCAACAGCTTGTTATTTTATCAAATTCCTCACATTTTTTCTTGATCTCAATACAAGGATCAACTAGTTTAGCATCTTCTATGTGATGCGTTGTGACTGGAACAATGTTCTAATTAAATTTTACCTCACTACTAGAAAACATATTTTGAGTTTTACAAAAATAAGCTTATAGGCATCTGTTGTCACATATAATTTGTAAGCCAGATTATAGGTTTCATAGGTTCATAGGTTCATACTAGGCTATCTGCCCTAGGGCATTTATAAGCCTAGCCAGAGTTGTGTGGCTTTCACCACCCCTTAGGTTGAAGAATACTATACCCATTAGTTTGCCGTGCCTCTGTCCAGCAGTGATACAGAGATGATACCCGGGGTAAACCTACGATCTCCCATCCACTGGTCAAGATTCCTCTTGAACAGAGCCAGCGAGGTGCTCTGTCTCACATGGACTGGGATTCTGTTCCACAGCATAGGGAGTCTCTGGGTTATGAATCTGTCCCTCCAGCACGTCCTATTTATATCCATGTTGAGATTTACGTCTCTTGCTCTTGTGGCTCTGGTGGATTTGGATTTTTTGAGGTGGAGCATGTCCATTAATTCCGGGTTGGACATGGCCTTGTATCTCAGGCACAGGTCACCTCTGAGCAGATGGTATGCGACTGAATAGAGCTGGAGTTTCTTCAGTCGGGCAGCATATGGCATATTTTTGAGCCCCTTTATCCTTTTGGTGAGGAACTTTTGGGGTCTTTCCAATTGCTGCAGGTGCAGGGTAAGATACATTCCGAATGGGGCATTGTACTCAATCATTGGTCTGATAAGTGAAGAGTGCAGGGGAACAATGACCTCCCTTGATCTGGATGTGAATCCCTTCATAATCAGGTGGGCAATGTAGAAGGTCCTCCTAACCACTTTGGCAATGTGAGTGTCAAAAGAAAGGTTACTGTCAACTTGGGTCCCCAGGTCCCTGATAACCTCTTCTGTGCTTAATGGATTGCCACCTATGTGGTAACTTGGGGTTACCTTGTTTTTACCAAAGGGTATGACTATACATTTTTGGCATTTAGCTTAAGGCCATGGCTCTGGCACCAGTTATCCATTTCTATGAGACCTCTCTGAAGGATATCTGTGTCTGATGGATTTTCAACTATGGCGCCCAGTTTGCAGTCATCTGCAAACTTTGTCAGCCACAATCCTCCTATGTTTGCCTGCACTTCTGAAAAGTAGATGCCGAAGAAGAGGGGGCCCAGGACTGAGCCCTGTGGGACACCGCTTGTGACCGGCTTGGAGTCTGACATGGCACCAGCAACTCTAACCCTGTGGGTTCTGTCCTTGAGCCAGTTTGCAACCCATATTGTGACATATGGGTTTACATTTAAGCTGGTGAGCTTTTCTATGATACCCGAGTGGGGTATTGTGTCGAAAGCTTTTGCAAGATCAAGGTAGGCTGTGTGAACTGCCTTACCCTCATCAATGGCCTTGGTGACTGTTTCAAAAAAGTCGACCAAGTTCAAGAGGCATGATCCATAGAGTAAAATGAAAAGATATTTCTCTATAACTGCTTTTGTATCAGCTTCCACAAACCTAGTTAATGAAATAATGCAGCCAATGTTGGCCCTATACAATGCTCAGACCATGAAGCAATAGCAATAAATTAAAAAAAATCACACCACACTACACTAATCACAGGTATTTAAAAATCATATTCTCAGTCAACTACTATCAAGGAACAATGAGCTACCCTGGGCACACAAACACACAGCCTATGTCTTTTGCTTTAAAATATGCAGTTTTTAAGGTCTTAATATTACATGAAATGTGTATAATAAAACAGCTAAATGGGAAGAAAGCACAATCTACACCTTGTGATGCCAGCTCCAGTGGTAAAGATGGATACAGGCCCTAGCCCAGGTGGCCAGAGGTCAGTTAGTGGTACTGCTGCTTGATGGAGCTGCTACAGAAGAATGGGAATAAGTAGCTGCTGACAGCTTGCCCATCCTGATGTAGTGAGGTATCGTTGTTTCACCATGTAGATGCCACCTAGAGGAAGCACTGGGTGTTGCACCTGTAGAGCACAGGCCTGGTCAAGTACATGCTGACATTGCATCTACAATGGCTGGGGAAGTTTGTTTGTGCAAGCATGCTTTCCACATCAAGGCATCATTGGTGCAGCTCATGGTGGGATGCTCTAAGGAGAACAGTAAGTCACTCCACCTGAAATGGAAGCTGGCCTGATCCCTACACCTAACTCTGAAAGCAAAGGGAATGAATGACCTGATTAGGCAACCTGGGCAGGAATGCACAGGTCATAGGACTCTTGCCAAGATTGGGTATGCATGGCTCTCACTCTGGACAGAATAAGTCAGCTGGGAAAAAGTGGAGGAGCCACTGGACACATCCAAAGTAGAAGCACAAAAAAAAAATATTTTGCCAAATTATCATAAAGCAACAACAAGAAGCCTTATTTAATAAATATAAGAAAGAATATTAAATTAAACTGATTTCAAACCAGATGGAAACCATGCAATACAAAAAAAAAAGTTAACACAATAAAACTGACTTTCCCAGATCAGGAATATAAAAGTGTATAGGTACTATAACACTTATCTGAAGTACTAATTAACTCTGTTTTAACAAACTACTTTCTGTAGTAGCCAAGATAATGTTTGTCAAAAATATTAATTTTGTTTTCCAAGGCAACTTCATATAGCAGAATAAAAGTTAACCATTCATTAAAAAGACACACCCCGGATTCATGAAGCTTGCTCCAGGTGCAGGCTTAACATTGGCGTTCCAACACCAAATATGGCCGGCGAGCGATCTAGGTGCAAGCTGTTTCCACGTGCACTACCTGCATATGCAATGCCTGCACAGCTCCCAGCCCCTGTATGCTAATTAGCCTAGTTGCAGCAGTGTAGCAAGCAAATGAAGGTATTTAGCGATCGAGGAAGTGATGCAGGCATAGTGTAAGCATGCAGAAATGTAAAGTGTAAAAAAAAGTTTACATTTTTGCAAACATAAAATCGGAGCCATGACAGCCGGCCAAACACATGTATTATATCGTTAATATATGCCAATGGCTAAATATATAGCCAATGGCATAAAAAAAACATGTACAAAATATAAAAAGAACATTTAATTTCATTTTTCGCACTATCGCAAAGTTTAAGTGCAGGCCAGCGGTACGCAAACCGGATCGCAAGAAAAATAGAAAATATAGAATAAAACTGCAATGTAACACATATCATGATTTTCCCATAATAGTCAGTGGCAGGCATGTTACACCACACCATGGTGCAAGGGTTGCTAAGGGGCTGTGACAGTGTTTTGTGTGGTAGCTAGGAATTAGTAGGTAATGCCATGCAAATGAGAGAACTAACAGTGAATCAAAGATTCCCTGCTGGTGTAAGGATGCACTTCACAGCATAGCGTTATAACATCGAGGTGTGCCCTTGAGATAACGATGACATCAAGAGAGGGGGTGTGTCACCTTTGCTGTAAGCACATTGGAGCATTGCTAATCCAGTTTGCCCTTAGCTAAGCAAAGCTGCAGGATAGGGGTGTGTCGAACCGGATATAGCTTTGCTTAGCTGAGATTACACAAGGTAACTGAGTATGCATATGAACGGAGATGAAAACGTGCTTAAACCCGGAGAATGGGTTTGAGTGGTGTCCACCAGAGCTGAAACAGCAAGGATATAGGAAAGAAATAAGGAAATGCTGCAGCAGGGAAATTGGAGTACACATGACTAATTAACACCTAGAAACCTACAGTGGGCCATTGACAACAGCTAACAAGGCTGCAAGCAGCTACCTGCAGAACAGGAAAGGGGAGGGGCTGTACTGCAAAGAAAACAGTAAAGTGTCACAGCAGAACAAAGCAGATTTGCAGTTTATCAGCTACAAGACACATTTTGCAACACATGACTGGGTAGGGAAAGTACAAAACAAGAAAAACAGCAGGTGGATGCATGCCTGATAATGGGAGGAGATCCAGGCTTAAAAGTGAATTAAAGGGCAACAGATTAATCAAGGCAGGCAAGCATAACTCCACACTAAAGGCCCCGCACTTGCAGTACTCACTGTAAGACCCATAATTAAGATACCCTGCAGCTGGACTATCTGATACACAGCCAATGACATCAGCAGCATCCATAGCAAAATAGTATAAAGTGTGAAAGCACCTCACACACACTTATGTATTCCCATACACGCTGCACCAGTGGTGTATACAGATGGGGAACTTTTAGTATGTACATGTTAGGGGCTGCCATAGCTTTGATCCACCAGCATGTGTTGGAGACTGAAGGTGGTGTGGATGATGATGCACACAACCACCTCAGGCACCAGAGGAGGAGAAGAGTGTTCAGACCCAGTTTAACCTTCCAGGGGCTACATGATCTGGAGATAATAGAGCATTGACACCCTACAGCAACTTGTGGAGTTGTGCCAGCCATGCCTCAGAGACAGAACAAACAGAGGGGAACCCGTCCCTGTGGATATGAAGGTATGTGTAAGCCTGAGAATACTAGCTACAGGTATCTTTCAAAGTCCAACTGGGGATATCATGGGGATCTCACAGGCATCAGCAACCAGGGTACTTTACCAGTTCCTGGATGCCATTTTACCACATGCCAATGAGCACATATACTTCCCCAGAATGCAGGAGGAGTGGGCCAGCAATATGTATCTCTTCCACCGTGTGGCAGAATACCCGGAGGTACTGGGTGCAATAGACATCACGCACATATGCATCAAGTCACCACCCGGGGAACAGGGTAGGCACTACATAAACCACAAGGGATACCCCTCCATCAACTGCCAGGTCATGTGTAATGCCCAGGGCATTGTCATTGATGTGTGTTCTGGCAGCCTTGGAAGCTATCATTACTCCCACATTTGGCATGCTTCACAGCTGTATCAGGTATTTGCCAGGGGGGGCATCCAATATGGCCACCTGGTGGGGGATGCTGACTATGCACTGGAACCATGGATGATGACTCCCATCAGAAATTTACATACACCCATGCAGGAACACCATAATGAGGCACACGCAATAACCAGAATCATCATAGAGCATGTGTTTGGGATACTTAAATCATGGTTCCGTTGCTTGGACATATCTGGTGGAGCCTTGCAATACTCTCCAGGCACGTGTGCCGATATCTTCATAGTATGTGCCAGACTAAACAATATGATACTGTGGAAACAGCTGTAGCAGGGACAGAATGGTGAAGGCCCTCATAGCCCACCACCATTGCCAAGGGCCCTACAGACACAGAGGCACTCAGACCATGAAAACACTGAGCCAGCCCCAGTAGGCAGACGGAGGCATGCCTAGTATGCCCATGCCATGGCAAGGAGGGAATGTATAGCACACACACTGACAGTGTAGGCACCTAGGGACTGACACCTTTCTCCACCTGCACACACAGTAAAAATGGATGGCACACACCACACACAAGACTACCTGTAAATTGTCATGTATAGGCAGTCTACTGTGTGCATCCAACATAGGCAGCCCTCAACTATTGCACACACAACAGCTATTGGCACAAGGTAAGTCAACACCTGAACAGTAAATTAAGCTATCAGCGTGTGCTGATACTGTATGTATAGGTTCATAGGTTCATAGGTAGGTACTTGGCTAACTGACTGAGGGCATTCTAATGCTAAGCCAAAATGTGTCAGCTTTTGCCACCCCATTGATTCATTAACTGTCCCTCTGTGGAGCAGAGCCAATGGCATGATCCCTGGGGTGTATCTACTGTTTCCCATCCACTCTTCAAAGTTTCTCTTGAAGATTGTTAGTGAGGGGCTCTGTATAATGTAATTAGGGATGTTGTTCCAAAGTATAAGGAGTTTCTGTGACAGGAATCCATCCCTCCAGCATCTTCCAGTTATTGTTGTGGCAAGAGTCAGCTTACTACAGCATGTGGCTCACTGTGACATGGATTCCCGTAGGTGGAGCATATCCATTAAGCCTGAGTTCAACATGGCTTTGTTGGCCAGCAGAGATAATCTCCAAGTAAATGAGATGCCACTGAGTAAAGTAGGAGTTTATTCAGTGTGGCTTCATAGGGCATATGTTTGAGGCCAGTAATCCCCTTGGCGAGGTACATTCGTGGACCTTCCAGCTGTTGGATGTGTCTTCTGAGGTACATCCCAAATGGGTTACTATACTCTATAATGGGACTGATGATTGATGAGTAAAGGGGCACTATAACCTCAGCATGTCTACATGCAAACCCTTTAGTAATCAGACGGCCTACATAGAAGGATGTCCTAACTACATTGGAGATATGATTGTCAAAGGAGAGATCACTATCTACCTTAGCCCCCAGATACCCTATTACCTCATCTGTATTAAAGTGGCTGCCACTTATGTGCTAATATGTGGGTGCTTAATATTCCACAATGGAATGACCATACAGTTTGTGGCACTTAGCTGGAGGCCATGACTTTGACACCCTGTGTTGGTCTCTGTGAGGCCCCTTGAAGGATATCTGTGTCAGCTAGACTGTCAAGTATGGCTCCCAGTTTGCAGTCATTGCCAAACATGATCTGCCATAGTCCACTTGTGTTTGCCTGTACCTTTGAGATGTATATGCCAAACTGTAGGGGTCCCCAGGACTGAGTCCTGTAGGACACCAGTTGTGACTGGTTAAGAGTTGGACCTGGAGACTGCTAGTCGTACCATGTGGGTTCTGTGTGTAAGCCTGTTGGCAACCCGTCCTGTGATGTATGGGAGTATGTACAGGCTGGTGAGTTTATCAATAATACCTGAGTGGGGAATGGTGTCAAAAGCCTTGGTGAGGTCCAGGTAGTATGTGTGAACCACATCTCCCCTAATCTAATGTCTTAGTGACTGTCTGTAAGACATCAAACATGTTCAGTAGGCATGAACTGCACTCAACCAAGCTGACCTGGGTTGGGTCAAGTGTTTGGAGGTTGCCAATGTCATTGTTAATGAGTGTCATGAGGATGCACTCCATAGCTTTGCAGACCAGGCTAGTCAGGCTTATGGGGTAGTAGTTACCATGGTCAGTTGTGTTTCCACCTTGGTGGAGTGCCACGTGCCATTGTATGGACATGTGGCCTGTGGAGAGGCTGAGGTTGAAAAGCTTAATTAGGTGGGTGGGGGGCAGTTTGTCTTGTAGTGTTTGGAAGATGCAGTCTGGGACACCATCTGCCTCCATTGACGCTGTGTATTGCTGTTAGAGAGGGCCATTTCCACCCGTGTGTCTCTGGTGTCTGGGATACTGTACTTTTCGGGTATTGTTGTGCGCTCTTTAGGGGGTGAAGTTTACAATTAATGTATCTGCAAGAATGTTGGCGATATCAGTAGGGTCAGTATATTTTGTGCTATATTGCACCGGCACAGTGCAAATCTGTGTGTTACCACTTAGATCCTTGACATAGCCAAAGAAGGCTTTGTGGTTACCTTCCGAATCCTTGCCTATTTTCCTGTTGATGTTAGCCTTGGATGATTTCATGAGGGACCTACGTTCCTTACTAATACTGGTCACGGATGTCTGCCCTTCTTGGGATTTGCTGTTTTTCTGGACTACTGTCCTACTTCTGTTGTATAGTCTGTTTTTTGCAGGGGTCCACCAGATTGGTGTCTTTCTCTAGGAGGAGTGAGTCTTAGTTTACCAGTGATGACATGATCCATACATCCTTGTAGGTTCTTATAGAGTGTGTTTGTACATCTGTCTGTTTCTTGAGCAGTGTTTTCCCTTAGCGTGGGGGCTGCGAAACCCCCCAACCATGTCTCTAGTAGTGTGAATTTAGCTGTAGGAGAGATATACACTGTGATTTCCATGGGTGGGGGAGATGGTTGGGTGTGGAAACAGTGAACTGTTCATGGTCAGATCTACCAGTGACCGGTTTACTTCCTCTGTAGTGCACTTGTCGCCCATGTTGGTGACTACCACTTCTAGTATGTTTCCATGTTTCCACCCCTCATTAGCAGAGTTTAACATCTGATACAGGGCATATGAGGTGATAGATTCCAGGAGGTGCTGGGCCTGGTAGTGAGTACTTGAGTATGTTTCCCAGTTAATGGTAGGGTAGTTGACATTGACCAATACCAGGGTGTGTGATAGGACTGTCATGTTTTCCACTGTCTCCAGGTAGGTGGAGTGGTGATCCTTTTCCACTGTCTCCAGGTAGGTGGAGTGGTGATCCTGGGTTATGGAGAGTGATCTGTAGCAGGCCACAGTTTGCATTGCAGTTGTGGCTCATGTTAACTGCACATGGATGATCTCAGAGGTATCATGCTGCCCCACTAACCTGGAGGTGTAGGTATCCCTGATGAATATGGATATACCCCCTCCATGTCTGTGTCAGTCCATGTTCTGTGTCTAAAATGTATTGTATGGGTTGTAGTCTGGTAGTGCTGGTGTGCTCTCAGGAGCCTTAAAATAAGTCTCAGTTACTGCACAGATGTTGACGTTGTCCATACTGAGGAGTGCTGTGATTGCGTGCATGTTGTGATCACAACCCCTGGTGCTGAGTAGCATAACCCTCATTGATTCTGCTATTGTGCTGTTTACGGAGGTGTGATTCACCTTTGCTACTTCCCTAAAAAAGGCACCATGGGGCACAAATAGCCTTGGCCAGTATTCCAAAGCCTCAGGCTGACACATAAGTTGGTATGTAGTGTTGCATGCATGTTTCCCATCTGGTCTTGTTTCTCATCTTTCCTGTAGGTAACCTACTGGTAAGCAATAGAAAGCCTTAATCTTATACAAGTCTTCTAGCTTCCAAGATAGACTTTTGGAGTGATTAAGTATCAGTGTTCAGTGTTCATGCTGTACTTAACTGTTTTCTGACTACATGGTGATATTTCACTGTATATTGTGATCTGAAAGCTCTGTTTATTCACATATTATGGCTGTGATGGCCTGCACTTTAGAGGTTCACAGATAGGTAGTAGGCTATCTGCCCAAGGGCAATTAGAGGCATAGCTACAGTGTACTGGCTTTCTCCACACCATTAATGAAGTGACTGAGCCTCTGTCAGGCATTGCCAATGAAGTGATTCCAGGCAGAGTTGCCGGAAACTGTTGAAGACTGGGGTGGGGGAGGTTGATGGGGCACTTAGTGATCTAAAGAGGGCATGTTAACATGAAAAATCAACACCATTCAATTTCTCCAACAGGTCTTGCAGCTTTAAAACTGGAGCTCCCCCACACCCTGACTGTATGATTCTGGGACACATGATCCCGGGGTGTATATTCTGTTACCCATTCACACATCAAGGTTTCCCTTGAAGTGTGTCAGTGAGGTGCTATGCCTAATGTAGTTAGAAATGTAATTTATAGTCTCTCATTTAATTCGTTATATGTTTTTATTTCAAGAGTAAGTGAAGTTCAGTGGGTTTCGGCAACTCTACCCTTTGCTTAGCCTAGCTTACACATAGAAATCATCTAAATAGAAAATAGTTGGAAGCAGCATTAATGGCAATACTGTAATGGTTACAGCATTTGCATCGTATCTGTGCATTCGAGATTCAAATATCAATAAAGTCAGGGATGTTTATCATGTTAAAAAGTATACCCTAACCACAGTTTGTATATATAGGTAGTATTCGTCAGAGTAAAAAACATTTGAAACACCCATTTAAATCCATGTGTGCTGGAGAGTAAAGTCAACAGAGAATGTAATGTTATGTAAGCACATAGTGAGATGTTACTTTACTGAAATGTATATATCCAGAGTAGTTAGCAGATGTGACCATGTTTATGCACACAGGTTATTCATTTTAAAGTTTAACTGTTTAACTGCTGTTTTAATGTCACAAAAACACTTTTAAACATGCTTACAACTGCTTAACTGTGCCTTATTCTGGAGTAAAAAACATTTTTAAAGCATTGCAGGTGTTGATCCCTGGACCATGCACACTATACTCATGGGACGTACCACTAAGCCATCTGAGCTGCATACATGTTTCATGGTCTTTGGACTACACCTTATACTTTAGGCATTCCACAGTACTGACCACAAATGGGACAGTCACTTTTTCTACATATGTACAGTACATTGTAATGTACTGTAGTTTGTGAATCAACATATACAAGTCTACATATGTATAACTGTTACAAATTAATACTAAATATATATATATATATATATATATATATATATATATATATATATATATATATATATGACACAGAAGCAGTCCAAAGGAATTGAAGTGTAGCTCTGGTATTATAACTATTAATATTAACCTAATTCACCATAGAAGGGATGGTTTCTGTGTATCTGGAGATCAAGGTGGGGGAGGAATGATGGGTAATTAAATCATGCATCAAGGAGAGTCTGGGTTGGATGTTCAATAAGTGAATTGGGGGGTATACATGGAGTATGGGGTCAATATATAAAGGACACAAAACAGGAACCATTCTCATCCATAATGCACCCTGTCATGTCACTTTGCAACACCTAATTCCACAAACATATGAACATTAACATGTATCATACATATGTACACCAACTGACTGTCACATTTGTTTTCAGCAGTGAGGAATGCCTGTAGTAAAATGTATATTCTAAACTCCATACCATTGATGCATATCTCAGATGCCACAGTGGTAAAGTCTGTGACTGTGGTATTCATGGTTCTGGGTTCAAGACCTGCAAGAGCTGTTAATTTATTTTGAGGGCCAGAATAAGGGCTGTTGGATGCAGGTGGGTTAAAGCACTTTTAAGCAGTTGTACGGTTTGCGCGATAGTAAGCGGCACTTAAACACAGTTCAACGGATAAGTGCTTCACAGGTTTAACCTTTGCTTAGCATTGCGCAGTCCACAGGCAGATCTGCTTACAACCGCTTAAATGTGCACTATTCACACTTTCCCTACCAGTGCCTACTCTGAGAGGTAAAATAATAACCCCTTCCACGATTGGAACCTGCAACCATATACACCATCCTCAGAGTAACCTACCACTAAGCTACCTGGAATGCACCTATGACAGTTGTGTATTCAGACAGGTTAAAAACTTGAAGCATGGACCAAACCGAAAAACTGAATAAACTTGTAACCAAACAGCGAAAAGTTAAGATGACCACAATAAAGGCAATGATTCCTTAGCGCTTTCTTCCACTTTATTAAACGTGAACTTCCTCAGAACAAAGACACGAGCCCCCTCTAACTCGTGTCTTTTATACAATTAATGCAGGATATGATGTCATAAATTGATGTTATTTCCTCTAATTAATACAAAAATGATTCTAAACAAATCAATAAATATACTAATGTAGTATTGCTATAACGTAAACATCATGAACAGTCTTATATTTGCCATTAAAGTGCTAAGTGCTTTTTTCACAAATAAATAAAATTTGATTGTTTTTCTATATAATGAAAACAAGACATGATACTTGTATTCATTCCATTCAAGTGGAGATGTCCCTCACTCTCGGACCCACAAGTGGTGGATTGTACACTATCACTGACCTTGATGTGACCATACAACACAAATCACACACTCACACACACACACCTGTGTATACCCCACTTTGGCGCCCTCACACACACACACACACACACACACACACACACACACACACACACATACAAGCACACAAATACCCCCCATATATAACCCACATGCACAATCTCCGTGACTAGCGTGAATCTCTAATACCTCATTCGCACACCCATCCAAATCACTTGCTCACACTCATTCCCTCTTTCTCCCCCACTTGTAACTACAAAACAGGTCGACTTTGAACCAACATGACTCAAATACTGATGGTAATGACAATATTCGAGGACACTTTAAAAATTCATAAACATTGACTAATGTCTTGTTGACACTCCCTACAATTGGTGCCAGTCAATTGTACATTGTCTTGAATCTTAAAAATATAATACAAAGTATCAACATATATTGATAAATATAACTAATATATGTGTCCCCTTCGTACTGGCTCAATCGTTTTGTTAAAAAGTGTGTGTATATTATGAATAATATATAATAATAATTATTATTAAAATTGCACCTAAATTTTAAAAACTGTCCTATAACATATCTATCTGTATATTAAAAAACATTTCATATTTATCACCTCGTTTAAACCTGGTGGAGAATCTGCTCCTAGAATCAGTTGCCATAATGTCTGTTTTGCTCTAATCTATTATTGAGATCTCCCATGAAAATACCCTTTTCTACTTGGTCCAGTACAAAAAATTCAAACTTTTTGAATTCTTCACACACCAGGGCGTGTCTTGCTAAAGAATTGTTCTTGTCTTTATTTTTGATGGCTAATGTATGTTCATATATTCTGCGTTTCAAAACCCTGACGGTTTTGCCTACGTAGTAACTGTCACATGATGTACATGAGGCCAAATATACCACATAATCACTATGACAGTTAAAGTAATTACGTACCCAAAAAGTTCTTCTCATGTGTTTTAAAGTGACAAATGAAGTGTTACTAATAAATCTACATTGCCTACAATCTTTGCAAGAAAAAGTTCCTTTTTTGGTACTAATATCCCTAACCGTCAGGGTTTTGAAACGCAGAATATATGAACATGCATTAGCCATCAAAAATAAAGACAAGAACAATTCTTTAGCAAGACACGCCCTGGTGTGTGAAGAATTCAAAAAGTTTGAATTTTTTGTACTGGACCAAGTAAAAAAGGGTATTTTCATGGGAGATCTCAATAATAGATTAGAGCAAAACAGACATTATGGCAACTGATTCTAGGAGCAGATTCTCCACCAGGTTTAAACGAGGTGATAAATATGAAATGTTTTTTAATATACAGATAGATATGTTATAGGACAGTTTTTAAAATTTAGGTGCAATTTTAATAATTATTATTATTATATATTATTCATAATATATACACACTTTTTAACAAAACGATTGAGCCAGTATGAAGGGGACACATATAGTAGTTATATTTATCAATATATGTTGATACTTTGTATTATATTTTTAAGATTCAAGACAATGTACAATTGACTGGCACCAATTGTAGGGAGTGTCAACAAGACATTAGTCAATGTTTATGAATTTTTAAAGTGTCCTCGAATATTGTCATTACCATCAGTATTTGAGTCATGTTGGTTCAAAGGCGACCTGTTTTGTAGTTACAAGTGGGGGAGAAAGAGTGAATGAGTGTGAGCAAGTGATTTGGATGGGTGTGCGAATGAGGTATTAAAGATTCACGCTAGTCACGGAGATTGTGCATGTGGGTTATATATGGGGGGTATATGTGTGTGCGTGTGTGTGTGTGTGTGTGTGTGTGTGTGTGTGTGTGAGGGCGCCAAAGTGGGGTATACACAGGTGTGTGTGTGTGAGTGTGTGATTTGTGTTGTATGGTCACATCAAGGTCAGTGATAGTGTACAATCCACCACTTGTGGGTCCGAGAGTGAGGGACATATCCACTTGAATCGAATAAATACAAGTATCATGTCTTGTTTTCATTATATAGAAAAACAATCAAATTTTATTTATTTGTGAAAAAAGCACTTAGCACTTTAATGGCAAATATAAGACTGTTCATGATGTTTACGTTATAGCAATACTACATTAGTATATTTATTGATTTGTTTAGAATCATTTTTGTATTAATTAGAGGAAATAACATCAATTTATGACATCATATCCTGCATTAATTGTATAAAAGACACGAGTTAGAGGGGGCTCGTGTCTTTGTTCTGAGGAAGTTCACGTTTAATAAAGTGGAAGAAAGCGATAAGGAATCATTGCCTTTATTGTGGTCATCTTAACTTTTCGCTGTTTGGTTACAAGTTTATTCAGACAGGTTAAAACACAAAAGAAAGGACTGTGTGGAAATAGGACAAACCGCCATGTAGCCAATGAAAGGTGTATGCTATATATATATATATATATATATATATATATATATATATATATATATATAGAAAGAGAGAGACTGAGAGAGATACATAAATACATTTTGACATATAGAGATATGCATATATATATGTAGATATATACATAGGTTAAAAACATCTACACATCTATGGAGGTACAGATAAACGTATGCAATAATATATATTATATATCTATATCTATATGCATATACATATACATATACACACACACACACACACACACACACATATATATATATATATATATATATATATATATATATATATATCTACACTGCCAAGACGAAAAGGAGTACCAAGCGGTAAAATGACAACACCAGTCGATAGATGTATTTTAATGTAAGACAAGTTTATTTAAAACAAGACATGTTTTCATCCTTCTAAATGGAAAGACTTCTTCAGAAAAACAGATCAAAAACCATTTAGGACTTTTAAAAGTTCCGCACCAAAACATTCAAAGCTTAGAGCCAGTCAGGTAGTCTCATTTAATATAGTAAGGCTCGGAAATTTAAAGAGCCATCTACAAACAGATCATACTGAAAATGTCCACTTAGATATGTAAAAAATGAATAAAAAAAATATAAGTAAATGAATAAATAATGCAACTCTGAACAGTCAAACACTAGTCCACTGATCAAGTTCGCACACAGATGTTGACAACTACAGCGGACATGCTTAAACCAGCTATTGTGGTCTATAATAAAACAGTGAAGCTGATTAGTATAAAAACTCTTATAAAAACACAGAATAAGAGTGAAAAAACTGTCTACTAAGTCGTGTTAAATTAAATTTTTTAACACTAAGTAGTACCAATTTTTAAAAAGAATTGAACCGTCAGCAATAATTGTTTACAGGAGAGGTGCAAACTTAAAAAGCCTTCTCGAACGTAAAATAGAATTTGTGGGTTTTTTGCTTGTGGATCCTGCAGAATGTGTAAACCTGTAAAAAACAGCAGTTTTTTTGAAATTGGAAGTAAAAAATTTCACATTATGCATACATTAGATTGTAACTCTAAAGGTATCATCAATTTAGCTATGTGTAAAATTTGTAATGTGTTCTATGTGGGGAAAACCGACCGCAACGTCCATGATAGAATTTATGAACATATATATGCGGTCACTAAAAACAAGAGCGATAATGCTCTAGCTAAGCACATTAACACTAACCCTGATCATTCTTTTTACTTTCTAGCCATTGACCAATTAATGTATGACATTAGAGGGGGACCTACATCTATACTATTAGAATGTCGTGAACTTGAATGGCAACTGTTACTAAATGGTTTTTGTTACCCTGGTCTTAATGACAACTGTAACATCACTTGCCTTTTGAAATTAAAGAGTTGTTTGAGACAATAGGAGTCCAAATTTTAAAAATCGGTACTACTTAGTGTTAAAAAATTTAATTTAACACGACTAAGTAGACAGTAGTTTTTTCACTCTTATTCTGTGTTTTTATAAGAGTTTTTATACTAATCAGCTTCATTGCTTTATTATAGACCACAATAGCTGGTTTAAGCATGTCCGCTGTAGTTGTCAACATCTGTGTGCGAACTTGATCAGTGGACTAGTGTTTGTCTGTTCAGAGTTGCGTTATTTATTTATTTACTTATATATTTTTTTTATTCATTTTGTACATATTCATGTGGACATTTTCAGTATGATCTGTTTGTAGATGGCTCTTTAAATTTCGAGCCTTACTTCATTAAATGAGACTACCTGATTGGCTCAAAGCTTTGAATGTTTTGGAGCGGAACTTTTAAAAGTCCTAAATGTTTTTTTATCTGTTTTTCTGAAGAAGTCTTTCCATTTAGAAGGACGAAAACGTGTCTTGTTTTAAATAAACTTGTCTTACGTTAAATACATCTATCGACTGGTGTTGTCAGTTTGCCGCTTGGTACTCCTTTTCGTCTTGGCAGTGTGTGGAGTTTTTCTTTGTTACCTACCTTTTCCTCATATAAATATATATATATATATATATATATATA
The DNA here is from genome assembly GCF_019279795.1 of Protopterus annectens. Classification (NCBI taxonomy): domain Eukaryota; kingdom Metazoa; phylum Chordata; order Ceratodontiformes; family Protopteridae; genus Protopterus; species Protopterus annectens. The sequence goes on from NC_056737.1 coordinate 1,860,845,718, forward strand.
TATATATATATATATATATATATATATATATATACACATATATACATACATGTGTGTATACAGCATCTGAAGTGTTCATATCTGAGTATAACATGGACCATAGTAATCACACATTCTGCCACCCCCCCCAAACAATATGAACATAACATATGAAGAGTATATGCCAATACACTATTACAAATATGTTCTATGGACACAGTCACCAACACAACTACAATGACTGCAAATATCCATGACAGAAATACACAGACAGCTTTCATTTAGCAAAACTTTATTACATTCCGATGTATTGCCAAAAGGATTCAAGGACTAACAGTACCTGCATGCTATACACGAAGCATTTAACAGTGCCTTAATGAATCAGCCTGCAATTATGATAGTATTAGTAGTATTAGTCCACTAAGGGATAGGTGTTTACATAAGAAAAGAACCCCCACACACATATAGAAGATGCATAAAAGCGGTTCCTACACACCTGCATCTGCTATGTACACCCACCATCTCCCCCACACCCAAACTAATTACAACAATACATACTATCATACCATAACCAATTATTCACCCACTGTACGACGTCTGCTGAAACCTTACCATACCTGAACACAGACACACTAACATGGACCTATGTGAAATAGTTGCTGTTATACAATGGAACAGCTGCTGATGTTGCAGGGTTTGTTTGAACTATTCCCATTATTATACCAAGAAGTGTTACCGATTACTGATTATCAACACAGTATGATAGACATTAACACCAAACTAAAGATGTCTGGTAAGCACACTGCAACCCCCCTAACATTATATGTATAGCCATGCAGCCTTGAGCTGGTCAAACATCCTGGCCAGACTGAAACATGTGCAGATGTATTAGGTACAGGAAATCCCTGAACAAGTAGCAATGTTCAGAAATATAACAGCAGTACTCACATTTAGACCAAATCCTCTAGGCATTACACACAATATATTAGTGTTCATCTCCATACAGCTGTTGCAATAGATTCCAAACAACACTTCCACGCTGTCTTCCTCACAAGTAAGCCAAAGGGACAACTCCCAAGTGGAGTACTCAGTTATACTCCACTGTTGCCATGGTATTGGCTAAGGCAGTAGCAGCACAGCTGATGTGCATGTAATTAACTACTTAGGAGCACCAACTGGTTATCGGGATAGCACATGGCACTGCTCTCTAACTATAAAAGGTTGCCTTATCACACATTCAATCCATCTGTATCTACCTGTAGAACAGTACAAAATACTGAAACACAAACCGAAAACGAGTAATATACCAGCCAATAGCATCTCCGATTACTAAGAAGGTATGTATAACATTTAGTATGTCTGTGTATGTAATACCTGTTCTGTAAGAATTACAGTGTAATCAATGCATTTAGTGGAAATAGCTATCTTGTAGTGATGTATTGTTGAGCAGTAGTAATGCTTGTAGTATTCTATGTGTGTACTGCTGTAGGTCACAAGGCAAACTCCTCATACACCACAAGGGTTGATATATATGGGCTTGGAACTCACCAATTCACTTCCAGCCACTGTCAGTGTCAGGGTTGGTCCAACAAGTATGTGCTATAACGGGATAGTATATGTTGATATATTGTAAAAGTAGACATATGTATGGGTGTATAAGTAAGATGAACATGTCAAAGGTGGGCTTACTGTGCAAATATGGTTTGCATTGTATGATATTGTGCCAATAACTGTGTAATGTACAATATTTTAGGCAGATCTGTATAGCATCCTGCGATGTTCTGCAAACATTAGTTATGTCTATTGGCAATTATAATACTCAATAACAGGATACATATGACTTGTATTCATCTGACAGTTTAGCAGCATGATAGCAAAGATAACTGGAAGAGCTAGGTAACTATCCATGCACATAACACATGTAATATCCACCTCTCTAGTATCATTTGCAAGCAATAATAGCTGTGCATGTGTACATGTTATGCAACTGTGTAGTGACCCTTGTTACAGGGCTAGGCCAAATGGCTATGTGCTCACCTACATAGAGTGGATATTGAGAGTAGAGATACACTGGTTGAACTTTCAGGTTTGTGTAGTATAACCTGTCATTGCCAACCTAACAGCAGATTGCAAATACTGTATGTAAGTTAGTGCACAGTACTGGTAATGAAACAGGTTGCATATCATCTTTAACTCCAGTGTAACATCTGTAGTAGGAGTGTAAGATGTAGGAGACTGCTGCCCATGTGTAATAGCTGCTTCATAGGAGATGGCTTACACTATCTGATTATATCCTGATCATGTTGATAGTGGCAGCAGAGTCTATTGATACATGACTCTGTTTGGGGAGTGGGTGTCTGTGCCCAACAGAGTTCATGGTTCTAGTGGATATGTGAGTATATACCCATAAAAGGAAACAGACCTGTAGACACTTGCATTATCTGTAATCAACTATCAGGATGTGATGTGCTCCTCAGAAGAGGATTGCTGCTAAAGGTAGCTACTATGCTTTTGTAATATCCAGTGTTGTTACGTCCATAACACAAGTAATTACTTGTGAGTATCACTGTCTAAAAGATATTCATAAGCAATAAGTACACTAAATACAGTACTTGGTACTTGTACTGAATGCTCATACAGGCATGTCCACTAGTCAGCTACTGGTGTTTACTAATGTCAGCTTTGTGTATGTGGCCATCCTGGGGGAATGTAATCTCTATGCCATGTACACTGCTAAACCCACCAAACACCACACCCCACACATTGTCTGGGATGCAGCTACAGGGGTAAGCTGAAAGGCAGTCCAGTTTACAGCCATGACTGGACTGGACAGTCATGAGGTGTAGGTTAACACATACATCTCATCATTGTAACCAACACATACCCTTACCAGAACACAGTAAGGGCACCCACACATACTACCAGAAATCACACACATTCACAGAGGCTTCTAAGTATCGGGCCAAGCAAGTGATCTCCCAAGCTGGTATAGACAGACAACAAAATACACAAACGGTATGACATAGTTTGCATAATTGTGCCAGTCCTCAGAACATATGGCCAGAAACATGCCCAACAGTACTCATTTGTGAATGCAAACTCTAGCACTGTGTTACACACCAAGCTATATGAGGACAAACATACTGTCAGCTGCCTCTCTGCCATGATTAGCCACATACCCATACACTCAGACCACCTTTTGAACTATACACATGGCCCTGGAATATTCCATGTTGTTGTGCAGGACCTGTGATGCAGTAGCCTAGACTGCATGGAAACAGTAGCCTAGACTGCATGGAAACACACATGTAGGAACTCTCAGGTCTTGTACCCCATGCAGATATGTCCCAAGGCCTGGGTAGCATTCTGCCATTGGCCAGAATGATACTGCAGTACAGGGACAAAAGGATTGTATTCCACAATTGTCTAATGTACTGGTGCAATGCAAAGGGTATCCAGTATCTCTCTGCCTGGGATAACATGGTTGACAGACCATGATGCTTTGCCAGAAAGGGCCTGCTCCTTTCACCCCTGGGAATCTGGATACTGCCTAGGGCTCAAGTTTCCCCTATAGTGCCTTCATCATGCAAAGTTCATGTGGAAGTCCACTGCTGTAACAGGGACAGCCAAGCAATAAACTGCAGGTCTCGCTACTCAATGATACCTTTCAGAAACTCAATATGGACTCACTTATGTCAATCCTTAACATGGAGAACATATCTGTGCAGTGACTGAGATATGGTTCAACGCTCCAGACAGCACACCCGCATGACCATGTTATAACACATACCTCATCTCTTGCCTGTTATCCTTTATTGGAACACATGGGCCACAGGTGTGTCCATTTTCCTGAAGGATATGTACACCACCATGGGGAATATTAGGTTTGAGACAGAAAACCATAATAAGGGCTACTCTCAACTATTCCATTATGAACTGGGAAGACCCCTGATGTACCAACACCTGCACTCAATGCATGTTGGATTTCATTAACCCCAGTGACCTGGATCACCATAGTCACACAAACAGGGCTAACAGTATGCTACACATAGTCAGTCTCCAAAGCCAATGCTATACTTCTTAAGAGTGAAGTGGTGACTGTCATGGCACACATGCAGATGGACAATGCTTGTGCAAATGCTGAATCCTATACAAATGAACTTTAAGCACTCATATAAGTGCAGTGATTGTGCCATTGAAACAGAACCTAGATTCAACCAAACACAAACAAGAAGGCAAACTGGTGGTACCCTGCCTTAAAGTGTACCACAGAAGGTAGTAACTTCTGCAAGAGTGAACACACATGAGTGGTAGTGATCCCTGGTCAGCCTCAGTAAGATGCAGATACAACATATAAAAACCACACAAAGCTACTGTGAAACTAATCAGCCATATATTATGAGGCCAAGCACAGAGCATTCTATAGCTGTGTCATGAATCGTAATGGTAACAACAAGACCTGCCGTGCTTCACAGCACTATGACATGGGGAGCACTGCACCTAGAGAAATAGCACCTGTTCATCCAGATAAGGTCATGGAGAACCTAAAACCACTCCCACCTCCCCTTAACAGGTACACATATTTATATATCCATGTACACTACAGAGCCCCTGTAATAACAACTATGCAGGTACAAGCTGCACTCTCTAAAGCCATGCATATAGCTTTCATGGGACCTGTCAACATCCCAGGGTGTATCCTACAGAAATGTCAGAACAATTTGCTCTTCACATACACATCATGTAAAATCATAGGTTCATACATTCATAGGTTGTTACTAAGCTATCAGCCCTAGGGCCTATAGAAGCCTAGCCATAACAATTCCCTGGCTATTTCTTCCCACACTATTTACTTCCCTGGACCCCTATCTAGCAGGGTGACTGATGTGATCCCCGGGGTGAATTTCCTTTCTCCCATCCAGTCGTCAAGGTTCCTTTTGAAGAGGGCCAAAGAGGCACTCTGCTTCACATGTATGGGCAATCTATTCCAGAGTCTGGGGAGTCTCTGAGTCAGGAACCTATCCTTCCAGCAGGTTTTGTTTATTGTGATGACAAGGTTTACATCCCTGGAGTGTGTGGCTCTGAGGGATTGGGATTTCTTTAAGTGTAGCATGTCCAACAGCTCTGGGTTTGACATGGCCTTGTATGTTAAGCAGAAATTGCCTCTGAGTAGACAATATGCGACAGAGTATAGCTGGAGTTTTTTAAGGTGGCCAATGTAGGGCATCTGCTTTAGGTCTGTGATTCTTTTAGTGAGGTATTTCTGCGGCCTTTCCAGTTGTTGCAGATGTCTTGAGAGGTACATACCAAATGGGGCGTTGTATTCTATAATGGATCTAATGAGGGATGAGTACAGTGGGACAATGACCTCCTTTTTTCTGGATGAAAATCCCTTAGTGATAAGGTGTGCCACATAAAAGGATTTCCTGACTGTTGTGGCGATGCGGTTATCGAAGGTGAGATCACTGTCCACCTGTGTCCCTAAGTCTCTTACCACACTTTCGGTGTTTAGTGTACTGCCACTTATATGGTAATTCATGGATACATGTTTTTTCCCAAAGGGGATAACTATACATTTCTTGGCATTGAGCTTGAGCCCATTGCTCTGGCACCAAGCATCTGTTTCTGTAAGGCCCTTTTGTAGAGTATACCCCATCATTTGGGGATTCAATAATGGCTCCCAGTTTGCAGTCATCTGCGAACTTTGTTAGCCAGAGTCCCTTAGTGTTGGCCTGTACTTCAGAGAAGTAGATGCCAAACAAGACCGGGCCCAGGACTGAAACCTGAGGTACTCCACTTGTCACTTGTCTAGAGCTGGATTTGGAGTCAGCTACTTTTACAGCGTGGGTTCTATCAGTAAGTCAGTTAGAAACCCATTGGAGACATAGGGATTAATGCCCAGCTTAGTAAGTTTATCTATGATTCCAGAGTGGGGGATGGTGTCAAAGGCCTTGGTAAGGTCTAGATAGGCTGTGTGGACCACCCTACCCTTGTCCTTGGCTCTGGAGACTGATTTGAAGAAGTCAATCAGGTTCAGGAGACAAGATCGGCCCTTTACAAACCCAAACTTGGTAGGGTCCAGTGTTTGAAGGTTGCCAATGTCTTTGTTTATAAGTTCCATGATAATACGCTACATGGCCTTGCAGATAAGCCTCATCATACTGATGGGACAATAGTTTCCGGGATCCAAGGAGGATCCCCCTTGTGGAGTGGGATAACTGTAGCTTTGCACCACTCAGTGGGCACGAAACCTGAGGTGAAACTATGATTAAACATGACACTTAGGTGAGGTGCCAGTTCATATTGCAGTTCATGTAGTACACAGCCTGGGATGTCATCTGGTCCCATGGATGCTGTATTCTTAGCTTTTGGAGAGTGCATTTTTTACCTATAGCTTCATGTCAGGCTGTGTACACACTGAATGGTGTACAGCAACAGTTATCACACCCCACAAAGTGGGAGACACCACTGATAATAGGAAATAGTGCAACACTACCCTGCTGAGTCAATCTGTAAGGCCATGAACCATGATCAACTTATTTGATGTAGCCAGTACAGATGCAGATGACAGTAAGGTTGATTTACACAGCATACCATGACTTTGCCAGGTCTTAGGACACCATCACCCATACTGTGTTCCAGCTACACTCAGTATACTAGGTGTATATTCCTATGTCAAAGTAGTGGTAGGCAGCTGGACTGCTGGCAGAACCAACACTACAGAAGGTGTCTGACTAATACACACACATAAAACCAGTCCCTGCTATAGTAATACATGGTTAATTCCTGGTACTCCCCCTCTTTGTTATCTATACCACACAGACTAACACAGAAGACAACTGCCTGTTGATGTTTGCAAATGACTATGAACTATGAGCAATAGCTGACTCAATGTGTGCTGCGGTCAACATACAGGAGGGCCTTTGTGGGTCAGATGTGTGGTGTGTGACGTATGGCCACAATTTGACAGCTAAGTATTTCATTGACATCCCCGATGTTAAAAACCCTGTACCAACGAACTATCACCTAGGCAGCAGTCAACATAATGGAAACTGTGTGTGTATGGGATGCAGCTGGACGGTAGTCTTTCCTTTGATAGTTACTGCACCACACCAGACAGGTAATCATATGTGGCTCCCCTAATCATGACAGGGTGCCATCCATGAATATAGAGGTCATTGGTTAGCCATACTCAACACTCAAGTGATCCATAATAGATCACATATTTTCTTTAAGGGTTATTGGCCATGTTCAGATGGCCTACACTGGCCTTCCCGATCCCTAGCTCCACTATGTAGCATGATGCCTACCTTGAATAAAGCCATGTCCAACCCAGAGATGTTGGACATGCTACACTTCCACATCCTGATTTCAAATAAACACTTACTTCATGGACATCCACCTTTTTAGTACAAGGATCACAACATGCCTGACAGATCTCTGTCCCATACACTTTACATACTCCTGCCATTCTATGCATCCCGGTCCAGAGAAGCTGCACATTGCCCCTCTTTGTGACATGGTGTGAGGACCGCATGGCAAATATATCAGTAACCCTGTGGATCAGTTCTGTGGCACTGCTTGAACTGGCCACTGAAATCTACCTGTCTGTTGATTATAGCTAGGTAACCTTTCAGCTTAGGCTCATAAATGGCCCAGGGCATATAGCCTACTAGTTCACTATGACCATACATGCTATAGTTGATATCCAACCCTGCAAATACCATCAGGCTTGCCATTGTCCCATGTGTTTCACATGTGCAACAAGGGTAATACATGGCAGGATGCTAAACAGCTGTACAGTGCCATGTAGATGCATATGGCAAAACAAATACATGTAAAACTTTCTGTGAGCAAGTCTGCAGGGTCACAGGTCACGTCCCTTAAGGCTGTGTATGACTATATATGTGACATATACACATCATTAAGGTCTATTGCATTAATGTGAACACATCCAGGCATGTGCTGATAGGTAGACACCAGTACAGGCAAACAGACATGCCCACATCAAGACATCCACATGGAGTATAAGCAATGTCATCACTTGACACACACATATATATGGTGATAACATGAAATCACCAGTAACTGGCAAATGTGTGTGAGTTAAACATGTCAGTGTTGTTAGTGTCATGTTGATTTGCAAAGACATATTTGTAATCTTAATAAATGTGATACCCATGTATGTTCAGCTGTACTTTTGTACTACTCTGTGAGTTACTGTGACCTGTCTCCATCATTATGTCTTCCAGATATGCCGTGTGCAAGGCTGTCACCATACAGCTGCTTGGAGGATGAGGTCCTCATCCCATACCTCCTCGACAACCATGTTACACTCTTCAGCCATGTGCCACAGGATGCACAGCAGTAGGATTCCCAGTGGGAAGAACTCCGCAGGAAGATAAATGATGTTGGCGGCCATAATTGCTTGTATCAGCAGCTGCGCCAACACTGCATGGACCTCATAAGATGGGTGAAACAGCATGCTAATGCAATCACCAGGGAACAAGGTGCAACAGGTGGGGGGCCACTCACCCAGCCCCCACTCACACGTACCGAGGAGCTACTGGCCAACCTGGGGACACCTGCAGACCTCCATCCACAAGCTTTAGCTGGTATTGGCAAGGTGGGTATCTCTCAGCCTCCAAGCCTGGAGTTGTCTGGTAAGTCACTACTGCACATATAACACACCTACATTTCATATATACCCATGTATGTTCAGCTGTACTTCTATACTTCTCTGTGAGTTACTGTGACCTGTCTCCATCATTATGTCTTCCAGGTATGCTGTGTGCAAGGCTGAAACCATACACCTGCTTGGAGGTTGAGGTCCTCATCCCATACCTCCTTGACAACCATGTTACACTCCTCAGCCATGTGCCATAGGATGCACAGCAGTGGGATGCCCAGGGGGAAGAACTCCGCAGGAGGGTAAATGATGTTGGCGGCCACAATCGCTTGTATCAGCAGCTGCGCTGACACCGCATGGACCTCATAAGATGGGCAAAACAGCGTGCTAATGCAATCGCCAGGGAACAAGGTGCCACAGGTGGGGGGGGCACTCACCCAGCCCCCACTCACACATACAGAGGAGCTACTGGCCAATCTGGGGACACCTGCAGACCTTCATCCCATCCACAAGCTTTAGCTGGTATTGTCGAGGTGGGTATCTCTCAACCACCAAGCCTGGAGTTGCCTGGTAAGTCACTACTGCACATATAACACACCTACATTTCATATAGTTACATGTGTTACTGTACAATATGTAATGTAACATCATATGCAAGGCATGGATGCATACATGCCACATACTATAATCTGCTACTCTATATATGCACATATGTGCATACTCCATAGTATAGTCTATTGTACTGGCTTATGTGCTAACATGGACATTGCACCCTGTAGCTATCACACTGGTGTGGATAATGATTTTAGTGTTGTGACACTCCTATTTAGGTACCTCTGGCATTTCTCAGTGACACCAGCATGTTGCAGGTGAGATTATTTACCAGGCTTGATAATGCACAGATCATATTAATTGCATGCTATCTGCCATGTGGCCATTTAAGACATGTACACATTATGTATGGTGGTCCTGTTAATATACACTGGTCAGACCTGTAATGCATCACAGTGGTTACCCATGTGGAATGACTGAAGACTATATGAAACACCTACACTAAACCTTACATGCTGTCATTGACAGATGTGTGGACAGCTGTGAATATAATGGTGGAGGTGTAGTTCACTTTAGGGGCAGGTACTACAGATCAGCATTACACATGTGGGTAATACAAACAGTACTATACAGAGAGCATATGTGTGCACACATTCTAAATGTGTTGGAGCTGGAATATGACCAGCCCACAGGATTCACCCTTGTGTATTATACCCGTGATATGAATGTCACACAATGTCATGTGCTATTTGACATGTCCATGACATGTAGAGGGCTAACAGCAACACTGTTCAACTATCCTGCAAAATATGATATCTCACCTCCCAAACATGCACCCTTTGTCTGCATAACCCTGTCCTCAGTGGAGCATATGGCATCTATGGGTGTATGTCATATGGGATAACACTGACATGTGACATAGATGCCCATCACCACCATTGGACAAAACATGTGTACACATGGCCATGGAGGATGACCAGAGGCATGAAGCAACACACACAGTAGAAGTGATGTACATGTGTGTACACCCTGTTGTACATTGGCTCGACACAATACAACTATGGCCTTTGTGTAATGGTGATATTGCAGATGTGAAAAACTAAACACCATACAGGCCTGTGCACAGCTTGTGTAGGCATGACATCAAAACCACCACATAACATGTCTTGAACATCTTGAGTGTGTCACGACATGAAAGCATTCACCTATACAGTATCCAACTACATGTGTTGCACAACATACACATGCAATCACAGCAGGCCATAGATACAGTACATTCACCTTGCTGGTGTCAGACATCACTGTCATGCTTGCTCCTCATTTGTGTGAGGTACACAGATGGCATGTGGGACATGGATTACTGCTAAGTTAGCCATGTCTGGGCATAGTTGCTAGGCATCTGTAATATGTTTGCAGATGTGCAGGGGTGTCATCTGTATACCCTACAGTAACCTGTGTCACACATTCCACATTAGGGTTTAGTGTGTATATACCTCAGTGACGTGGGTCACATTCCACATTAGATATGTATTGTATCTAAACACAGTCATGGCTATGAACTGTGCTTGTAACTCACACTGTATAGCAATAGTGAAGCCACATGATGCCCTGCAATGGCTATGCACATAATATGTGTAGGGTGGACTGACAACATTGTGTCAGCTGAAGGTCTATGTTAGTATAACATGTCCCTGCATTGGGACACCATTACCTTACTGTATATTTGAAAAGACACCATTGTGTTACACATGTATGCATATCATTCAGCACATCAGCAGAAGACATGTAATACTACATGTGATTGGCAAGGTCATATGCCACTCATCAGGTTGGTGTACTGTTAACCTGTGCTGGTCTGTGGCACCATTGCAAAGTAGGGACAGCCATGTCAAACATGTGTGTACAGCAACATACACATTGTTTATAGACTCAGCTCAGGGGTAGGCAGACATGCACTGCTTTGGGGGAGATATACAAGCTAGGTCCCAGGCAAACATAGTATTCATTTTACATACCCTTCTGCACATGTCCTCCTCACACATAGGGGCAGTGGCCAACACAAAGCATCAGTGGCAGATGTACAACTGTCAGTGAATGTCTGTTAACACATGGGGTATGTTGCACAAAACATGGCAGTGTGCTGCAATGGTGCATAATTCATGTATTGTGTTACAGGTATGGGGCATAAGCTACTAACACAAATGGTGCAACACAGGGATGTATGCTTACTACTATAAATGTGTAAGGTGCATGCCTTCTGCTATAACACATGCATGCTGCTGTGTGCAACTCAGGGATGTATAACTACCACTATAATTGACTAAGCTGAATGCCATCTGCCATATCACATGCATGTTGCATGCCGTTGAGTGCCATAACATTTGTATGTCTGTGTGTGTCTGTGTCTGTGTGTGTGGCTGTCTGTGTCTGTGTGTGTCTGTCTGTGTGTGTCTGTCTGTGTGTGTGTGTGTCTGTCTGTATGTGTCTGTGTGCCTGTCTGTGTGTCTGTCTGTCTGTGTGTGTGCTGTGCTGTATAACTTGTAATGTGCAGTTCTTGTCTGCCCCCACAGGTGTTTCTGTAGGTGCTTTGCCCTCCTGTGGTACACCTGATGTTAGTGTCCCCACAGACTCTAGCAGTGATGATGAAGTATGATTGAGGCACAGGCAGGGTTGTCAGGGGCTGAATCTGTGCCATTGGTTGCCATTCCACCTGTATCCCCCTCATCCACACACACAGTTCTCCTGCCTACACATACCCCATCTCCAGTGGCCATAGAGGAAGGATGGTTGGTGGATGGTAGCATGGAACAGGGAAGTGTGGAGACTATGGAAGTTGTGCCTGTACACCATGATAGCAGCCACCTGACTGGTGATGTCCCATACAGGTATGTTCCCAGTGCTGCTCGTAGGAGGACCACTGACCAACATGCCCCTGTTAGCCAAAGCACATCAGCTGGTGTCACCAGATGCATGTTTCAGGCTGTAATGGAGGCACAGGCATGTGCTGAATGGCACAACAGAGAAAGTCTGAGGCTTCAGAGGGCTGCTGTCTGTTCTTTAACTGACAACATCCAGGCAATTGCAAATGCTCACCATTATTTTGCAGATGTCTTGGATAGATGATTGGGTGATATTGTGGGATTCCTTGACCATGGAATGTCAATCCTTGAGTGTGGAATGTCTGTGCTGGAACATCTGGTGGGAGTGAGGCATCGGGAACATGGACATAGGCCAGCTACATCACCTGTTGAAGGTCTACATGAGCATGCTACTTCACATGCCTGCTCCCATAGTGGCAGTAGCAGCAGCAGTGCAGCTGGTGCTGTGTTGTCCACACCAGGACACAGCAGGCCACGTGCACATGGTCCTGGATGGACCCAACAGGAACACAGTTCCAATGGACATGTGTCATCAGACAGTACCCAATCTGAACCTCTGCCTGGTTGTGCCCGTGCAACCCCTGGCAGGTGCAGGTCACATAGCTGTGGCCGGACACCGTGAACTGTGGAACCTGCCCTGTACAGTCTGCAGCTATCAGTAATAGCCCAGTGTAGGCCAGCCACATGCCAGACCTGCACACTGTACACACACACACACACACACACACACACACACACACACACACACACACACCAGAAACAAATGTAGGGCACCTCAACACATACACACATAACATCCACACACACCCAATGATATCAAAGGCCCTAACCCACACACATGATGTCATCCAATGGTGCAGCCTAGGCTTCTGGCAAACATTATCACCCTGTGCATATGATGATGGTTTTAGAAATCATTTGGTACGTTTGACAGTATGTATCATGTGCAACAGTAACTGCGTGTTGATCTTGATGTTCTGCCTTCCTCTTTCAGATGTAATTGCATGTGCCGGGGGATGTCAGTGTTCATGATTAGTGTCCCATATTTAAATGCTGACTACTCACAGGTCTGTGTGACAATACCTGCATGGACTTTGTAGCATCCACATCACAGTTAGAATCTCCCAGGTTTCAATTATGTTTACTGATCTAATGATCCAAGAGCATGATAGCTGTGTAGTAAGTTACTGTGTTTAGAGCCATCACATCCATAGTGGGTGACATCAAAGGTATAGTTATCTTGAGCGGGGAGGAGTTAAAAGAGCGGTATAGCAGATGACAAGTGTAAAGGCCAGTGGAAATAGTGGCTTCTCATTGGGAAGCAGTAATACCCGCTCTCATGACAGGATGCAAAAACAGAGACACCCAGGGATTCACAGACACAGTCACACCCTCAGGGATTCACAGACAGTACCACACACACACACACACACACACACACACACACACACACACACACACACACACACACACACACACAGTTGCCAGTGTTGGGATGAGACCCCCTGCCTATGTGCAAATTATCATTATACTACAACGCAATTACAAGATGCATCACAGAGATTACACATGTACAGCTAGTTGGAATGGCCTAAGATCGAGGACATTAACAGAGATACTAGATTGCAGTGAATTAATGTGAGGTGGGGGGGTTCATCAGTCGGCTATGTAACAACAAACCTCACCCCAGGGTGTACATGTTTACAGGCGGTTAGAATGCCCTTCTAAGATTGATGACATCAACAGGGATACCAGATTGCATTGAGTGGATGGGAGAGGGGGCCTTAACATTTCACTCTAGTAAAATACAGCCTCACACCAGGGACCGGACATCCATACATACACACTCTCTCTCACACACACACACACACACACACACACATACACACACACGCACACACGCACACACACACACACACACACGCACTGCTGCATTCACAAAGATATAGACCTATGTCACACACATACAGACACTTGACATGTGTGAGATTCAACCACCTGCCTATGCCTTTCTTTCTACACTTCACTCTGCACTGATGTCTACCACCATGTTCAGGAGAGTGAAAAACATTTGGGATGTATTCCCCACCATACGTTACATATATGGGGGGACACACACCCACATGTGCCAGTACTGTGAATCAAACACCTGTCTATCTCTTGATGGGTATTACAGAGTTACAGCACTATTGCACACACTACAAAGTGTACTGACTCTTTCCTTTGCCATCTGTGCTGATATATGCACAATATATGCAAAGGGGAGGTGTTACTGTAACAGGTGTCAAGAGGTTTGCCTTCAGTGTCACCCTTACTGCATTCTGTGTTGTGTGTCTTCCACTTCAGTTAACAGAACCATAGCATAGCAGTTACACAGATTATTGTAGGAATGGATGTAACACCTGTGAGCTGTCCTCAGTAATCATTCATCTGCAAAGTAGCCCCACCACTTAGTAGTCATGTCCAAACATCTGTCTATATCTAAATTACAGCTTACTGTACTTTGAGCATATCACTATATACAGTTGGCAATGTTGAGGCTGCATTGCAACAGCATGATGTACTAAGACAACAGTCACCTTCAAACATCAGACACTGCACATGCATGGAATCTAAACACACATCAATACATGTACACATATGCAGTCTCCATCAGTAAGTAGACTAGCAGGTCAAGAGGATACATTCCACACCTTCCCCACACCATGTGTGAAAACTAGCCAAGCATTACACCATAATGGCTGTTGTATTCATGCACTGGTAGTTACCCACTGCCACCTTTTGTATTTTGAGTCAGTGCATCTGAACCACCTTGTGTATTTTGAGTCAGTGAATCTGAACAAGCCATTTGTTTCTAAGTGTATGAGCATGCCTGGTATTACCTTGTGTAGTTGTAGTCATAGTGCATCCCAAAAAGTCCTGTGCTAGTAAGTGTATGAGCATGCCCACTGTCACCTTGTATAATTGGAGTCAATGCATCCAAACAAGTCCTTTGATTCTATGTGTATGAGCATGACCACTGTAACCCTGTATAGTAATAGTAGTTGTCCATTCCACAGATGGGCATACTCCAGTTCAGGGCTCGTTGTGCTACAACTATACCTCTCAGGCCTACCTATGTCTTACCTGCAGATGATGTGTCATGTTTGTGCATACAGGTTGTAATGGACTCCTACTTTAAACACACAGGTTTACAGCTATGTGCATCTTAACTGTCAATATCCCTGCTGTTGTCCTCACTCTTAGAAGGGCATTCTGATGGCTTTGAAATGTGATATCTCTGTGGAGCATCTCATAACTGTGTTGTACTGTAATAGTGGTCTGTAGATAGGCAGGAGTTCTGATCCCACCACTGGCAACTGTGTGTGTATGCGTGTGTATTTGTGTCTGCATCCTGTCATGACAGTGGGCTTTGCCACTTTCCAAAAAAAAAACACCTTTTGCACTGGCCTTTATCCTTGTCATCTGCAAAACCACCCTTTCCCCCCCACCCCACTGCAAGTAATCAGTCCTGTGATGTAACACAGCTCAGAAGCAGAATCAGAGTAAGTGTAATTGTATGGTGTCTGTGGCACATACCCCAACTGCATACCACTCTACTAGTTACCTTTACAAAGGCAAGACATGCATGCACAATACGTGTGTGTGTGACTACCCAGTAGCCAGGCATACACATGTGTTATGTCTTTTAACATGCTGCACACCATGGTAGCCATCTGTGATGAGTGGAATCTACAAATTATTACATAATTAGGAACAGAAAAGAATAGACAGTCAAGAATGACTACAGTTGGGTATGTTGTTTTCCTGTGCCACTGTCGAGCAGTGACACAGAAGTGGTCACTGGGGTGTATGTCCATACCCATCATTACCCCACCCACACTCCACAATCCCTGGGGTATATTTCCTTAGCCATCATTCCCCACCCCAAACTCCACATACACAACAAGCATCCCTTCTCTGGTGAACTGATTACGATTTAAATGTTATAAAACAAAAGATGCCTCTGTTTTGTGTACACGTCAGTTCCTTTGGATCCCTTCTGTGTCACAAAGGTGTTCAGACATGTGTGTATATATATATATCTATATATATCTATCTATCTATATATATATATATATATATATATATATATATATATGTGTATAGCTATTGCTGTGTCTGTGTACATGCATATATAAATATGTGTGTACACATCCCATAGGTGCATATATGTATTTAATTATGACAGTTGTACAGATGTAGACTTGGCTATGTTGTTTCACAGAGTACAGCACATTCAAGGGTACTGTATATATGTACACAAAGTGACTGTCCCATTTCTTTTTAGTACTGTGGAATACCTGTGGTAAGATGTGTATTATAAAAACTATGAAACATGTATACAACCCAGATGGCTTAATGGTAAGTTCAGTGACCTCGGTGTGCATGGTCCAGGGGTTAAGACCTGCAAGGCATGTTGATAATGTCATTTAGGACTGAATAAGACACTTTTATGCAGTAGTAAGTGGGTGTAAATGTGTTTTCATGACAGTAAGCAGTGGGTAGAGACAGGTGCAAGACACGTACAACTTGCAATACACTAGAAATGCCTTTCTTTGGCAATCCTGCTGATGTCACCCACCTAGAAATACACCTCTGAGAGTGCTGTAATTCTGTAATCTCTGTAGTGTGTTCTATAACTGCGTAATGCTGTCATGTGATAAACTCATTTGGTAGGGGTTCTAATCTCAGACATGCTAACTGTGTGTGTGTTTGTGTGTGTGTCCCTGTCTGCCTGAGAAAGGAACAATGCTTTTTAGAGTATGCACACTCCTTACGATTCACATACTCACCTTTGGCAACCCTGCTGATGTCACCCACCTAGAAATACACCTCTGGGACTGCTGTAACCCAATAATTTCTGTAGTGCATCCTGTAACTGCGTACCGCTGGAGTGTGAGTTAGAACTGTGGTAGAGATCCATTCACAATCATGGCAGTTATGTATGTTTTTTGTGTGTTTTAATGTCTGTGTAGGGAGCAATGCATTATACCCTACTCACTTGCAGGACATTTGCAATGCCCTACTTTGGTACTCCTGCTGATGTCATACCCTGTACAATACACCTCTGGGAAACAAATTTTCTAGTAATCCTCGTGGTGCGTCCTATAACATCCCCATGCAGTAGTATAATATAGATCTTGGTCAAGGGTTCTATACCCACACATATCAGCTGTGTGTGTCTCACTGTCTGTTTTGTGAGCAATGCATTTTTGGCTACTCACTTGCAGGAAATCTGAAATGCCCTACTTTGGTAAACCTGCTGATGGCATTCCTTGTGAAATACACCATTGGGGATGGAGTAGGCCAGTAATCTTTGTAGTGCATGGGATAACTGCATAATGCCATTGTGTGATGAACTAATTAGGTAGGAGTTCTAATTCAAGACATGACAGGTGTGTGTTTGACAGTCAGAGCCTGTGTGGAGGTGGCTGTGAATGTCTAACCACTGGACATGTTGAGGAGTGGGTTTTATAGTTTTCCAATATGGTGGCCATATTATATGTCACAATGTCCACCTCACGAGGTTTACAGATTTCAATCAGCCAAGAGACTGGGTTAGCAAGCCATACCCCTACATCTGGTAAAAGGCCTGGTGAACACAGTAAGCAACCCTACTATTACCCAGACTATGGTCTGAACCATGTGTCATAGACAAACACAATTGCCTAGAATATCCCGTTATGTTGCTAGTACCCTGCACATTGTTGACCGACAGTAGGCATGCTGTAATTGCAGTGGGCCGCAGAGGGCATGGCACTCTGTCCAACAGTACAATAGGCACATCATTGTGGAAAA
Organism: Protopterus annectens; assembly: GCF_019279795.1. Classification (NCBI taxonomy): domain Eukaryota; kingdom Metazoa; phylum Chordata; order Ceratodontiformes; family Protopteridae; genus Protopterus; species Protopterus annectens. The sequence goes on from NC_056737.1 coordinate 1,860,863,598, forward strand.
TACGCCTTCATTATATTCCCCACTAGACACCTGCAACATATGTGGTGCCATCAAATGTGATCCACAAAGGACATACAATGCCTTACACACATGCCCTGGATGAACAGATGGCACTGACACCAGGGAATACCTGTATCATGCTATCATTGCAGGTGCAGAGTCAACCTGCTCTCTATTAGCAGGTCCTGCCACACCAGGCCAGTATTGGCACAGGCCAGTATTGGCACATGTGATGATAACAGTCAGTGTACACAACATGTGCCAGGCAAACCAGGTACACATAAACATGTCACTGTACATTATTGTGGGATGTGCACATCCAGGCATTGTCCATGTCAAGGACTATCAAACACAGACATGACATGCATTGCAAAGGAATGGCCACACACAATGGTAACCAGGATGACAGTACAGGTCATACAATGCCCATCTGTGTGGGACACTGCAGACACTATACCCCTGAACCACACTACAAACCATTGTCTGGTGGCCTTATGCCAAGGATTACCCCTCACCCAGCCTTGTAAAGCCGTCTTGCAAAGTCCACCACTACACACCCATGAAGCAATGCACACATGCATGTCAGTACTGGCACCTTGAGTCTGCGAGTGGGGTATGATGTACCCAACCACAGTCATACCCAGTATAACTCCCATTGGCATACTGACTGATGTCAGATACGTTTACATGCCCTAGCCCATAGAACCTCAGGATATCCCCTGTGGTGCATGTAATACCTGTGCATTACTGCAGTGTGGCAAACTTAGTTGTTAGGATGTGTATTTGTGAGCCTGCCAAAGTGTGCCAATGTGTCTGAGTCCCTTAGAGAGTGTGGTTGTGTTGACAATGACATCTGTTCATGTGGACAGCCATGTGTGCTACACCTAATAAATGTCTACTATATCTGTGTTGCAGATGTCGCTCACCAGCACACATATATGTTCTTATAGCACACCAACATGTCAGCTATGTGGCACATGGAGTAACTGCATGCAATTGTAATAGCAATGGCTAGTCAGTCAGGGGTTTGAACCCTTGTACTGGTAGGTGTGTGAGAGAAGACACTTAGGTTTTAGTCTCCTAGCCCTTCTCTGATGTACTTTGCCTCTGTCTGTCCCTCCCACACACCCTCTGGTGGATGTGGATATGTACACCTGCTCAGCAGCAGCTTGTGCTTTGTAAGGGATGGTCATGATCAGGTGATGGCATCTGCACCTATTGCAATCCTCCTCTAGCTGACTGCATGTGGAACAGCTGTGGTGACATTCCCATAGCCAATTGCATGGAAACACAGTACAATATCTAGGAACATCATGTTTGTGTTTACCCATGACAGTCGTTGTGGGTGGAACCTGGAACTGGTGTTTGGTAAACAGCATCACAGATAAAATCTGGATATTCCTCAAACAACATACACAGTGGAAAATAGCCTAAAGACAGGAGGGTGATGTGCCAGACATGACTACCGCATGTAAGTGTAGCTATGCTTCATTCAGACTACTGCCAGGTTGTGTGTGGTAATGGCTAGTCTGCTTGTTTTAATAACTGACAACACAGTGCTTTGTTTGTGAGGAAAACCCATCTGTAGGGTCATCAGTGGACTGGACGGTGTGTGGAACTATTTGTTTCTTGCGTTACTCACAGAACACACATCTGTGAACTGCAGAAACATAGTGTGAGGATTGCAGTCAGTACACAGTGATAGTGATGAGAGTTACGAACATTGCATCCTTGATTGGACTTATGTCACATTAAACAGTGGTATGACAGTCACTGTCTGAGGTTATCACAGTGACATGCCAATAATGGGCCACTGTTCATAGCTGCAGTCACAAGTCATCTACGCTTTGGACAGATGTCATGCAGTATATATGCATGTGTTGTGCTCCCTCTGCAAATATATGACATATGTTGTCTTGGGTTAATGGTAATATCTATGCATGCAGTTATAAGTAATCCTGAATGCTGTTAGGTATCACTAAGCCTTATCTGTGTTAAAACTGCAACACCATAGGCTGTATGGGATTGCATGTCTGGGCAGAACCACCTGTCCCACTTCAGCTGGCCAAGGCACCGGGCACCAGCACATCTGGGGCCCAGCATTGGACCTCCACCTCTGTTGGCTCTGTACCACCTTTGGGTGGAACCGCCACTCAGGATGGGGCTTGCCCCCCCCTGGGAGCAGGTCCAGACAGGAACTTGTCAGCCATCGTACGGTCCAGGCCATGGTGCAGAGGGGGCTCAATAAGGAGTTTCGAGCCAGCTACGCCAGCTTAAGGGCAGAGTGGCACAATTAGAGGGTGAGCCTACCCTTCCTAGACAGCCCCAGCACAGCCACCTTTGTGGCTGTGAAGGTGCAGTGGTGGCTGCCCATGGGTGGGAACCTCTGTCCCACTGTTTCCATTTGGGGGCTCATGGCCTTGTGACTACCAAACACCCCTCTCCATCCAAGGTGTTCCCCCCTGCATGTGTCATATACTGTCCCTGTATGCTGTCTTGTCTGTCATCCTATGCAACTTATCCTCCATGAGCATACCTACTCTCCTTCCCCAACATCCCACTCTCACCTTACTAAAATGGAAACAAAAGGCCAATCTGTTCCTAGAATGACTGTCGCCCCAGACATTGCTGTCCAGTTCACACACGTGTCCACTGGACAGATGTAACCTTTTTAATTTGCATCACAACATACTACTGTTGTCCTCACCCCTCTCTCAGGCACACAATCCTGGTATGCACATGTCTCCTAAAGGTTCCAGGTACACATGATGCAGATGACCCCAGTGTACACATGACACTACCGGTCCCTCTATGGTTACCCCACTTAACTTTTTAATGATGATGATGTCGCACACAGGACCTTGCAAGAGTACTGTTCTCACATTATGATTGGACAGGATCTTTTTTTAATGTAAATAAAATGCTCAAAATAATGTATTTGGCAATGTGCAAATGTTTGCATGTATTAATGACACATGTCTGTCTGAGGGAGTCTTGATATCACATAGGACAACACCACTACATAATACAGGAGTTGCTGGTGTTTTCCTTTTCATTCTTTTTTAATGCTTTGTTGTCACATGGTTTGTTCTTGATATATCTATATATATCTATGTATGTAGATATATCTGGACATAAATACACACACATACAGCTACATAATGAAATACATTTCCTATACTGTTGAATGGCTGTGCTGGATGATATGTTTGTGATAACATTAGATGTCTGTATATCTGCCATGGCTTAGTAGTAAATCACATTAGTTGTGGTGTGCAGGGTACTGGTTTCGAACCTTGCAAAGGCCATTTATTTTGTTGCTGGGCAGAACAAGGGCTGTTGGATACAGAGTGATTAAGGCACTTTTAAGAAGTTGTGAGCGGGTGTGCGCAGGTTTGCGCAATGGTAAGCAGTGGCTACTTTTGGCTACAGTTCCTTACACTCAGTTACCTTCCTGATTGCTTAACCTGTGTAAGCAGTACTTATCCCCGCACAAACAGGCTGAAACCCGCTCACTGCTGCTTAAAAGTGCTTACTTCCGCTTACCCCCATGTTAATTTCTTTAAAAGAAAAGAAAAAAGGGGTGAGAGGAAAGTGGTGAAAAAGGGGCACAAAAAGGGAAAGACAGTAGGCAAGGTAGCTAGGGATGTGCAGGAAGGTTGTAGGGAAGGTCCATAGCTGTCCATTTCTTCTAAAGCAACAGCTGTGCATATGCAATAAATTTGGTAGTACATTTGGACACTCACAACCCTGAGAGAGGGGTGAGGACAACAATACTATGTTGTGATGCCAATTAGAAATATTTGCATGTGTCCAGTGGACACATATGCACAATGGACAGCTATGTATGGGGCATGCTTTTTTTGTGGGAATAGATTGCCCTTATTTTCTTTTATTTTTAGATGAGAGAGGGATGTTGGGGAAGGATAGTAGGTATGATCAGGGAGGATAGGTTGGGTAGGATTACAGACAACTAAGTAGATATCCGAACCCAGTACCTGGTAGCTCGAACAGTGCGAAGGAAAAATAAAAGAATAATATAGATGAATCTCCACCAACTGAACTGTGTAAAACACGATTTAATCCATTCTGCTCAACAAACAGTAATATGATACACGATACAATTGCATCCAACATCAAGGGTTAAGTGCTTTCATCTGTCCTTGCCAGACTTCTTCAGAACCATTGATTAACTTTCTTAACTGAGTTTTATACCAAATTTTGGCGCCAAGATTTTAATAAATTAATTAATTGGATTCATAAAAACATTAATTATAATTTAAGGATACTTTTAAAACCAACTGTATAGCTACCTTTATACATTCAAATACATTGTATGATCATTACAATACTTTTATAACTATGTTAAAAACTTTTAATGTAACATATTAAAATTCATAGATACCTAGATTTAAGTATTTAATAATGTACTATAAAAACTCTAAAAATAAAATTAAATAAATATTAAGTGCTACTAACTTATGTTGTCATCTCAATCACTACAATATTTGTGCCATATAACAGTATAAATTAAATGAAGGGTTACAAAATTATAACAATAAAATGGGATCCCTTTTCACACTGTTCACCCATGGTTTAACATAGATAAAACATAGGGACAACCTACATAACATAATAATAAGTAATGTAAATTTATATGTGACAGGACTAACCACTATATAATAAATCTCCATATTTAAGAGGATCCAAGTATCAGAAATGGTTTCAAACTGATATATTCATTGAGTCCTGGGAATGTGGTGGCATCAAGACAAATCTGCCACCTACTCTCCAGGAAACCTAATCTAGCCTTCCAATTTCCACTTTCAACTGTTCTATCTACCTGATCTATTATAGCAAATTTAAACATGTGGTCTTTACCATTGGCTATAACATGTTTACTAAGTGCATTCTTCTCATCACCTTTTTTCATCTTGTAAACATGTTCATAAGTCCTGGTTTTAAGTTTTCTTTCTGTTTTCCCTATGTAATATGCATTGCACGTTGTACAGGTGGCTAAGTATACAACTCCTTGGCTATTGCAATTTCCTGATTTGAATTTGCATATGTTTTTCATAGTATTGTTCAATTTGATACTGTATTCAGCATTAATGTATTGACACTGTCTACATGTACCACATTTTTTTGTTCCTTTTGTCTTACAATGTTTCTCTTTATTCATATTATCACTTCTTTCTATTAATCTCTTTAAATTGTATCCTGTTTTTAATACTATGCTAGGAGTGCTCCCTACTGTTTGTCTTACTTCCTCATCATTAGTGAAAATAGACCAATGTCTACGTAATATTTCCTTAACTATGTTAGTATATGGATTGAACATTATGACACACACTCGTCTGTTGAACACTTTATTGGTCTTGATGTGAATGTCTTCTTTCCCTAATAAAGAAGTATATTTTGTACCCCATTGGGATCTAACATAATTAACTACATCTTCAAGCATATTGGTTGGATAACCTCTTTCCATAAATAATTTTTGAATAAAATCTAACTCGTGTGTCATGATTTCTCTTGTAGAAGACATCCGTGCAGCCCTCACACATTGACCTTTGACCACATTCTTAAAAGTATGTGGAGGATGGCAACTCCCATATTGTATGTAATCATTGGAGAAAGTGGGCTTCCAATACAATTTTGACACATAACCATCTTCATTGGTACTAATATATGTGTCTAAGTATGCTATACCACATTTTTCCACTGAATATGTAAATCTCAAAAATTCCGTTGTATTGTTGATATAGTTAATAAAGGCTGAAATACTATCCGTTTCTCCTTTCCATACAATGAATATATCATCCAAGAATCGTGTGTATAATAGCATGTGTTTATAATATTCACTGGGGAATATGAACTGATCCTCCCATTCTAACATCACTAAGTTGGCAAATATGGGTGCACAAGATGCACCCATAGCCACGCCCTTGGTTTGTCTAAACATTTCTCCTTGAAATTCGATGTAATTATGATCCAAAATGAGTTCCATCATGCTCATATTAAGTTTAGTTTTATCCCAAGTGAGCCCTGAATACTTTCTCATACTATTACAAAAATATTCTAAACCTGTGTCCTTGTATTACTGTTTGTTGAGCAGAATGGATTAAATCGTGTTTTACACATTTCAGTTGGTGGAGATTCATCTATATTATTCTTTTATTTTTCCTTCGCACTGTTCGAGCTACCAGGTACTGGGTTCGGATATCTACTTAGGATTACAGACAAGACAAACAAGACACATACAAGGGAGGTATATGACAAATGTGTGGGGGAACATCTTGAACGGAGAGGGGTGTTTGGAAGTTGCAAGCCTATGAGTCCACAAATGGATACAGTGGGACTGAGGTCCAGACCCATGGGCAGTCACCACTGCACCTTCACAGCCCAGAAGTTGGCTGTGCTGGGGGCTGTGTAGGAGGGGCAGGCTCACCCTCTATTTGTGCCACTCGGCCCACAAGCTGGTGTAGGTGGTCTCAAATCTCCCTGTCGAGCTCCCTACACACCACGTCCCAGACTGTACCATGGATGACAGGTTCCTGTCCGCTCCCGCTCTTGGGGGGTCAAGCCCCATCCCCTGCGGTGGTTCCACCCAAAGGTGGTGCAGGGTCAATGGGCAAGGAGGTCCCAGGCTGGGCCCCAGATATGCTAGTGCCCAGTGCCATGGTCAGCTGAGGTGGGACAGGTGGGTCTGCTCGGACTAGCCTTCCCATACGAGCTATGTTGTCGCATGTTTAAGGCAGATATGGTTAGTAATAGTCAACAGCAATCATGATTAGTTATAACAGCATGCATAGGTATTCCCATTACCCAGGGCACCAGATACAAATAGTTGCAGAGCAGGTGGAACACATGCATATATGGGTATATAATAAAACTCCACTGCCACTCATGAGCGGACAGGTGATCCGCTGTGGCGACCCCTCACCGGTAAAAGCAGAAAAGAAGAAGAAGAAGTGGCCATTACAACAACATGCAAGTTTCACTGATGGCAACAGTCCACCAATATGGAAGTATTTTAACATGGCACATGCATAGAAACAGATGTGAATATTTATAAAACAATAGGACGTATGTCCCAACAAAGGTTAGGAGTGTAGACATACCAAATGAGTTGTGTAAATCGGTTATTTTTGCACATATGGTAGGGGTGAGAGAGAGAGAGAGTTCAATTAACAACTAATAAATCCTTGTAGTTTTCACAGCATTCATAGTCACTGAAGTGGTCTATCCCTTACATGTATTATTACACTACACACTGGCGTTATATTGTTCAATGGTATGTTTGTAGAGTAGTATGTACGGGACCTGTGTCTTACGTACAGGCTTGACAAGATGCAGGTGTAAATGTAACATGTTTTGAGACTGCTCTCATACACTTTGGGTGAGATGCTGGGATGACAGGTATATTTGAATGTACATTCTCTGACTATCAGTTATATGTCATTAACAGCTGCCTACATTTCTTGGATCATCACACTAATTTGTCAGGGGAACAGGGCAAAAGGAAAGTGATGTAGGCTATTTATCAGGACATACTGGGTAGATTCCTCTTCCAATTAAACTTACTAACATTTTAAAGCTAATTCATGCAAGCAAGGCTGTTACTGTTTAAACTCTAATCGACATACTGCTGAAATCTTTCTACTTTTGATGTATAAAATTCCTTATGAATCGTACTGTGCTACATTTTTTTATTGTCGCTTTTTCAAGTGTAAATATCTTCAGTATGTTATTATTACTTGCTGTACTTTTTAAAATCCTTTTATTTACCATGTAACAACATTTTTATTTTTTTTTTATTTTGCTGGAGCTTTTCTCCCCGGGCCTCTACTGAAAATGGAAATATATCCATCTAGACTAGCCTGGTTAACAAATGTAAAATAAATAAATCAATAAATAAAATAAAGATTGTAACAGTTGAGGGGTATGAATATGCATACCACTCTCTATATGAGCATTCTAGCAAAATCTGTACAGTTGTTAAGTATAAATATGCATACAGCTTTCTCTCTGAACATTCTAACAAACTGTGTGCAGTTGTGTGGAATGATTATGCATACAATTTACTAGCGCTCCTGAGATCTAAAGCCCTGTTGTGTGTGACAAAAGCATTACAGTTAAGATCACTGTACACTATGCTATCAGGCAATTGTTGTGAGGCTTTGCAATGCATTTTGTCTAATATGACTGACCTGTTTGCACTTCCAACATTGTTATACAGCACTTCATGCACATTGTATCTGCATACCACAGTGTGGGTAACACTGCTTACTACAACAGTACTATTTAATAACTGCAACAGTTCAACAACATATGACTGCAGAGTAAACAGAAGCAATACAGGGATTACACCTTTATTCGCAGCATATTACACAATTCTGTATATTGGTACAACACTTTCTGAGGCTCTTACATTTATTTTGTATGAAAGTACATGCAGGCTATTTACTACCCTGCCTCACGATGCATTCTTTGCAGCCTAGCATCATAGGCTTGCTGGTTCGCAGCACGCTCATCTGCAGCTGTCAGAGAAGTACAGTGATATTTAGCCATACCTATCCATAGTATACAAAAGCTAAGCAATTATTAACTATGTAGTGGAAGGAGTACTTACTCAGTTCTGGGGCATTCTGCATCTGCCTTGTTTCCTGGATCCACTGTTCCAGGACATCCCCCCTCCGCCGCTTCAGGTCTGCATGGTGGTGCCTGACCTGCTCACCAGTCCGGGGTATACTTGTGGCACTAGAGAGGTCACGGACGAGACTGTCCCAGGCCTCCATTTTGTACTGCGAGCCCTGGTACCGGCCCTGCAGTAGTCTCCTGTCATGGTGCTTTACCAGGAGCCATATCATGAAGTTGGACTCCTGGATGCCCCAGCGCTGTGCTCTAAAGCCAGTGCCTTCTCCCACTCCAGCCATTCTGCTTGAAGGGGGATGCTAGAACCAGTTATGAGTCATATTCCCAACTCTTCTATTTAAGTATGGCTGGATTCCTGCACTTTTCCGTAATTGGCCGGTTTCGAAAAAGCTAAGCTATGGGCACACCTGCTTAGTTCAGGTTGGCACTGCTTAAAGAGGTGTACCTGTGGGCATATTGTATTGGCTTCCCTACACATTGTTTAAAATTACTTTCTTCGGCTGTGCTGCGGTTAGCATTGCTTATTGCTTATCTAGCATTATATTTGCCTTTTGTCAATGACGTCTTACTCATTACAGGTTATATATGTGTCTGGTATCCGTCATTCATGTGTACATACACTGCATGGGGTCCTGGGGACTGTATATCTTTATTACAGTGACACCTCAACTCTGTGTTTACTGCAGTACTCCAATTCACATATTTATGGTCTGTGGCAGGTTATAGCACATTACACTGTACATAGATTCAGTTCACATATTTGATTTTATTTCCCTTTTGTGAGGATTAGTTTGCTGGTACCTCCTTTCTATGTATTGCTATCATGGCGTAGTGGTTTACTACTATGACTGTGATGTACAGGGTCCAGAGTTCTAGCCTTGCTGAGGCTGGCTATTTTGTTGCTGGCCAGAACACGAGCTGTTGGGTACAGAGTGGTTAAGGCACTTTAAAGCAGTTATGAGCGGGTGTGCGTGGCTTTGGACGGAACTTAGCAATGCTAACCTCCGGATACAGTTTCTTACACTCAGTTAGCCTCTACATTGGTTCGCCAGTGTGATACCCGCATACTGGTGCCCAAACAGGCTTACACCCACTTGCTCCTGCACTTGCAAATGCACTGCATTTGGTGTTTGCATCTGACAATCACACCCCTGGGTGGGGGTGAGGACTACGATAATACCTTCTGATGCCTATTACATCGGCTTACATGCCTACAGTGGGGTGTTGTGACCATGTGTTCGTAGGTGTTGTGTAGTGGGTTATGCAAAGACACATATGGTCATACCGTATCTAGCCATTTAAACTGAACTGTGCTGCGGTGGGACCCATATCGGGAATGACTGCCCATTAGGAGTAAGCATGCTGGTCGACTGTACAGAATCCGTAGCCTGGACAGAGTTTGCTTCATACTGCTGGTGTGTTCCTCTTTCAGTCTGCATCTGTCTGGCAAATACCTGGGAAATGACACCATTACATACAGACAAGTAATTGGGTTTAGGACCCCACATCCTTCAGCCGAGTCATGCTAATGCATACCTATAATTCTATCAGCTTTCTAAGGTTGTAAGTGGAATATGTGCTTTCCATCCCTATCAGACCTCTCAAACAAGTGGGGACGAATTTCAACTGAATCAGGGACAAGTCAAGAAACACTCAGGGGTAATCAGGGACACTTTTAAAATATTAGTGTTATTAACTTGAAACATTGACAGAATCAGAGCATGTGAATTAATACACATTTTCTTAAGTAAAAGGAGTTTATAACACTTAATTATTGTCATTATTCATTAAGTGTAACTCACCATCGTTCCTCCAAAAATCTCTAGTTTTAGGAGGGATTAAGAGGGACAGAGTTAAAATTTGAGTCAAAATCAGGGATGTCCCTGAAAATCACGGACAGTTGAGAGGTATGGTCCCTCTTTGCTCCCCCAGCGGTTTATGTCCTGTCCATTTGCTCTTAGGGGTTGAAAGGTATAGGCGTAAGCTCTGCCCATTTTGGAATATTACTTACATCTCCGGGGAGGTCCTAATACAACTGTGCCAGCCAACACCTGCACGCCTAGGCCCAAAATTATATACCCATAGTTCCCCTACTTGCTCCTCCTCTACAGCACTCATCCTTACTGTGGGTGCAGGTGGAGTCTAACCACACCAATACACACTGTCCACTCTCCGCGTGTCAGGACCCATGTCATACGTTCTGTCGACCCATGGGTTATCAGGCTTGCACATCCTACTGGTCTGTGTATGTCTACAGCCTGTTTGATGACTCATGACAGGAACTGACTCCAATGATCAGTAATTTTTGGGGTGTCCCACAAGGGACATTGATATCTTTGTTTCAAGATTAGACCTGGCAGGTCCTTTCCTACTGGTAGTATCCTGCCTGTGGTCTGGGAAGCAGTGGTGTGTTTACTTTTATTGTGTGTCTGTATGTTTCACCGGTCTAGCTGCGGGGGGCTGGTGGGCTGATGCTACGTGTTACACGTATGTTGATTGGACCCCTCACCCCCATATGCACAGCCTGTGAACATATGTAATACATAACTGCTGTCTCATATCCTAGCTATATACATTATATTTACGCACACACACACACACACACACACACACACACACACACACACACACACACACACACACACACACACACACACACACACACACACACACACACACACACACATATATATATATATATATATATATATATATATATATATATATATACATTACTATATACAGATATATCTGTATATATGTGCATACATGTATATATTTATATATTGCTGTCTATATATATCTAACAACATATGGGTGTATGGGTATCTGCATATGTATATATCTATATGTGGGTATGTATATGTATTCTGGCTATGTATGTATACATTTGTACTATGGAGAGGGAGAGGTATATCTCCATGTAGCTATGGGTAGATATACACACACATACCTCTACATATATACATCTACATCTGGTTATTCCGTTCCTTGCCATGTCAATTACACTTTGCTGCAGTGGGACTTGTAGTGTGTGTGGCTGCTCGTTGGGTGATGCCTCTGCCCAATGAACACTTTTGCTTACTTCCCTGAGGTTGTCCATACAGACCCACATCAGCCAACACCTGCACACCTAGACCCATAACTAGCTACCCACAGTTCCCCCACCCGCACCTCCTCTACAGCACTCATCCTTAGTCTTGGTGCTGGTCGGATCTGAACAAACCACTACACGCTGCCCACTCTCCACATCACGGGACCCATGTCATACGTTGTCTCGACCCATGGGTCATCAGGCTTTCCCACCCTTGTATTTTGGGTATGTACACACCCCGGCCAAAATTGTCGGCATATCACCTTCTTTTTGTTATATGTCAATTTTTGGGGCATCCTGCATGGGACGCTCCTGTCTGTGTTCCAAGATTAGATTATATGGGTGCACTGTGAACCCCCCCCCAGTTGTATCCTGCCTGGGGTCTGGGGAGCAGTGGACTAATTACATTGTTTATGGGTTTGTGTGCATGTTTCCTCTGTCCGGCTTGGGGGGGTAAGGTCATGCTACGTGTTACATGTTTCCTGCTTGGGCCCCTCACTTCCATTGGCATAGCCTGTGAACATATGTTATTCTTGTGTGCTGTTTCCTATCATAGCTGTATATCTGTGTATATCTACGCACACACACACACACACACACACATATATATATATATATATATATATATATATATATATATATATATATAAACTATATATATATATATATATATATATATATATATATATATATATATATATATATGTATATAAGGCTAGGGTTGCCATCTTTTCAGATGGCCAAAGTGGGACAATTGTGGTACAAACATCAGATTTTGCAGGCCAAAACATGCCCACGGCCAGTACAAGGGACAGCACTTCACTTTTTGCCTAAATGAAAGCTTATTCTTGTAGCATTTAAGTTGCTTATTCTGTTGCATATAACATTTAGGTGTTTCAGATATAGAATAACTGTTTTATGCAACTATTACATAAAATATAGGAAATGATTTTGCCCTAATATTTCAGGACAGTTGCCATTCTTACAATATTTTTGCAGGACACAATTGCCCAAAGAAGGACTGTCCCTCGCAAAGTGGGACACGTGGTAACCCTATGTAAGGCAATGCATACCCCTGCGCAGATGCACTTAAACATGCTTACTGGTGCTTATTTCTGCTTAAACCTGCTTACTAGTGCTTTATGCATTATGTCACTAACACTTCACTCCAGTTCACTTTTAATTGTTATGATGCAGGTTTTACAGCAGACAGATGTTGAAATATATTCATATACAGATTACCAATAGTAAATGGTATGTGCTGCAGTGGGATTCAGAACGGGAATGTCTGTTCATTAGGTGGATACTCTAACCACTACACTATTGCTGTGTTGCTTCATTTGCATATATGCCCATATACCCATGACTCCTAGTTCCCCAAACACCCACCCCAACACTACACTAACACAGCAGTCATCTTTTCTCCAGTTGAATACACAGTGTATCCACACCAGTACACGTTGGTCACTCCCTAGTCCTGTAGACTCATCCCATGGGTTGATTCCCTCCACGTATCCTCAGACAACCCAAACTTTTAGTCTGCAAACATTGATGAAATGAGTGACCAATAAGACACTATTCGCAATTTTTGGGTTGTCCCATCTGGGACAAACATCTTTATTTCAAGATTAGACTCTATACTTCATTACATTGTTACTCCCGTTAACATGACACTACAATAAATTAATAGGTATGACTATGTGGTAACGCACACGTTACACTTGAAAGCTAATAATGTACGGGTTCGGCTAAATTATTTTACAATTAGGATCGATTTAGTGATTGGTGTTGCCATAGCAGGCAGATCACAGGAATGATTTCATGTGTGAGAAAGTCCTCACATTTGATTTTTTGAGAACAGCACTGACTTTGGGCATTGTACACACTTCTACATTTTAGCAGTTTTGACCCTTCCCTCTTATGAACATACTATTATTATGTCTACTGTCAAGGTCTGTAGGGGCACTTTCATGTTATTTATGTCTGTGAAAGGAATGAATGTGTTACAGGGAATGTACGTCTACATATAGATATATGCATGTGTGTATGCATATATACTTATAACGAACTCGATGACCTTCTCCACAAAGTGCGCCAATTAGAACCAGGCCATCCAACCCTGACACGCCTGGATCCATAATTTCATACCCGTAGTTCCTCCACCCCACCTGAGTTTGACATGCACGCAAACCATCCATTTTCCAGTTGCTATCACAGCCATGACACACTTCCACACATTGCCCTCTCCCCAGCGTTAGGGGCCCTACACGTATTTTGTCCCAACCCATGTATTATCAGGCTCTCCCACCATTTAGTCCTTGAACATACCTGCCCTTTCTTGTGTAATGGTCGGAGGTCCAACCATCCTAGCAATTTTTGGGTAGTCCCACCAAGGACTACCCTCTGATTGTTTATAAAGTAGACTTAGCCAATTGGCAATGTTATTCCCACTGGTAGTATTGCTCACCCCTGCCCAGCTGGGTATGACATACGCTGACAGCACTAAATAATACAGGAGTTGCTGTTGATTCCCTTCTCATTCTTTTTGTATGCTTTATTGTTACGACGTTCATTCTTCATATATATATATATATATATATATATATATATATATATATATATATATATATATATATATACGTATTATATATCTGTACATACACATGCACATACATCTACATAATTATATACATTTCCTATGCTGGGCACTGCTTCCACCCACACAAGGAGACTCAGATTTGCTTACTGGTACTTATATGTTTTCTACTGCTTATTTGTGCTTACACCTGCTTACTAGTGCCTTATTCATTATGACACTACCACTTTAGATGACATTAGTTAAACATTTCATGCGGTACTCCAGTTCACATTTATATGTTATTATGTAGGTTATACAGCAAAATGACATTCCACATGGAAAATGATATGTGCTCTAGTTGGCCTTGAACCATGCATGCCTGTTTGTTAGGCGGATGCTCTAACCATTACACTATTGATGTTAACATTAATTCTCCATGTTTTTCTCTATTTGGTTGATTTTGATGTGTAAGCTATGCTAAGCAGGGGGCAGCGATGTGCAAACATGCTGTGCTTTACTTACACTTTTGATATTGAAGCAATACAAATGTAAAATAGGAACATGGGGAATCTAATTGTGAAAGCTCTAGGGATAGGCCTCAACATTCCACTATATGCTTGTGTGTTTACTACTTTGACTTTATTTCAGTGTTCATGGATACTCTTGTATGCTTAACATACATTTCAGTATCCACGGATGCTGAATTAATTGCTTACTATCAGAGGCAGGCTCTAATAGTAAGCATAGTATCTTGTGCAACTGTGGGGGTATGTTTCCACCTCCATAGAGCACTTGAACACTCCCCCTGCGCTCGCACACATTTCCTGTGCATGTTGAGGGTGCAGCTGCGCGCCTTCATAAATATTCATATGGCGCTGCTGCACCATCTGTAATGGGGACGTTTGGCGCAAGGCTAAAACCGTCCTTGCACCGAGCTTTATGAATCCCAGGGACAAAATATGACTGGATGGTCTACAGGTATAACTCTCTTCACTTAAAAAAAATAGTTCTCATCTTACTGTTATTACACATACATTTCAAGTTTTAATAAACAGAACTGATAACTAAGATAGTCTGGAAACTATTTAGTAGTACTCCAAGAGATGGCAGGGCACTTTGTAGCAGATTATAGTTGCAGACAGCATTATTAAATGAAATCAGCACAACAGCATTAAAAACTATTATTTACTAAAACATTATGGCAATTCCTAAATTTCAGTCTGGTTGCATTTAAGAGGAATTTGTCATGCAGAGCCTTTTTATGCTAACAATTATCCAAACTCTGTTTATTAGATCTACTGCTAGCCAGTTCCAATTTCATTCCAATGCATACAAGGTTTTTAACATTTTTTAAAGAATTTTTCTTTTCTTCATTAAAATAGGCATGTCTCAGAAATACTACTTAACAGCATCAGCTGTTAAAAGGAAATGTAATGCACATGCACACCACAGAGTTTCCATTAACCATGCTGCCTGCAAGTTGAAATGCCTTTTCTCTAAGTTTCTCCTGACTCCTGCTGTTAATGCACACACACACCACAGAGTTACTCCTGCCTGCAAGGCTGTTTCTCTAAATGTAACACAAATGTAATGAAAGTGCTTAGCAGCCATTAAGAGGAAATGTAATGCACACCACAGAGTTTCCGTTAACCATACTGCCTGCAAGTTGAAATGCCGCTTCTCTAAATTTAACAGATCTTGAATGCAATGAAAGTGGATAGCAGCCATTATTAAGAGGAAATGTAATGCACACCACAGAGTTTCTCTTAACCATACTGCCTGGAAGTTAAAATGCCACTTCTCTAAATGTAACAGAGCATGAATGTAATGACAGTGCATAGCAGCTGTTATTAAGAAGAAACGTAATGCACACCACAGAGTTTCCGTTAACCATACTGCCTGCAAGTTGAAATGCCGTTTCTCCTGTTAACCACCATTAAGTTTCTCCTACTGTTAATGCACATGAACCACAGAGTTACTCCTGCCTGCAAGTCAAAATGATGTTTTTCTAACACTAGTGCATATATGCGCATAACAGCTGTTAACCTGCCAACCGTTAAGAGCAAATGTAATGCACACACACGACACACCACAGACTTTCTCCTGCCATTAATGTATTGAAATACATTTTTTACCTGGAGACTGGAGTTGAAATTCCGTTTCTCTAACACTAGCACATATAGGCACATAGCAGCCATTAATGGCTTACCTGGAGTTGAAATGTAATTTCTCTAACACTAGTGGATATATACACATAGCACCAACAGCCAGTAAATGGCTGTTAAGAGTAAATGTAACATACACACACACACACACACACACACACACACACACACACACACACACACACACACACACACACACACACACACACACACACACACCACAGAATTTCTTCTGTCGTTAATGTATTGAAATTGAAATACATTTTTTACCTGGATGGAGGAGGAGCCAGGAAGAGCTGAGGGAAGAAAGATGAACACAGACCCTGCAAGTAAAATGGATGGGCAGTCTGAAGAGCCTGACGTCTTTGTACCCTGCATGTGATGACGTTGGGAGTAAAAAAAAATTTGAAAAAAAAAACAGAAAATTCAGAAATTAAAAGGGCCACTCTGTAATTTGTGGCACCCCAATATTTTACCCTCAAAGACAGTATTTACTGAGGAATTCTGCATGTTTGAGAGGTATGGTGTAGTCATATAGTGCTGCTTTATTATGTGATTTGTTTAATGTTAACCATGATATTCTGTGATTTGTATAGCATTAACTAGAATGTGGCATTAGCTAAGATTCCCAAGACAGGGACTATGAAGCTGCAAATACCTGCATCTGGGAAAAAAAAACATTGTTTGGCCTTACACATTAGACTGCTCACTACTGATAAACTGACAAAGAATAGAGATGACTGCTTGCACAATCGATGGACATTAGATTAGTTCCAATTTAACAAAAGAAGAGAGCAGGGTACTACAGGAATTAAGATGTGCTGGTAACATCAGAATCATGAAACCAGATAAGGGGGGGGGGGGTGCAGTCATTTATGATAGTTTTTTATACACTTGTAAGATACATGAAATACTACACAATTCTGGAAATTATTCTATGTTGTCCATGAATGAGATCAACATAGGGTATAGAAAAATAGACACATGTATTGAAGAATACTTACTAGATAACGGGATCAATAATGACATCTATACTTATATTAAGGTTGAACATCCTGTATTAGCTTCTATAGTGGGTATTCCTAAAATTCACAAGAATATAGATGAACCGCCCTTTAGACCCATTATATCAGGGAGTAGGTCTAAGACGTTTAATATAGGTAAGGTTATTGATACCTACTTGAAACATATATACGCCACTATTCCACATATAGCTAAGGACTCATGGGATTTTCTGAAACAGTATCCTATTTACCTATCCAGTTCAGATCTGATATTTGTGACTATTGATGTCATAGATTTATTTTCTTGTATACCAAAAGAAAATGGTCTATCAGCTTTTGCTACGAGTATAAGAAAACATACAGATATCCAATGGGACACCATCTGTCTTCTTACGGATATGTTGTCCCTGGTTCTCGAACATAATTACATTATATTTGAGGGAGAATATTACAAGCAGACCAAAGGCGTAGCTATGGGAGCAGCTTGTGCTCCCATATACGCCAACTTGGTCATGCTTGAATGGGAAGAGAGGACTATTTTAGATAGTCACTTTATGACACACATAAAATATTACGTCAGATACCTTGATGACATATATTTGATTTGGGATGGTGGAGAACAACAGCAGGCATTATTTTTACAATACATCAATAGTAGGAGTAATTTTTTACAATTTTCCTCCTCTAGCAGTCACGAAGGTGTGGCTTATTTAGACACATTTGTGTCAAAAACAGGGGATGAGTTTAAATCCAAAATTTATAGAAAGAACACTTTTTCGAATAGTTATTTGGAATATTCTAGCTACCATCCGAAGAAACAATTCACAAATATATATAAGGGTCAGCTTATTAGAGCAGTTAGGATGACCTCACAGTATGAGGACATGTTGGATGAGGTGAAATTTATAACATCCTTATTTAAGGACAGAGGCTATGACGTTAGAGTTATGGAAAATATAAGTAATTATGTTGTGAGGAAATGGGGTAACCAGTACAAGCCTTTGTTGGGTGAAAAATATAGGACAGCTATTGTTTCGACTGTGGATATATTGCATGATATGAAGTCTGAAACTTGCATTTTTGGTAAATCTTGCATTTTGGAATTTGGCATATATTCAGGTAAAGTTAAGAAGATTTTAATGAACAACTGGCATATAATATCTGCTGATCAAGATATAGCACCCACATTAGGTGAATGCCCAAGGTTTGTTTATAAGGTAGGGGCCAACATAAAATCTATTTTAGAGAAGGGTATCTTTATTAAGAAGACAGAATACATGAAAACTGCAAAATGTGGGGCATGTAAACAATGTCACACTATATTTCAGGGAGACAGTGTGAAATTGGATAATTACAAACACACTAGAATTCAATTCTGTGGGGGCAACTGTACAACTAAAATGGTGGTGTATATTGCTATCTGTAGAACATGTTCAGGATTCTATATAGGTAAGACTCAAAGGAGTTTCAATAAACGTATATACTCTCACCTTTATAGCATCAGAAGGAAGGATGAAAAAAATGCTTTGTATAAACATATTAAACAATATAGTGACAAACATTATTTTAATTTTGGTATAGTGGACACTGTGCACACCAATAACAGAGGGGGTGACTTTAATAATTTATTATTATATAAAGAATTTTGGTGGCAAATATATATGGATGCTTCCACTATACCAGGTTTAAATGACACTGTATCTGTCAAACCACTATTGGTCTTAAAATGAACTATCTATTAGGTACATTGTTATATGTTTTTAAACATGTTTTGATATGATCTAAATGTAAATGTTTTTGTTAACATTTTTACAGCTTTTTAACTTGTTCACTTTATCAACACATATTATATGTAACATTGCTTTTAGAAATAACATGAATATTATTTAATATTTTATGAATAGAGAACAATGGTCAAGGATGTGTGTATAGCTTTAAAATTTCAAACTGAATTTTGGCGCCATAAATGTTATTTAAACAACTGTGATGCAAGCTATGGTGTTCTGAGGAAGCTTGTTTTATTCAAGTGAAAGCGCTTAACCATTCTTTGTTTGTTGGCATTGCAATAAACTTTTGTTCCCTTCTACTTGGTTTCATTGAAGGTGTTGTGGACTGTTATGAGCGTTGAATAGAGGTGAATTCCCAAGACACAGAGACGGAATTTTGCACACAGTGCATTTGCTGCTTTTTCTTTTCTAGTTGAACTTTTATTAACTAGAATGTGGCATTAGCTAAGATTCCCAAGACAGGGACTATGAAGCTGCAAATACCTGCATCTGGGAAAAAAAAACATTGTCTGGCCTTACACATTAGACTGCTCACTACTGATAAATAGGGTTGCCAGCTTTCTTTGTGGCTAAAACTGGACTAAGGTCACGCCCCTTGCATCACCCATAACTCCACCCATTCCCACCCCCTCTCCCATCATTGCCCCACCCATTTTGTGACATCATTGTGACATCAGCTGACGGGAACACCCTCTTTCTGTTCCCAGATGCCTGCTTTCAGCTGATTTCTCCCCAGTTGCCATAAACACTGTTTAAAACTCTCACTGTGCATACTGTCTTCTGCTTTACTTCTACAGTGATTACAGATATTTGGCTTTAATTTAAAACATTTATTTCATATTTTATAGCACAAACCCCACTGATACACATTTGCTAAAGAAAGCAATACGGTCTCACAATGAAAACAGACTTAGCATTAAAACTACTCTTCTACGATGATTATTTGGATTTTATTTTTTACATTTTAAAGCACAACGATGCACAAACACTGACAGACATGTCGTAAACAAAGCAAGACTGTCTCACAATGAAAAAACTTGGCAATGGCATTAAAACTTCTCTACCCTTGAAACTCACATTCATTGAAACAGCATTGAAACCCACACCACATCCAAAGAAAATGCATGGCCACGGGTGGATAAAGATTACTTTTGGTTTGTTTGCAAATCATAGGCCCCTTGCACACAAAACAAGAAACATACATGTGCTCTTTTCTTTGACACACCTTCCTGAATTTATTGTTTGAACATTTTCCAGTAGACTGTACTGTAGGCAATGAAACAAAATGCATGAACCAATAATGACAAAACTGCACAATTCAGAACATTTCCATCATAAAAGTCTACTTCCACACCCACTCTACAAATAGAAAAAAAATAACCAGTATTGCAGGATTTCCTTGTTAGTTTAGGGGAGTATGGAGATGTACAGCCCCCAACACACACACACACACACACACACACACACACACACACACACACACACACACACACACACACACACACACAAAATGTACTCATGGGCACACACCCATTCACCTAATACACACACACACACCACACACACACACACACACACACACACACACAAGTGCTAATGTGTGATTTCAGGTTGTCTGAGGATATGTGGAATATCTCAGGAGCTATTGAAAACTGCTAATGCCGAATTATTACCCACATCAGCGAGTCTGACCAAAGTGCTTGAGGAACTTTATATTAATATGTTCACATTTTAAGGATAATCAGAATGTGAATTTTATAGCAGGAAAAAAATGCATTCAATATGCAGAAAACCACATTATGTAATTTGAGCCCTAAAGTATTTTCAATTAAGAATCTCTGGAAATGCCTTCAGAATGTACATATATTTATCGCACATTGAATGTACCCATTTGCTCTGTGTCTTTAAAGGGTAAAATTTGTTTTGCTGCTCCCTAGCAAATACTTCATCTGTGCTATTATACATAAGTGTATACATAAGTGTAGCAGGACACAGGAAGACATGAATCAGAACAGTCTTCCAGAAACTGTATTTAAGCATAATCACCAAAATGATCACAGTCAAATAAAACATCGAATTTATTTCTAAGTTCCAGCAAAACAGTACAGATTTTCGAGACTCATAATCAATACGACCGAGCACTACACATGCCATTTCAGGTCAATTTTGTTTAGCAGGGCTGAATAAACAAGACCATTAGCTGCATTCCCACCCCAGTGAAGAAATGCTCTAGAAATGGGCTTAATACAGAACAGTATTGCGTGCAGCACTTCGACATGCACGTTTCTCAGGCATGCATACTTTTCATTACTTTTACTTATTTCAGTAGTATGCAGTTGCAACTGTAAAGAAAAATAGTGTCCTTAAGTACTACTGAATTATACCAATGAACTATAGCCCATATGCTAAAATACAATAATAATTTCCCTCAGACACCGTATATTCTGAGAAAATGCTGCAACGGTTAAGGAGATAGCAGAAGAAATAATCCTGCTTGTAAAGTGTGCCATTCACTGACTCTAGTCGAAATGTTATTTTAGTGACAAAACACATCTTCTGCTCTTGTCCTCTCTAACCCTCCACAAGACCACAACAAGAAACACACACATTCACAAGCAACAATTCTGCAGTCACTGGCAGTCATACCATTCAGGACTGAGAAGATGTTAATGCGGTTTCTAATATTATTCCCAATCTCACACACCCTACCTTTGTGCTGGCTTCTGAAATTGCTGCCTTCCCGTAAGTCAAGCTGATGAATTCCCCAAAGTGAAATAATATCCATAATAATCCAAAGTTGGTTAATGCTGGGCTTCTGCTTAAGTTCCCACTTGCACTACATGCTGGGCTTCTGCTTCCCGCTCGCACTACCGGAAGTGAGCTCATTGAGCTCAATTCCGACAGGCTGGTAGCCATGCATGTGATGACATCAGCGCCGCAAAATTTAAAACCAAAAGTCCGGTTTTGATTGAAATTTCTAACCGGACAATTTGTCAGATAACCGGACAGTCCGGTCAAAAACCGGACACCTGGCAACCCTACTGATAAACTGACAAAGAATAGAGATGACTGCTTGCACAAGTTCTTAGTCTTAGAAAGCAAGCATCATTCTGTTAAAGCTTTAAAATCTGTTTCCCCGGGATTCATGAAGCTTGCACCAGGTGCAGGCATAGCATCGGCATTCCAACACCAAATATGTACGCCGAGCGATCCAGGTATGAGCTGTTCCCAAGTGCACTACCTGCGTATGCTACGCCCGTACAGCTCCTGAGCTCTGTATGCTAATTACCCCATGTGCAGCAGTGTAGCATGCAAATGAAGGTATGTAGCGATCCAGGAAATGGTGCAGGCATAGTGTAAGCATGCAGAAATGTAAACCATAAAAAATATTTTACATTTTTGCAAACATAAAATCAGAGCCATGACAGCTGACCAAACACATGTATTATATTGTTAATATATGCCAATGGCTAAATATATAGCCTTTGGCATAAAAAATGTACAAAATATAAAATTAACATTTAATGAAGCTGCAAATACCTGCATCTGGGAAAAAAAACATTGTTTGGCCTTACACATTAGACTGCTCACCACTGATAAACTGACAAAGAATAGAGATGACTGCTTGCACAAGTTCTTAGTCTTAGAAAGCAAGCATCATTCTGTTAAAGCTTTAAAATCTGTTTCATCGGGATTCTTGAAGCTTGCACCAGGTGCAGGCATAGCGTCGGCATTCCAACATCAAATATGGCCACCGAGCGAGCCAGGTATGAGCTGTTCCCAAGTGCATTACCTGCGTACGCTACGCCTGCACAGCTCCTGGGCTCTGTATGCTAATTACCCCATGTGCAGCAGTGTAGCATGCAAATGAAGGTATGTAGCGATCCAGGAAATGGTGCAGGTGTAGTGTAAGCATACAGAAATGTAAACCATAAAAAACGGTTTACATTTTTGCAAACATAAAATCGGAGCCATGACAGCTGACCAAACACATGTATTATATTGTTAATATATGCCAATTGTTATAGCCTTTGGCATAAAAAATGTACAAAATATAAAATTAACATTTAATATTTATAGTCTCACTATGGCAAGAGGAAGCACAGGGCAGAGACACGCAAAGGGAATCGCAAGGAAAATAGAAAAATATAGAATAAAACTGCAATGTAACACATATCATGATTTCCCCATAATAGTCAATGGCAGGCATGCTAAACCACACTATGGCGCAAAGGTTGCTATGGGGCTGTGACAGTGCTATGAGCGGTAGCTAGGAATTAGTAGGCAATGCCATGCAAATGAGAGGAGTAATAGTGAATCACAGATTCCCCACTGGTGTAAGGATGCACCTCATAACATAGCGTTATACCACCGAGGTGTGCCCTTCAGATAAAGATGACATCAAGAGAGGGGTGTGTTATCTCTGCTGTAAGCACATCTGAGCATTGCTAAACCGGTTTGCCTGTAGCTAAGCAAAGCTGAAGGATAGGGATGTGTTGAACTGGCCATAGCTTTGCTTAGCTGAGAGTACACAATGTAACCAAGTATGCATGTGAACGGAGATGACAATGCACTTAAACCCAGTAAACGGGTTTGCGCGGCGCGCACTGGAGCTGAAACAGGAAGGATATAGGAAAGAAATAAGGAGATGATGCAGCAGGGATATTGGAGTCCAAATGACTAATTAACACCTAAGAGCCTACCGTGGGCCATTGACAACAGCTAACAAGGCTGCAAGCAGCTACCTGCAGAACAGGAAAGGGGAGGGGCTTTACTGCAAAGAAAACAGTAAAGTGTCAAAGCAGAACAAAGCCAATTTGCAGTATATCAGCTACAAGACACATTTTGCCATGCCTGGGTAGGGAAAGTACAAAACAAGAAAGATGGCAGGTGACTGCATGACTGAGAATGGGAAGGGATCCAGGTTTAAAAGTGAATTAAAGGGCAACAGATTAATCAAGGCAGGCAAGCATAACTCTACAGTAAAGGTGCCACACTTGCAGTACTCATTTTAAAACCCATAATTAGGATACTCTTCAGCTGGAATAGCTCATACACACCCAATGACATCAGCAGCATCCATAGCACAATAGTATAAAGTGTGAAAGCACCTCACACACACTTGTGTATTCCCATACACTCTGCACCAGTGGTATATACAGACAGGAAACTTTTAGTATGTACATGTTAGGGGCTGCCATAGCTTTGATCCACCAGCATGTGTTGGAGACTGAAGGTGGGGTGGAGGATGATGCACACCACCACGTCAGGCACCAGAAAAGGAGGAGAGTGTTCAGACCCAGGGTAACCTACCAGGGGCTACATGATCTGGAAATAGTAGAGTGTTACAGGGCAGACAGGGACACCCTACAGCAACTTGTGGAGCTGTGCTGGCCACGCCTCAGAGTCAGAACAAACAGAGGGGAACCCATCCCAGTAGATACGAAGGTATGTGTATGCCTGAGAATACTAGCTACAGGTACCATTCAAAGACTGACTGGGGATATCATGGGGATCTCACAGGCATCAGCATCCTGGATGCCATGTTAACACATGCCTATGAGCACATATACTGCCCCCGAACTCAGAAGAAGTTGGCCAGCAATATACGCCTTTTCCACCATGTGGCAGAATACCCAGAGTTACTGGGTGCAATAGACTGCAAGCACATACACATCAAGTCACCACCCAGTGAGCAGGGTAGGCACTACATAAACTGCAAGGGATACCCCTCCATCAACTGCCAGATCATGTGCAATGCCCAGGGCATTATCATGGATGTGTGTGCTGGCAGCCCTGGAAGCTATCAGGACTCCCACATCTGGCATGCCTCACAGCTGTATCAGGTATTTGCCAGGGGGGAAATCCCAAATGTCCACCTGGTAGGGGATGCTGGCTATGCACTGGAACCATGGATGATGACTCCCATCAGAAATGCATACACACCCATGCAGGAACGGCATAATGAGGCACACGCACAAACCAGAATCATCATAGAATGTGTGTTTGAGATGCTGAAATCACGGTTCCATTGCTTGAACATATCTGGTGGAGCTTTGCAGTACTTTCCAGGCACGTGTGCCCACATCTTCATAGTATGTGCCATGCTACACAATATGATCCTGCGGAAACAGCTGCAGCAAAGACAGAATGGTTAAGGCCCTCACAGCCCACCACCATTGCCAAGGACCCCATAGGCATAGAGGTACACAGACCATGAACACCCTGAGCCAGCTCCAGTAGGCAGACAGAGGCGTGCCCAGTATGCCCATGCCTTGGCAAGGAGGGAACGTATAGCACACACACTGACAGTGTAGGCACCTAGGGACTGACACCTTTCTCCACCTGCACACACAGTAAAAATGGATGGCACACACACACACACAAGACTATCTGTAAATTGTCATGTATAGGCAGTCTGCTGTGTGCATCCAACATAGGCAGCCCTCAACTATTGCACACACAACTGCCATTGGCACAAGGTAAATCAACACCTGAATAGTAAATTAAGCTATCAGTATGTGCTGGTACTGTATGTATAGGTTCATAGGTAGGTACTTGGCCAACTGCCAGAGGCCATTCATAAGCCTAGCCAAAATATGTCAGCTTTTGCCACCCCATTTATTCATTAACTGTCCCTCTGTGGAGCAGAGCCAATGGCTGGATCCCTGTGGTGTATCTACTGTTCCCCATCCACTATTCAAGATTTCTCTTGAAGAGTGTTAGTGAGGGGCTCTGTATAATGTAATTAGGGATGTTGTTCCAAAGTATGGGGAGTTTCTGTGGCAGGAATCCATCCCTCTAGCATCTTCCAGTTATTGTTGTTTCAAGGTTCAGCTCACTACAGTGTGTGGCTCACTGTGACATGGATTCCCATAGGTGGAGCATATCCATTAAGCCTGAGTTTGACATGGCTATGTTGGCCAGCAGAGATTATCTCTGAGTAAATGAGATGCCACTGAGTAAAGCAGGAGTTTGTTCAGTCTGGTTGTATAGGGCATATGTCTTAGGCCAGTAATCCTCTTGGCGAGGTACATTCATAGACCTTCCAGCTGTTGGAAGTGTCTTCTGAGGTACATCACAAATGGGTTATTATACTCTATGATGAGACTGATGAGTGATGAGTAAAGGGGCACTATAACCCCAGTATGTCTAGATGGGAACCCTTTAGTAATCAGATGGCCAACAGAGAAGGATGTCCTAACTACTTTGGAGATATGATTGTCAAAGGAGAGATCACTATCTACCTTAGTCTCAGATACCCTATCACCTCATCTGTATTAAAGTGGCTGCCACTTATTTGTTAATATGTGGGTGCTTAATAGTCCACAATGGAATGACCATGCAGTTAGTGGCACTTAGCTGGAGGCCATGACTTTGGTACCCTGTGTTTGTCTCATTGAGTCCCCTTGGGGGATGTCTGTGTCAGCTGGACTGTCACTTATGGCTCCCAGTATTCAGTCATTGCCAAACATGGTCTGCCATATTCCACCTGTTTGCCTGTACCTCTGAGAAGTATATGCCAAACAGTAGGGCTCCCAGGACTGAGTCCTGTGGGACACCAGTCGTGACTGGTTAAGAGTTGGACCTGGAGACTGCTAGTCATATCATGTGGGTTCTGTGTGTAAGCCTCTTGGCAACCCAACCTGTGATGTATGGGTGTATGTACAGGCTGGTGTGTTTATCAATAATACCTGATTGGGGCATGGTGTCAAAAGCCTTGGCGAGGTCCAGGTAGTATGTGTGAACCACTTCTCCCCTCATCTAACGTCTTGGTGAGTGTATGTAAGACATCAAACAGGTTCAGTAGGCATGAACTGCACTCAGCCAAGCTGACCTGGGTTGGGTCACGTGTTTGGAGGTTACCAATGTCTTTGTTAATGAGTGCCATGAGGATGCACTCCATACCATTGCAGACCAGGCTAGTCAGGCTTATGGGGTGGTAGTTACCATTGTCAGTTGTGATTCTACCTTGGTGAAGTGGAATAACCGTTGCCAAGCACCATTGTATGGGCATGCAGCCTGTGGAGAGGCTGAGGTTGAAAAGCTTAATAAGGTGGGGGGTTCTGGTTATCTTGTAGTGTTTGCAAGATGCAGTCTGGGACACCATCTGCCTCCATTGACTCTGTGTTCTGCTGTTAGAGAGGGCCATTTCCACCTGTGTGTCTCTGATGTCTGGGATACTGTACCTTTTGGGTATTGATGTGGGCTCTTTTAGGGGGTGAAGTATACACTGAATGTATCTGCAAGGATGTTGGCGATATCAGTAGGGTCAGCATATTTTGTGCTATATTTCACCGGCACAGTGCAAATCTGTGTGTCACCACTTAGATCCTTGACATAACCAAAGAAGTCTTTGTGGTTATCTTTCGAATCCTTGCCTATTTTACTGTTGATGTTAACTTTGGATGATTTCATGAGGGACCTACGTATCTTACTAATACTGGTCACGGATGTCTGCCCTTCATGGGATTTGCTGTTTGTCTGGAACACTGTCCTACTTCTGTCGTATAGCCTGTTTATTGTAGGGGTCCACCAGACTGGTGTTCTTGTCTTGGAGGAGTGAGTCTTGGTTTACCAGTGATGGCACGATCCATACATCCTTGTAGGTGCTTATAGATTGCATTTGTAAATCTGTATGTATCTTGAGCAGTGTTTCCCCTTAGCGTGGGGGCTGCAAAACCCCCCACCCCTGTCTCTAGTAATGTGAATTTATCTGTAGGATAGGTATACACTGTGGTTTCCATGGGTGGGGGGAGATGGTTGGATGTGGAAACAGTGAATAGTTCATGGTCAGATCTAACCAGTGACCGGTTTACCTCTGCTGTGGTGCACCTATCACCCATGTTGGTGATTACCACTTCTAGGATGTTTCCACCCCCTCGTTAGGGAGTTTACCACCTGATACAGGGCAAATGAGGTGATAAATTCCAGGAAGCACTGAGCCTGGAAGTGAGTACTTGAGTAAATTTCCCAGTTAATGGTAGGGTAGTTGACATCAACCAATGCCAGGCTGTGCAGTAGGACTGTCATGTTCTCCACTGTCTCCATGTAGGTGGAGTGGTAGTCCTGGGTCATGGAGGGTGATCTGTGGCAGGCCAGAGTTTACATTGTAGTTGTGGCTGACGTTAGCAGCACATGAATGATCTCAGAGGTATCATGCTGCCCCACTAACCTGGAGGTGTAGGTATCCCTGATGAATATCGATACACCTCCTCCATGTCTGTGTCAGTCCATGTTCTGTGGCCGAAATGTGCGGTATGGGTTGTACTCTGGTAGTGCTGGTGTGCTCTCAGGATCCTTAAAACAGGTCCCAGTTACTGCACAGATGTTGACGTTGTCCATACTGAGGAGTGCTGTGAGTGCATGCATGCATGTTGTGATCACAACCCCTGGTGTTGAGTAGCATAACCCTCATTGATTCTGCTATTGTGCTGTTTACAGAGCTGGTATTCACCTTTGAGACTCTCATAAAAAGGCACCATGGGGCACCGATAGCCTTGGCCAGTATTCCAAAGCCTAACGCTGACACATAAACTGGTATGGTATTGTTGCATGCATGTTTCCCATCTGTGCTTGTTCCTCATCTCTCCTGTAGGTAACCTACTGATAAACAATAGAAAGCCTTAAACTTATACAAGTCTTCTAGCTTCCAAGATAGGCTTTCGGAGTGATTAAGTATTAGTGTTCTGTATGTTCTTGCTGTACTTAACTTTTCCTGACTACATGATTTTCACTGTATATTGTGATCTGAAAGTCTGTTTATTCACATATTATGGCTGTGATGATCTGCACTTTAGAGAGTCACAGATAGGTAGTAGGCTATCTGCCCAAGGGTAATTAGAAGCATAGCTACAGTGTGTTGGCTTTCTCCACACCATTGATGAAGTAAATGAGCCTCTGTCAAGCATAGTCAATGAAGCAATTCCACTGGGGTGGTGGAGCGTGACAGGGGCTCTTCGTGATCTAAAGAGGGCATGTTAATGTGACAATTCAACACCACTCAATTTCCCCAACAGGTCTTGCAGCTTATCAAACTGGACAGGCTCCCCCACCCCCCTGGCTGTATGTTTCTGGGACACATGATCCCAGGGGTGTATATTCTGTTACCCATTCACAAACCAAGGTTTCCCTTGAAGTGTGTCAGTGAGGGGCTATGCCTAATGTAGTTAGGAATATAATTTATTGTTTCTCATTTCATTTGTTATATGTTTTTATTTCAAGAATAAGTGAAGCTCAGTGGGTTTGGGTGCCTCCACTCTTTGCTTACCCTAGCTTACAGATAGAAATCATATAAATAGGAAATAGGCGGAAGCAACGTTAGTGTCAATAGTTTAATGGTTACAGCATCTGCATGTTATCTGTGCATTCAAGGTTCAAATCCCAATAAAGTCAGGGATGTTTATCATGTTAAAAAGTGTACCTTAACCACAGCTTGCATATATAGGTAGTATTAGTTTGTATAATATTAATTCAAAACACCCATATAAACCCATGTGTGCTGGAGAGTAAAGTCAATAGAGAATGTTATGTAAGCACATAGTGAGATGTTACTTCACTGAAATGTATATATCCTGAGTAGTTAGTAGATGTGGCCATGTTTGTGTGCACAGGTTATATGTTACAAAGTTTGTTTAACTGTGTTAAACTACTGCTTTAATGTCACATAAACACTTTTAAACATGCTTACAACTGCTTAAATGAGCCTTATTCTGGGGTAAAAAAACATTTTAAAAGCATTGCAGGTGTTGAACCCTGCACCTTGCACACTATAGTCATGGGACTTACCACTAAGCCATCTCAGGTGTATACATGTTTCATGGTCTTTAGACTACACTTTATACCATATGCATTCCACAGTAATGAGCACAAATGGGACAGTCACTTTGTGTACATATGTACAGTACATTGTAATGTACTGTAGTTTGTGAACCAATATATACAAGTCTACATATGTGTAACTGTTACAAATTAATACAATATATATATATATATATATATATATATATATATATATATATATATATATATATATATGTATATATATATGGATTCACTTTAGAAGATTGAATTCCCAAAATCTCGAACCTCATATGGTCGAGACCAAAAGATCGAAGTTTTGGAAACTCGAACTTCTAAAACGTAAAACCCAAAAAAAAAAAAAAGTCAAACATTGCTTATGGGGGCTTCGCCTCTGCACCCCCCACCCCCTACCTAAATATACCAACCCCGAGATCGCTACAGTGGGGAAAAGGGAGTTCTATTATGGCTGTATGTGGAAGCTAAAACGGAGATTTCCCACTTCCTGTGAACACAAAAGATAAAACATTACATACACACAGACCATACAAGAAGCCTTGTCTCTGTGTGCACGTGAACGCTTTTAAGGTAAGTAAAGTGTTATTTTTAAAACTTTACATCGATTTACTGAAATGTCGATCATATGGTCTCGACCATATGACATTCGAGATTTCAGTAATTCGATTATGTAAAGTGCTTCTATATATATATATATATATATATATATATATATATATATATATATATATATATATATATATATACACACAGTTACATCAATAGCCATATATATATAAACATCTATGAACACACTTCGTGATACAGAAGCAATCCAAAGGAATTGAAGTGTTCACAAAACACATGCAGCTCTGGTATAACTATTAATATTAACCTAATCCACCATAGAAGGGATGGTTGTTATGTATGTGAAGATTGGGGTGGGGAGAATGATGGTAATGAAATCATGCATCAAGGAGAGCCTGGGTTAGATGTTCAATAAGTGAACTTGAGGGGTATACATGGAGTATGGGGACAATATAAAAAGGACACAAAACAAGAACCTTTCTCATCCATAATACACCCTGTCATGTCACATTGCAACACCTAATTCCACAAACATATGAACATTAACATGTATCAGACATATGTACACCAACTGAGTGTCACATTTGCTTTTAATAGTGAAGAATGCTTGTAGTAAAAGGCATATTCTAAACACCATAGCATTTGTACATATCTCAGATGACTTAGTGGTAAAGTCAGTGACTGTGGTGTTCAAGGTCGCAGGTTCAAGGGCTGTTAAGTTATTTTGAAGGCCAGAATAAGGACTGTTGGATGCAGTTGGATTAAAGCAGTTATAAACAGGTTTGCATGGGTTTGCGCGATGGTAAGCAGCATATAAACACTGTTAAATGGGGAAGCACTTCACAGGCTTAACATCACGCAGACCAGGGGCAAACCTGCTTACAACCACTTAAATGTGTGCTATTCACACTTTCCCTACCAGTGCCTACTCTGAGATGTAAAATGATAACACCTTCCAGGATTAGAACCTGTAACCATGTACTCCATCCTCAGAGTAACCTACCACTTAGTTACCTGAGATGTACCTATGCAAATTGTGTATGCAGACAGGTTAAAACACAAAAGGGAGGAATGTGTGGAAATAGGACAAACCGCCATGTACCCAATGAAAGGTGTATGCTTATATATATATATATATATATATATATATATATATATATATATATGTATAGAGAGAGAGAGAGAGAGATACATAGAGACATGTTGATATATAGAGATATACATATATACATATATATGTAGATATATAGATAGATTAAAAACATCTACACATCTATGGAGGTACAGATAAACGTATGCAATAATATATATTATATATTATATCTATATGCATACACACACACACACACACACACACACATATATATATATATATATATATATATATATATATATATATATATATATATATATATAGACATACATGTGTGTAAACAGCATCTGAAGTGTTCATATCTGAGTATAACATGGACCATAGCAATCACACATTCTGCCCCCCCAAACAATATGAACATAACATATGAAAAGTATATGCCAATACACTATTACAAATATGTTCTATGCTCACAGTTACCAACACAACTGCAGTGACTGCTAATATCCATGACAAAAATACACAGCTTTCATTTAGCAAAACTTTATTACATTCTGATGTATTGCTGTACAGAAAGCATTAAACCGTGCCTTAATGAATCAGCCTGCAATTACCATAGTATTAGTCCACTAAGGGATAGGTGTTCACATAGGGAAGAACTCCCACACACATGTTGAAGATGTATAAAAGTGGTTCCTACACACCCACATCTGCTATGTACACCCACCATCTCCCCCACACCCAAATTAATTACATCAATACATAGCCTTTGGCATAAAAAATGTACAAAATATAAAATTAACATTTAATATTTATAGTCTCACTATGGCAAGAGGAAGCACAGGGCAGAGACACAAAGGGAATCATAAGGAAAATAGAAAAATATAGAATAAAACTGCAATGTAACACATATCATGATTTCCCCATAATAGTCAATGGCAGGCATGCTAAACCACACTATGGCGCAAAGGTTGCTATGGGGCTGTGACAGTGCTATGAGCGGTAGCTAGGAATTAGTAGGCAATGCCATGCAAATGAGAGGAGTAATAGTGAATCACAGATTCCCCACTGGTGTAAGGATGCACCTCATAACATAGCGTTATACCACCGAGGTGTGCCCTTCAGATAAAGATGACATCAAGAGAGGGGTGTGTTATCTCTGCTGTAAGCACATCTGAGCATTGCTAAACCGGTTTGCCTGTAGCTAAGCAAAGCTGAAGGATAGGGATGTGTTGAACTGGCCATAGCTTTGCTTAGCTGAGAGTACACAATGTAACCAAGTATGCATGTGAACGGAGATGACAATGCACTTAAACCCAGTAAACGGGTTTGCGCGACTGGAGCTGAAACAGGAAGGATATAGGAAAGAAATAAGGAGATGATGCAGCAGGGATATTGGAGTCCAAATGACTAATTAACACCTAAGAGCCTACCGTGGGCCATTGACAACAGCTAACAAGGCTGCAAGCAGCTACCTGCAGAACAGGAAAGGGGAGGGGCTTTACTGCAAAGAAAACAGTAAAGTGTCAAAGCAGAACAAAGCCAATTTGCAGTATATCAGCTACAAGACACATTTTGCCATGCCTGGGTAGGGAAAGTACAAAACAAGAAAGATGGCAGGTGACTGCATGACTGAGAATGGGAAGGGATCCAGGTTTAAAGAGAGTGAATTAAAGGGCAACAGATTAATCAAGGCAGGCAAGCATAACTCTACAGTAAAGGTGCCACACTTGCAGTACTCATTTTAAAACCCATAATTAGGATACTCTTCAGCTGGAATAGCTCATACACACCCAATGACATCAGCAGCATCCATAGCACAATAGTATAAAGTGTGAAAGCACCTCACACACACTTGTGTATTCCCATACACTCTGCACCAGTGGTATATACAGACAGGAAACTTTTAGTATGTACATGTTAGGGGCTGCCATAGCTTTGATCCACCAGCATGTGTTGGAGACTGAAGGTGGGGTGGAGGATGATGCACACCACCACGTCAGGCACCAGAAAAGGAGGAGAGTGTTCAGACCCAGGGTAACCTACCAGGGGCTACATGATCTGGAAATAGTAGAGTGTTACAGGGCAGACAGGGACACCCTACAGCAACTTGTGGAGCTGTGCTGGCCACGCCTCAGAGTCAGAACAAACAGAGGGGAACCCATCCCAGTAGATACGAAGGTATGTGTATGCCTGAGAATACTAGCTACAGGTACCATTCAAAGACTGACTGGGGATATCATGGGGATCTCACAGGCATCAGCATCCTGGATGCCATGTTAACACATGCCTATGAGCACATATACTGCCCGAACTCAGAAGAAGTTGGCCAGCAATATACGCCTTTTCCACCATGTGGCAGAATACCCAGAGTTACTGGGTGCAATAGACTGCAAGCACATACACATCAAGTCACCACCCAGTGAGCAGGGTAGGCACTACATAAACTGCAAGGGATACCCCTCCATCAACTGCCAGATCATGTGCAATGCCCAGGGCATTATCATGGATGTGTGTGCTGGCAGCCCTGGAAGCTATCAGGACTCCCACATCTGGCATGCCTCACAGCTGTATCAGGTATTTGCCAGGGAAATCCCAAATGTCCACCTGGTAGGGGATGCTGGCTATGCACTGGAACCATGGATGATGACTCCCATCAGAAATGCATACACACCCATGCAGGAACGGCATAATGAGGCACACGCACAAACCAGAATCATCATAGAATGTGTGTTTGAGATGCTGAAATCACGGTTCCATTGCTTGAACATATCTGGTGGAGCTTTGCAGTACTTTCCAGGCACGTGTGCCCACATCTTCATAGTATGTGCCATGCTACACAATATGATCCTGCGGAAACAGCTGCAGCAAAGACAGAATGGTTAAGGCCCTCACAGCCCACCACCATTGCCAAGGACCCCATAGGCATAGAGGTACACAGACCATGAACACCCTGAGCCAGCTCCAGTAGGCAGACAGAGGCGTGCCCAGTATGCCCATGCCTTGGCAAGGAGGGAACGTATAGCACACACACTGACAGTGTAGGCACCTAGGGACTGACACCTTTCTCCACCTGCACACACAGTAAAATGGATGGCACACACACACACACAAGACTATCTGTAAATTGTCATGTATAGGCAGTCTGCTGTGTGCATCCAACATAGGCAGCCCTCAACTATTGCACACACAACTGCCATTGGCACAAGGTAAATCAACACCTGAATAGTAAATTAAGCTATCAGTATGTGCTGGTACTGTATGTATAGGTTCATAGGTAGGTACTTGGCCAACTGCCAGAGGCCATTCATAAGCCTAGCCAAAATATGTCAGCTTTTGCCACCCCATTTATTCATTAACTGTCCCTCTGTGGAGCAGAGCCAATGGCTGGATCCCTGTGGTGTATCTACTGTTCCCCATCCACTATTCAAGATTTCTCTTGAAGAGTGTTAGTGAGGCTCTGTATAATGTAATTAGGGATGTTGTTCCAAAGTATGGGGAGTTTCTGTGGCAGGAATCCATCCCTCTAGCATCTTCCAGTTATTGTTGTTTCAAGGTTCAGCTCACTACAGTGTGTGGCTCACTGTGACATGGATTCCCATAGGTGGAGCATATCCATTAAGCCTGAGTTTGACATGGCTATGTTGGCCAGCAGAGATTATCTCTGAGTAAATGAGATGCCACTGAGTAAAGCAGGAGTTTGTTCAGTCTGGTTGTATAGGGCATATGTCTTAGGCCAGTAATCCTCTTGGCGAGGTACATTCATAGACCTTCCAGCTGTTGGAAGTGTCTTCTGAGGTACATCACAAATGGGTTATTATACTCTATGATGAGACTGATGAGTGATGAGTAAAGGGGCACTATAACCCCAGTATGTCTAGATGGGAACCCTTTAGTAATCAGATGGCCAACAGAGAAGGATGTCCTAACTACTTTGGAGATATGATTGTCAAAGGAGAGATCACTATCTACCTTAGTCTCCAGATACCCTATCACCTCATCTGTATTAAAGTGGCTGCCACTTATTTGTTAATATGTGGGTGCTTAATAGTCCACAATGGAATGACCATGCAGTTAGTGGCACTTAGCTGGAGGCCATGACTTTGGTACCCTGTGTTTGTCTCATTGAGTCCCCTTGGGGGATGTCTGTGTCAGCTGGACTGTCACTTATGGCTCCCAGTATTCAGTCATTGCCAAACATGGTCTGCCATATTCCACCTGTTTGCCTGTACCTCTGAGAAGTATATGCCAAACAGTAGGGCTCCCAGGACTGAGTCCTGTGGGACACCAGTCGTGACTGGTTAAGAGTTGGACCTGGAGACTGCTAGTCATATCATGTGGGTTCTGTGTGTAAGCCTCTTGGCAACCCAACCTGTGATGTATGGGTGTATGTACAGGCTGGTGTGTTTATCAATAATACCTGATTGGGGCATGGTGTCAAAAGCCTTGGCGAGGTCCAGGTAGTATGTGTGAACCACTTCTCCCCTCATCTAACGTCTTGGTGAGTGTATGTAAGACATCAAACAGGTTCAGTAGGCATGAACTGCACTCAGCCAAGCTGACCTGGGTTGGGTCACGTGTTTGGAGGTTACCAATGTCTTTGTTAATGAGTGCCATGAGGATGCACTCCATACCATTGCAGACCAGGCTAGTCAGGCTTATGGGGTGGTAGTTACCATTGTCAGTTGTGATTCTACCTTGGTGAAGTGGAATAACCGTTGCCAAGCACCATTGTATGGGCATGCAGCCTGTGGAGAGGCTGAGGTTGAAAAGCTTAATAAGGTGGGGGGTTCTGGTTATCTTGTAGTGTTTGCAAGATGCAGTCTGGGACACCATCTGCCTCCATTGACTCTGTGTTCTGCTGTTAGAGAGGGCCATTTCCACCTGTGTGTCTCTGATGTCTGGGATACTGTACCTTTTGGGTATTGATGTGGGCTCTTTTAGGGGGTGAAGTATACACTGAATGTATCTGCAAGGATGTTGGCGATATCAGTAGGGTCAGCATATTTTGTGCTATATTTCACCGGCACAGTGCAAATCTGTGTGTCACCACTTAGATCCTTGACATAACCAAAGAAGTCTTTGTGGTTATCTTTCGAATCCTTGCCTATTTTACTGTTGATGTTAACTTTGGATGATTTCATGAGGGACCTACGTATCTTACTAATACTGGTCACGGATGTCTGCCCTTCATGGGATTTGCTGTTTGTCTGGAACACTGTCCTACTTCTGTCGTATAGCCTGTTTATTGTAGGGGTCCACCAGACTGGTGTTCTTGTCTTGGAGGAGTGAGTCTTGGTTTACCAGTGATGGCACGATCCATACATCCTTGTAGGTGCTTATAGATTGCATTTGTAAATCTGTATGTATCTTGAGCAGTGTTTCCCCTTAGCGTGGGGGCTGCAAAACCCCCCACCCCTGTCTCTAGTAATGTGAATTTATCTGTAGGATAGGTATACACTGTGGTTTCCATGGGTGGGGGGAGATGGTTGGATGTGGAAACAGTGAATAGTTCATGGTCAGATCTAACCAGTGACCGGTTTACCTCTGCTGTGGTGCACCTATCACCCATGTTGGTGATTACCACTTCTAGGATGTTTCCACCCCCTCGTTAGGGAGTTTACCACCTGATACAGGGCAAATGAGGTGATAAATTCCAGGAAGCACTGAGCCTGGAAGTGAGTACTTGAGTAAATTTCCCAGTTAATGGTAGGGTAGTTGACATCAACCAATGCCAGGCTGTGCAGTAGGACTGTCATGTTCTCCACTGTCTCCATGTAGGTGGAGTGGTAGTCCTGGGTCATGGAGGGTGATCTGTGGCAGGCCAGAGTTTACATTGTAGTTGTGGCTGACGTTAGCAGCACATGAATGATCTCAGAGGTATCATGCTGCCCCACTAACCTGGAGGTGTAGGTATCCCTGATGAATATCGATACACCTCCTCCATGTCTGTGTCAGTCCATGTTCTGTGGCCGAAATGTGCGGTATGGGTTGTACTCTGGTAGTGCTGGTGTGCTCTCAGGATCCTTAAAACAGGTCCCAGTTACTGCACAGATGTTGACGTTGTCCATACTGAGGAGTGCTGTGAGTGCATGCATGCATGTTGTGATCACAACCCCTGGTGTTGAGTAGCATAACCCTCATTGATTCTGCTATTGTGCTGTTTACAGAGCTGGTATTCACCTTTGAGACTCTCATAAAAAGGCACCATGGGGGCACCGATAGCCTTGGCCAGTATTCCAAAGCCTAACGCTGACACATAAACTGGTATGGTATTGTTGCATGCATGTTTCCCATCTGTGCTTGTTCCTCATCTCTCCTGTAGGTAACCTACTGATAAACAATAGAAAGCCTTAAACTTATACAAGTCTTCTAGCTTCCAAGATAGGCTTTCGGAGTGATTAAGTATTAGTGTTCTGTATGTTCTTGCTGTACTTAACTTTTCCTGACTACATGATTTTTCACTGTATATTGTGATCTGAAAGTCTGTTTATTCACATATTATGGCTGTGATGATCTGCACTTTAGAGAGTCACAGATAGGTAGTAGGCTATCTGCCCAAGGGTAATTAGAAGCATAGCTACAGTGTGTTGGCTTTCTCCACACCATTGATGAAGTAAATGAGCCTCTGTCAAGCATAGTCAATGAAGCAATTCCACTGGGGTGGTGGAGCGTGACAGGGGCTCTTCGTGATCTAAAGAGGGCATGTTAATGTGACAATTCAACACCACTCAATTTCCCCAACAGGTCTTGCAGCTTATCAAACTGGACAGGCTCCCCCACCCCCCTGGCTGTATGTTTCTGGGACACATGATCCCAGGGGTGTATATTCTGTTACCCATTCACAAACCAAGGTTTCCCTTGAAGTGTGTCAGTGAGGGGCTATGCCTAATGTAGTTAGGAATATAATTTATTGTTTCTCATTTCATTTGTTATATGTTTTTATTTCAAGAATAAGTGAAGCTCAGTGGGTTTGGGTGCCTCCACTCTTTGCTTACCCTAGCTTACAGATAGAAATCATATAAATAGGAAATAGGCGGAAGCAACGTTAGTGTCAATAGTTTAATGGTTA
Organism: Protopterus annectens; assembly: GCF_019279795.1. NCBI lineage: Eukaryota > Metazoa > Chordata > Ceratodontiformes > Protopteridae > Protopterus > Protopterus annectens. The sequence goes on from NC_056737.1 coordinate 1,860,902,431, forward strand.
CAGCATCTGCATGTTATCTGTGCATTCAAGGTTCAAATCCCAATAAAGTCAGGGATGTTTATCATGTTAAAAAGTGTACCTTAACCACAGCTTGCATATATAGGTAGTATTAGTTTGTATAATATTAATTCAAAACACCCATATAAACCCATGTGTGCTGGAGAGTAAAGTCAATAGAGAATGTTATGTAAGCACATAGTGAGATGTTACTTCACTGAAATGTATATATCCTGAGTAGTTAGTAGATGTGGCCATGTTTGTGTGCACAGGTTATATGTTACAAAGTTTGTTTAACTGTGTTAAACTACTGCTTTAATGTCACATAAACACTTTTAAACATGCTTACAACTGCTTAAATGAGCCTTATTCTGGGGTAAAAACATTTTAAAAGCATTGCAGGTGTTGAACCCTGCACCTTGCACACTATAGTCATGGGACTTACCACTAAGCCATCTCAGGTGTATACATGTTTCATGGTCTTTAGACTACACTTTATACCATATGCATTCCACAGTAATGAGCACAAATGGGACAGTCACTTTGTGTACATATGTACAGTACATTGTAATGTACTGTAGTTTGTGAACCAATATATACAAGTCTACATATGTGTAACTGTTACAAATTAATACAATATATATATATATATATATATATATATATATATATATATATATATATATATATATATATATATGGATTCACTTTAGAAGATTGAATTCCCAAAATCTCGAACCTCATATGGTCGAGACCAAAAGATCGAGTTTTGGAAACTCGAACTTCTAAAACGAAACCCAAAAAAAAAAGTCAAACATCGCTTTTGCAGGGGCACTGCACCCCCACCCCCTACTTAAATATACCAACTCCGAGATCGCGCTACAGTGGGGAAAAGGGAAAGCTCCCATATTGCGCTGTATGTGGAAGCGCAAAACGGGAGATTTCCCACTTCCTGTGAACACCACAAAAAAGATAAAAACATTACATACACACAGACCATACAAGAAGCCTTGTCTCTGTGTGCACGTAACGTTTTAAGGTAAGTAAAGTGTTATTTTTTAAAACTTTACATATTCGATTTACTGAAATGTCGATCATATGGTCTCGACCATATGACATTAGATTTCAGTAATTCGATATGTAAAGTTCTTCTATATATATATATATATATATATATATATATATATATATATATATATATATATATATATATATACACACAGTTACATCAATAGCCATATATATATAAACATCTATGAACACACTTCGTGATACAGAAGCAATCCAAAGGAATTGAAGTGTTCACAAAACACATGCAGCTCTGGTATAACTATTAATATTAACCTAATCCACCATAGAAGGGATGGTTGTTATGTATGTGAAGATTGGGGTGGGGGAGGAATGATGGGTAATGAAATCATGCATCAAGGAGAGCCTGGGTTAGATGTTCAATAAGTGAACTTGAGGGGTATACATGGAGTATGGGGACAATATAAAAAGGACACAAAACAAGAACCTTTCTCATCCATAATACACCCTGTCATGTCACATTGCAACACCTAATTCCACAAACATATGAACATTAACATGTATCAGACATATGTACACCAACTGAGTGTCACATTTGCTTTTAATAGTGAAGAATGCTTGTAGTAAAAGGCATATTCTAAACACCATAGCATTTGTACATATCTCAGATGACTTAGTGGTAAAGTCAGTGACTGTGGTGTTCAAGGTCGCAGGTTCAAGGGCTGTTAAGTTATTTTGAAGGCCAGAATAAGGACTGTTGGATGCAGTTGGATTAAAGCAGTTATAAACAGGTTTGCATGGGTTTGCGCGATGGTAAGCAGCATATAAACACTGTTAAATGGGGAAGCACTTCACAGGCTTAACATCACGCAGACCAGGGGCAAACCTGCTTACAACCACTTAAATGTGTGCTATTCACACTTTCCCTACCAGTGCCTACTCTGAGATGTAAAATGATAACACCTTCCAGGATTAGAACCTGTAACCATGTACTCCATCCTCAGAGTAACCTACCACTTAGTTACCTGAGATGTACCTATGCAAATTGTGTATGCAGACAGGTTAAAACACAAAAGGGAGGAATGTGTGGAAATAGGACAAACCGCCATGTACCCAATGAAAGGTGTATGCTTATATATATATATATATATATATATATATATATATATATATATATATGTATAGAGAGAGAGAGAGAGAGATACATAGAGACATGTTGATATATAGAGATATACATATATACATATATATGTAGATATATAGATAGATTAAAAACATCTACACATCTATGGAGGTACAGATAAACGTATGCAATAATATATATTATATATTATATCTATATGCATACACACACACACACACACACACATATATATATATATATATATATATATATATATATATATATATATATATATATATATATATATATATAGACATACATGTGTGTAAACAGCATCTGAAGTGTTCATATCTGAGTATAACATGGACCATAGCAATCACACATTCTGCCCCCCCAAACAATATGAACATAACATATGAAAAGTATATGCCAATACACTATTACAAATATGTTCTATGCTCACAGTTACCAACACAACTGCAGTGACTGCTAATATCCATGACAAAAATACACAGCTTTCATTTAGCAAAACTTTATTACATTCTGATGTATTGCTGTACAGAAAGCATTAAACCGTGCCTTAATGAATCAGCCTGCAATTACCATAGTATTAGTCCACTAAGGGATAGGTGTTCACATAGGGAAGGAACTCCCACACACATGTTGAAGATGTATAAAAGTGGTTCCTACACACCCACATCTGCTATGTACACCCACCATCTCCCCCACACCCAAATTAATTACATCAATACATACTGTCATACCAAAACCAATTATTCAACCATTGTCCGACATCTGCTGACACCTTAACATACCTGGACACAGACACACTAACATGGCCCTATGTGAAATAGTTGCTGTTATACAATGGAACAGCTGCTGATGTTACAGGGTTTGTTTGAACTAATCCCGTTTCAGAGGGTTGAAAGGTTAGTACACCATGAGGTGCTACTGATTACTGATTATCAGCACAGTATGATACAGATTAACACCAAACTAAAGATGTCTGGTAAACCCACTGTAAACCCACTAACATTATATGCGTAGCTATGCAGCCTTGACCTGGTCAAACATCCTGGCCAGACTGAAACATATGCAGAAGTATTAGGTACAGACAAACCCTGCATAAGTAACAATGTTCAGAAATACAAAGTACATTTAGACCAAATCCTCTAGGAATTGCACACAGTATATTAGTGTTCATCTCCATACAGCTGTTGCAATAGATTTCAAACAACACTTCCAGGCTGTCTTTCTCACAAATAAGGCAAAGGGACAACATCCAAGTGGAGTACTCAGTTATACTCCACTGTTGCCATGGTATTGGCTAAGGTAGTAGCTGCACAGCTGATGTGCATGTAATTAACTACTTAGGAACACCAACTGGTTATCGGGATAGGACATGGCACTGATCTCTAACTATAAAAGGTTGCCTTGTCACACATTCAAACCATCTGTATCTACCTGTAGAACAGTACAAAATACTGAAACACAAACTGAAAATGAGTAATATACCAGTCAATAACACCTCCAATTACTAAGAATGTATGTATAACATTTAGTATGTCTGTGTATGTAGTACCTATTCTGTAAGAATTACAGTGTAATCAATGCATATAGTGGAAATAGCTATCTTGTAGTGATGTATTGTTGAGCAGTATTAATGCTTGTAGTATTCTATGTGTGTACTGCTGTAGGTCACAAGGCAAACTCCTCATATACCACAAGGGATAATATATATGGGCTTGGAACTCACCAAGTCACTTCTAGCCACTGTTAGTGTCAGGGTTGGTCCAACAAGTATGTGCTATAACAGGGGATAGCATATGTCGATATATTGTAACAGTAGACATACGTATGGGTGTATAAGTAAGATAAACATGTCAAAGGTGGGCTTACTGTGCAAATATGGTTTGCATTGTGGGATATTTTGCCAGTAACTGTGTAATGTACAGTATTTTAGGCAGATCTGTATTCAATTTTACATAGCATTTCTGTTATGTTATGCAAACATTAGTTATGTCTATTGGCAATTACAATACTCAATAGCAGGATACATATAACTTGTATTCATCTGACAGTTTAGTAGCATGATAGCAAAGATAATTGGAAGAGCTAGGTAACTATCCATGCACATAACACATGTAATATCCACCTCTCTAGTATTGTTTGCAAGCACTTAACAGCTGTGCATGTGTATATGTTATGCAAATGTGTAGTGACCTATATTACAGGGCTGGGCCAAATGGCTAAGTGCACACCTACGTAGAGTGGATATTGAGAGTAGAGACACACTGGTTGAACTACCAGGTTTGTGTAGCCTAACCTCTCATTGCCAGCCTAACAACAGCTTGCACATTCTGTATGTAAGGTAATGCACAGTACTGGTAATGAAACAGGTTGCATATCATCTTTACCTCCAGTGTAACATTTGCAGCAGAAGTGTAAGATGTGGGAGACTGCTGCCCATGTGTAATAGCTGCTTCACAGATGATGGTCTACACTATCTAATTATATCCTGATCATGTTGATAGTGGCAGCAGAGTCTATTGATACATGACTCTGTTTGGGGAGTGGGTATCTGTGCCCAGTATAGCTCATGGTCCTGGTGGTTATGTGAGTATATACCCAGAAAAAGAAACAGACCTGTAGACACTTGCATCATCTGTAATCAACTATCAGGATGTGATGTGCTCCTCAGAGGAGGTATGCTGCTAAAGGTAGCTACAATGTTTCTGTAATAGCCAGTGTTGTCACATCCATAACACAAATATTTACATGTGAGCATCACTAAAACATCTTCATAAGCAATGAGTAAAGTAAATACAGTACTTGGTACTTGTAGTACTGAATGCTCATACAGGCATGTTCACTAGTCAGCTACTGGTGTTTACTAATGTCAGCTTTGTGTATGGTGCCACCCTGAGGGAATGTAATCTCTATGCCATGTATACTGCCAAACCCACCTAACACCCCACCCCACGCATTGTCTGGGATGCAGCTATAGGGGTAAGCTGGAAGCAGTCCAGTCTACAGCCATGACTGGACTGGACAGTCATGAGGTGTAGGTTAACACATGCATCTCATCATCACAACCAATACATACCCTTACCAGAACACAGTAAGGACACCCACACACACACACTACCAGAAATCACACATATTCACAGACTCTTCTAAGTATCTGGCCAAACAGGTGACCTCCCAAGTTGGAATAGACAGACAACAAAATAAACAAACTGTATGTCATAGCTTGCATAATTGTGCCACACCTCAGAACACGTAGCCGGAAACATGCCCAACAGTACTCATTTGTGAATAAAAACTCTAGCACTATGTTACACACCAAGCTATATGAGGGCATACATACTATCAGCTGCTTGTCTGCCATGATTAGCCACATACCCATACGCTCAGATGACCTTTTGAACTATGCACATGGCTCTGGCATATTCCATGTTGTTGTGCAGGACCTGTGATGCAGTAGCCTGGACTGCATCGAAACACATGTAGGAACTGTTTGGTCTTGTACCCCATGCAAGTATGTCCCAAGGCCTGGGTAGCATTCTGCCATTGGCCAAAATGATACTGCCGTACAGGGACAAAAGGATTGTATTCCACAATTGTCTAATGTAGTGGTGCAATTCAAAGCGTATCCAGTATCTCTCTGCCTGGGATAACATGGTTGACAAACCATGCTGCTTTGCCAGATAGGGCCTGCACCTGTCACCCCTGGGAATCTGGATAATGGCTAGGGCTCATGCTTCTCCTATAGTGCCTTCATCATGCACAGTTCAAGTGAAAGTCCACTGCTGTTACAGGGACAGCCAAGCAATAAACTGCGGGTCTCGCTACTCAATGATACATATTAGAAACACAATATGGACTCACATATGTCAATCCCTAACATGGAGAACATATCTGTGCAGTGACTGAGACATGGTTCAGCGCTCTGGACAGCACACCTGCATGAACATGTTATAACACATACCTCACCTCTTGCCCATTATCCTTTATTGGAACACATGGGCCGCAGGTGTGTCCATATTCCTGAAAGATATGTACACCCCCACGCAAGTTGCACTTGCATAACTTCAGATGCATTATGCTGAGCAACTATCTTTGTGCCAAAGTGGAATCCAAATTGCACCTTGTGACAGATCACCCACCATGCCGCAGAATTCCCAACTGTCATATTGTGCTGTAATGGGTAAGATTAGTTTTGAGAGAGAAAACCATAATAATGGCTACTCTCAACTATTCCATTATGAACTGGGAAGACTTCTCATGTACAAACACTTTCGCTCAATGCATGTTGGATTCCATCAACCCCAATGACCTGGATCACAATAGTCACACAAACAGGGCTAACAGTATGCTACACATAGTCAGTCTCCAAAGTCAATGTTATGCTTCGTAAGAGCAAAGTGATGACTGTCATGGCACCCATGCAGATGGAGAATGCATGTGCAAACGCTGAATCCTATACAAATGAACCTTAAGTAAACACATACGTGCTGTAATTGTGCCATTGAAACAGAACCAAGATTCAACCAAACACAAACAAGAAGGCAAACTGGTGGTACCCTGCCTTAAACTGTACCACAGAAGGTAGTAACTGTTGCAAGAGTGAACACACATGAGTGGAGGTGATCCCTGGTCAGCCTCAGGAAGATGCAGATACACCATATAAAACCATACAAAGCTACTGTGAAAATAATCAGCCACATATTATGAGGCCAACCACAGAGCATTCTATAGCTGTGTCATGAATCAAAATGGCAACAACAAGACCTGCCGTGCTGCACAGCACTATGGCATGGGAAGTACTGCACCTACAGAAATAGCACCTGTTCATCCAGATAGGGTCTTGAAGAACCTAAACCCACTCTCACCTCCTCCCTTAACAGGTACACATATTTATATTTCCAGGTACACTACAGAGCCCCTGTAATAACAACTATGCAGGTACAAGCTGCACTCTCTAAAGCCATACATACAGCTTGCATGGGACCTGTCAACATCCCAGGGTGTATCCTACACAAATGTAAGAACAATTTGCTCTCCACATACACATCATGTTCAATCATAGCTCCATGTCAGGCTGTGCACACACTGAATGGTGCACAGCAATAGTTATCACACCCCACAAAGGGAGAGACACCACTGATAATGAGAAATAGTGCACTACTACCCTGCTGAGTCTGGTCTGTAAGGCCATGAACCATGATCAACTTATTTGGTGTAGTCAGTACAGATGTAGATGACAGTAACGTTGATTCATACAGCATAACATGACCTTGCCAGGTCTTAGGACAACATCACCCATACTGTGTTCCAGCTACACTCAGTAAACTAGGTGTATATTCCTATGTCACAGAAGTGGTTGGCAACTGGACTGCTGGCAGAACCAACCCTACAGAAGGTGTCTGACTAATACACGCACATCAAACCAGTGCCAGCTGCAGTAATACAGGGTTCATTCCTGGTACTCCCCCTCTTTGTTATCTATATCACACAGACTAACACAGAAGGCATCTGCCTATTGATGATTGCAAATTACTATGAACTAGGAGCAATAGTTGACTCAATGTGTGCTGCAGTGAACATACAGAAGGGCCTTTGTGGGTCAGATGTGTAGTGTGTGATGTATGGCCACATTCTGACAGATAAGTATTGCATTGTCATACCCTATGTTAAAAACCCTGTACCCATGAACTACCACCTAGGCAGCAGTCAGCATAATGGAAACTGTGTATGTATGGGATGCAACTGGACAGTAGTCTTTCATTTGATAGTTACTCCACCACCCAGTCAGGCAGTCATATGTGGCACCCCTAATCATGACAGGGTGCTATCCATGAATATAGAGATCATTGTTCAGCCATACTCAACACTCATGTGACCCATAATAGATCACATATTTCCTTTAAGGGTTATTGCCCATGTGCAGATGGCCTACACTGCACTTCCCAATCCCTAGCTCCACTATGTAGCATGCAGCCTACCCTAAATAAAGCCATGTCCAACCCAGAGATGTTGGACATGCTACACTTAACACATCCTGATTCCAAATAAACACATACTTCATGGACATCCACCTTTCTAGTACAAGGATCACAACATGCCTGACAGATCTCTGTCCCATACACTTTAAATACTCCTGCCATATTATGCATCCCTGTCCAGCAAAGCTGCACATTGCCCCTCTTTGTGACATGGTGTGATGACCGCATGGCAAATATATCATTAACCCTGTGGATCGGTTCTGTGGCACTGCTTGAACTGCCTACTGAAACTTGTCTGTCTGTTGGCTACAGCTATGTAACCTTTCAGCTTAGGCTCATAAATGGCCCAGGGCATATAGCATACTAGTTCACTATGACCATACATGCTATAGTTGATATCCAACCCTGCAAATACCATTAGGCTACCTATTGCCCTATGTGTTTCACGTGCAACACAGATAATACATGGTAGGATGCTACACAGCTGTACAGTGCCATGTAGATGTATATGGCAAAACACATACATGTAAAAAATTCTGTGAGCAAGTCTGCAGGGTCACAGGTCACATCCCTTAAGGCTGTGTATGACTATATATGTGACATTTACACAGCAATAAGGTCTATTGCATTAATATGAACACATCCAGGCATGTGCTGATAGGTAAAGACACCAGTACAGGCAAACAGACAAGCCCACATCAAGACAACATCCGCATGGAGCATGAACAATGTCATCACTTGACACACACATATATGGTGATAACATCCCATCATCAGTAAGCGTCAAATGTGTGTGAGTTAAACATGTCAGTGGTGTTAGTGTCATGTAGATTTGCAAAGACTTATTTGTAATCTTAAGTGTGATACACATGTATGTTCAGCTGCACTTCTGTACTTCTCTGTGAGTTACTGTGACCTATCTCCATCATTATGTCTTCCAAGTATGCTTTGTGCCAGGCTGCCAGCATACACCTGCTTGGAGGATGAGTTCCTCATCCCATACCTCCTTGACAACCATTAAATACTCTTCAGCCATGTGCCACAGGATGCACAACAGTGAGATGCCCTGTGGGATGAACACTGCAGGAGGGTAAATGATGTTGGCGGTCACAATCGCACCTATCAGCAGGTGCGCCAACACTGCACCGACCTCATAAGATGGGCGAAACAGGGTGCTAATGCAATCACCAGAGAACGAGGTGCAACAGGTGGGGGAGCCACTCACACGTACCGAGGAGCTACTGGCCAACCTGGGGACACCTGCCGACCTCCATCCACAAGCTTTAGCTGGTATTGTGGAGGTGGGTGTCTCTCAACCACCAAGCCTGGAGTTGCCTGGTAAGTCAGCACTGCACATATAACACAACTATATTTCACATAGTTACACGTGTTACTGTACAATATGCAATGTAACATCATATGCAAGGCATGTATGTATACATGCCACATACTATAGTCTGCTACTCTATGTATGCACAGATGTGCATACTCCATAGTATAGTGTATTGCTCTGGCTTATGTGCTAACATGGACATTGCACCCTGTAGCTATCACAATGGTGTGGATAATGATCTTACTGCTGTGACGCTCCTGTTTAGGTACCTCTGGCATTTTGCAGTGACAACAGCCTGTGTCAGGTGAGATTGTTATTTACCAGGCTTGATAATGCACAGATCATATTAATTGCATGCTATCTGCCATAACACACGTAATGTGTGGTGGCCCTGTTAATATACACTGGTCAGACCTGCAATGATTCACAGTGGTTACCCATGTGAAATAATTGAAGACTATATGAAACACCTACACTAAACCTTATAGACTGTCATTGCCAGATGTGTGGACAGCTGTGAATACAATGGTGGAGGTATGGTTCACTGTAGGGACAGGCACTACAGATCAGCATTACACATGTTGGGAATACAAACAGTACGGTACAGAGAGCATATGTGTACACACTCTAAATGTGTTGGAGCTGGAGTATGACCAGCCCACAGGATACACCCTTGTGGACTATACCCTTGCTATGAATGTCACACAATGTCATGTGCTATCTGACATGTCCATGGCATGTAGTGGGATGACTGCAACACTGCTCAACTATCCTACAAAACACAATATCTCATATCCCAAACATGCCACCCTTTGTCTGCATAACCCTGTCCTCAGTGGAGCATATGACATCTATGGGTGTATATCATATGGGATAACACTGACATGTGAAATAGATGGCCATCACAACCATTGGACAAAACATGTGTATACATGGCCATGGAGGATGGCCAGAGACATGAACCAACACACACAGTAGAAGTGATGTACATGTGTGTACACCCTGTTGTACATTGGCTGGACACAATACAACTATGGCCTTTGTGTAATGGTGATATTGCAGATGTGAAACACTAAATATCATACAGGGCTGTTCACAGCTTGTGTAGGCATGACATCAAACCACTGCATAACATGTCTTGAACATCTTAAGTGTGTCATGAAAGCATTCACCTATACAGTATCCAAATACATACATGCATTGCACAACATACACATACAACCACATCAGGCCACAGATACAGTACATTCACCTTGCTGGTGTCAGACATCACTGTCATGCCTGCTCCTCATGTGTGTGAGGTACACAGTTGGCATGTGGGACATGGAGTATTGCTAAGTTAGCCATGTGTGGGCATAGTTGCCAGGCATCAGTAATATGTTTGCAGATGTGCAGGGGTGTCATCTGTATACCCTTCTGTGACCTGTGTCACACATTCCACATTAGGGTTTAGTGTGCATACACCTCAGTGATGTGGGTCACATTCCACATTAGATATGTATTGTATATGAACACAGTCATGGCTATGAACTGTGTCAGTAACTCACACTCTATAGCAATAGTGAAGCCACATCATGCCCTGCAATGGCTATGCACATCAGCTCAATGTGCAGTATGTCATGCATATTTGAAGGGTGGACAGACAACATTGCATCAGCTGAAGGCCCATGTTAGTATAACATGTCCCTGCTTTGGGACACCATTACCATACTGTATATTTGAAAGGACACCATTGTGTTACACGTATGCATGTCATTCAATACTTCAGCAGAAGAAATGTCATACTACATGTGACTGGCAAGGTCATATGCCACACATCAGGCCAGTGTACTGTAAACCTGTGCTGGTCTGTGGCACCATTGCAAAGTAGGGACAGCCATGTCAAACGTGTGTACAGCCACATGCACAATGTCTGTAGACTCAGCTCAGGGATAGACAGAATAATGTTGAACAGACATGCACTGCATTGGGGGAGATATGCAAACTAGGGCTCAGGCAAACATAGTATTCAGTCAACATACCCTTCTGCTCATGTCCTCACACATAGGGGCAGTGGCCAACACAAAGCATCCATGGCAGATGTACAAAGGTCAGCGATGGTCTGTTAACATGTGGGGTATGTTGCACACAACATGGCAGAGTGGTGCAACGGTGCATAGTGCATGCATTGTGTTGCAGGTATGGGTCATAAGCTACTAACACAAATGGGGAAACACAGGTATGTATGCTAACTACCACTATAATTGTGTAAGGTGCATGGTTTCTGCTATAACACATGCATGCTGTTGTGTGAAATTCAGGGACGTATGATAACTACCACTATAATTGTCTAAGCTGAATGCCATCTGCCATATCACCTGCATGTTGCATGCCGTTGGGTGCCATAGCATGTGTCTGTGTGTCTGTGTGTCTGTGTGGTATAACTTGTAATGTACAGTTCTTGTCTGCCCCTCACAGGTGTTGATGTAGGTGTGTTGTCCTCCTGTGGTCCACCTGATGTTAGTGTCCCCACAGACTCTAGCAGTGATGATGAAAGTATGATTGAGGCACAAGCAGGGTTGTCAGGGGCTGAATCTGTGCCATTGGTTGCCATTTCACCTATATCCCCCTCATTGTTGCACGCAGTTCTCCTGCCTACACCTACTCCATCACCAGTGGCCATACAAGAAGGACAGTTGGCAGGTGGTAGCATGGAACAGGGAAGTGTGAAGATTATGGAAGGTGTGCCTGCACACCATGATCTCAGCCAACTGACTGGTGATGTCCCACACAGGCATGTGCCCAGTGCTGCTTGTAGGAGGACCGCTGGCCAACATGCCCTTGTGAGACAAAGCACATCAGCTGGTGTCACCAGACATATGTTTCAGGCTGTAATGGAGGCTCAGGCATGTGCTGAATGGCACAACAGAGAAGGTCTGAGGCTTTAGAGGTCTGCTGTCTGTTCTTTAACTGAAAACATCCAGGCAATTGCAAATGCTCACCATCATCTTGCAGATGTTTTGGATAGACGATTTGGTGATATGGTGGGAGTCCTTGACTGTGGCATGTCAATCCTCGAGCATGGAATGTCTGTGCTGGAACATCTGGTGGTAGTGAGGCATTGGGCATGTGGACATAGGTCAGCTACATCAACTGTTGAATGTCTATGGGAACATGCTACTGCATATACCCACTCCCATAGTGGCGTTAGCAGCAGCAGTGCAGCTGGTGCTGTGCTGTCCACACTGGGACACAGCAGGCCACGTGCATGTTGTCCTGGATGGTCCCAATAGGGACACGGTTCCAGTGGACATATGTCATCAGACAGTACCCAATCTGGGCCTTTGCCTGATAGTGCCTGTGCAATCCCTGCCAGTCGCAGGGGACGTGGCTGTGGCCGTACATTGTGAATTGTGAAACCTGCCCTGTACAGTCTGCAGCTGTCAACAATACCCCTCTGTAGGCCAGTCACATGCCAGACCTGTGTGCATACATACACACACACACACACACACACACACACACACAACAGAAACAAATATAGGGCACCTCAACACACACACGCATAACATCCACACACACCCAATGATATCAAAAGCCCTTACCCACACACATGATGTCATCCAATTGTACAGCCTACGCCTCTGGCAAACAGTATCTTCCTATGCATATGATGATGCCTGTGCCACATCCTTGTCATCCACACCATCGGTGTAGGGACATGCTCATATGGTCTGATGCACAGGATGAACATACTAGGAAGATAATTGTAGATTAATATTGTTGACCAGTGTTGACAGGCAGCAGACATACCATGTATTGCAGTTTTAGAATGCAATTTGTATGTTTGACAGTATGTATCATGTGTAACAACAATAACAGCATGTTGAACTTGATGTTCTGCCTTCCTCTTTCAGGTGTAATTGCATGTGCTGGGGGATGTCAGTGTTTGCAGTTAGTGTCCCACATGTACATGTTGACTACTCACAGCTCTCTATGACAATACCTGCATGCAATTTGTAGCTTCCACATCACAGTTATAATCTCCCATGTTTCAATTATGTTTACTGTTCTAATGATCCAAGAGCATGATAGCTGAGTAGTATGCTACTGTGTTCAAAGCCATCGCATCTATAGTGGGTGACATCAAAGGTATAGTTACCTGGAGCGGGGAGGAGGTAAAAGAGTGGTATAGCTGATGACAAGGGTAATGGCCAGTGGAAATAGTGGCTTCTTATTGGGAAGCAGCAATATCAGCTCCCATTACAGGATGCAAACACAGATGCACCCACATACTGAGGGATTCACAGACATAGTAACACACACTCTGATACACACACACAGTTTCCAGTGTTGGGATGAGAACCCCTGCCTATGTGCAAATCATCATTATAATACTACACAATTACAAGACGCACCACAGAGATTACACATGTAAAGGTAGTCGGAATTGGCTAAGATCAAGGACATTGACAAGGATACTAGAGTGCAGTGAGTGTATGTGGAGAAGGGGGGGTTCATCAGTAGGCTATGCAGCAACAAGCCACACCCTAGGGTGTATATGTTAACAGGTGGTTAGAATGCCCCTCTAAGACTGATGATATCAACAGGGATACTATATTGCACTGAGTGGATGGGGGGAGGGGGCATTAACACGTCACTATGGTAAAATACAGCCTCACTCCAGGGACCAGACAGCCATACACACACACACACACACACACACACACACACACACACACACACACACACACACACACACACACACACACACACACACACACACACACACACACACACACACACTGTGGCATTCACAAAGATATACACCTATGTCACACACATACAGACACTTGACATGTGTGAGGTTCAACCACCTGCCTATGCCTTTCTTTCAGTGTTCAGGAGAGTGCGAAACATGTAGAATGCATTCCCCACTTTACGTGATATATGCACACACACACACACACACACACACACACACACACACACACACACACACACACACACACACACACACACACACACAAACACACACACACACACACACACACACACACATACCAGTACTGTGAATCAAACACCTGCCTATCTTATAATAGGTATTACAGAGGTACAGCACTATCACATGTGCTACAAAGCATACTGAATCTTTCCTTTGCTAACTGTGCTGATGTATGCACAATATATGCACAGGGGAGGTTTTACTGTTACAGGTGTCAAGAGGGTTGCCTTCAGTGTCACCCTTACTGCATTCTACGTTGTCTGTCTTCCACTTCAATTAACAAAATCATAGCTTAGCAGTTACACAGAATATTGTAGGAATGGTTGTAACACACCTGTGAGCTGTCCTTAGTAATCATTCATCTGCAAAGTAGCCCCATCACTTAGTAGTCATGTCCAAACATCTGTCCATACCTAATGTACAGCTTACTGTACTTTGAGCATGTCACCATATACAGTTGGCAATGTTGAGGCTGCATTACAACAGCATGATGTGCTAAGAAAACAGTCACCTTCAAACATCAGACACTTCACACGCATGGAATCTAAACACACATCAATACATGTACACATATGCAGTCTACACCAGTAAGTGGACTAGCAGGTCAAGAGGACACATTCCACACCTTCCCCATGCCATGTGTGAAACCTAGCCGAGCTTTACACTATAATGGATGTTGTATTCATGTACTGGTAGGACACACAACCACTTTCACTGAGTATCCAAGTGTACATATATGCCAACAGCACATATCAGCAAGACACACACACAGCAACATTCCATGTCATGATCCTACAAACTGTTTTCCAGTTCCATGGTGAAGCCAGTGCACTCTAATGGTCAACAGTGAGCACATCATATTTGCCACATACACCTCATGTTTACTGGAAGAGTGCCAGCAATGTGCTCTGTTAGAGCTAGGCAGTACACTCATTGAAACATGTGTGAGGTCTGTGGCTTGTAAACATCTCTCCCCAGCAGATTCTGGCTATTGTGGTAATAAGGCTAAAGTCCAGACAGCACACAGCATGCATGGCTTGCAACTGTTGACATGGGGTATATGTAGGAGCTGTGGGCACACATGGCTGTACATGTCATGGACATATCACCTGTAACTACTCAGGAATATACACAGCAGAGATGTATTTCCCTGAGTCTGTCAATACAGGCCGTGTGTAGGTCCTATGATCCTGTTATTTGGGTATGTTTGTAGGCATTGCATTAGGTGGACATGTCTAATGACATACATGCCACATGGGTTGTTGTATGATATGTTAAGTGTCATGGGTGACCAGTAGAGAGGGAATATTACCTCTATTAACATAGATATCAACCCTTATGTACTGTTAGCGTGCTATCTGCCATGTGCATGTGTGTAATGGATGTAGCCACCTCTATGTAGAAAGGACAATGACAGCTATGGTGTTTTCATTTATGTTGTATGAGTGTGGGATGTACATATCCAGTGCAGGTACAGTTAGGTCATATCCAACCATGAGGGTGTTGTTTACTGGTGTACAGCAATAGTCGACTGTGTTAATGCTGACAACATCCGAGGGACCCTAGTATGTGTACAACTGACCTGGTTACTAACAGTGGTATTACTGCATTGCAGAACACATTATGCAACTGTGTCAGTACATGGGTACTTTGCACAGTTGATGTAGGCCTAGGTACAGTCCATCAATCAAAGGCTGTCTGGTGGTCTACCATACTGTGTCATACCACATGTATGGATGTGTGTTGGTAGTCTGAGGACAAGGTGGTGGAGGTATAAGAGGCTACAACTTAGAGTGTAGCATTTGCCACTGTCACCTGTACCTGCCTCATCTGTGATGAGTTATGTCAGAGTAGTAATCTTTACATATGAGTAGCCTTTATGAATATGTGGACACCGCCACCTGGAATGGTCCATACCAGTGTTATGGCCCACATGTCTGGATCTGAGTTATATGGTGGTAGTGCAATTGTGCACTACAGAGCATTCAGCAAGGTGTTCCTCACTGCACAGATGTCAGTATTCCCCATTGCAGGTTCTACACTGAGCAAATGGATTACGAAAGCCACACATCTAGCAGTGGTTACCATAAGCATCCAATGCAATTGTCTTGTAGGTGTCAGGGTGTTACTTCTGTATGTAGGACTTTTGCCTTGGAATGCAACTATATTGGTAAATGTTACCAAGGTATTATCTACACTCCCTTGAAACATGGAGGCATGTGCTCTGTGTTGAAGGCTTGTTGTTCAATCATGACAGCCCAGAATGACAGACACTGGACAACCTCATAATTACAACGGGACATTGGCTCATTGTTTTGGTCTGGCAGTTACCACTCGTACCATGACATCACTGTGAGTGGCAGTAATGTGCTTGGTATCAAATGCCACATTTAAGGTGATGAACAACAGCAGATGTTGTGTATATGACCAATGTCAGATATACTTAGTGTAGCAGTCCTGCTAATAATGACAACTACTAACACAGCCGGGAGAGGTCATCTTGACACCTGCACCTCAGTACTATTACACAATGGGGCTCACATATTATGTCTGCACATGCCACTGTTCCAGGTAATGACAACTACTAACACAGCCAGGAGAGGTCATCTTGACACCCGCACCTCAGTACCCTTACACAATGGGCTCACATATCATGCTTGCACATGCCACTGTTACAAGTATAATGCCACTGTCCACAACCTGCTATAAATGTTTGCCTTTCAGGGCAGCAAGGTGTGTGACACATGCTGTAGGTAGCATTCACCTGTGTGTCCCAGTTAACCTATTGTCTGTCACTTTCACACATGCATGAATGTGTATACTTCACATATATATGTCAGTACTTCATGTACATGTATGCATGTGTATCACACAGCACAGACACAGATATATAATTTACGGGCCACATACAGGTATCTGGTAGTAAACCTGTATGATGTGCATATATACTGACAGTTAAGATGTACATAGCTGTAAACCTGTGTGTTTACAATAGGAGTCCATTATAATGTGTTCTGTACATGTACATGTACGTGTATAAGCATGCACACTGTGGCCTTCTGTTGTTAGAATCAGAGTGCATCCCAAACAGCCCTGTGCTACTAAGTGTACGAGAGTACCCACTGCCACCTTGTGTAATTTGAGTCACTGCATCCAAACAAACCCTTTGTTTCTACGTGTATGAGCATGCGCACTGTCACCTTGTGTAATTGGGGTCAATGCATCCAAACAAGTCCTGTGATTCTATGTATATCAGCATGACCACTGTATTCCTGTACAGTGATAGTAGTCCATTCCACAGATGGGAAGACTCCAGTTCAGGGCTTGTTGTGCTACAACTATACCTCTCAGGCCTACCTATGTCTTACCTGCAGATGATGTGTCTTGTTTGTGCATACAGGTTGTAATGGACTCCTACTTTAAACACACAGATTTACAGCTATGTACATCTTGACTGTCAGTATCCCTGTTGTTGTCCTTAATCTTAGAAGGGAATTCTGACTGCTTTGAAATGTGTAATCTCTGTGGTGCATCTTGTAACTGCGTAATACTGTAATAGGGATCTGTAGATAGGCAGGAGTACTGATCCCACCACTGGTAACTATGTGTGTGTCAGCAAGTGCCTGAATGTGTGTGTCAGCAAATGGTTTTGTGTGTGTGTGTGTGTGTGTGTGTGTGTGTGTGTGTGTGTGTGTGTGTGTGTGTGTGTGTGTGTGTGTGTTTGTGTCTGCATCCTGTCATGACAGCGGGTTTTGCTGCATTCCAAAGAGATACCACCTTTTGTACTGGCCTTTATCCTTGTCAACTGCTAAACCTCTGTTTTCCCCCCTCCCCACTGCAAGTAATCAGTTCTGTGATGTCACCCAGCTCAGAAGCAGAATCAGAGTAAGTGTAATTGTATGTGTTCTATGGCACATACCGCAACTGCATACCACTCTACTAGTTACCTTTACATAAGCAAGATGTGTATGCACAATACTGGCAAGTGTGTGTGTTTGTGTGTGCGCCTACCCTGTAGCCAGGCATACACATGTGTTATGTCTTTTAACATGCTGCACACCATGGTAGTCATCTGTGGTGAGTGGAGTCTACAAATTATTACATAGTTAGGAATAGAAAAGAATAGAGAGTCAAGAACGACTACAGTTGGGTATGTTATTTTCCTGTGCCACTGTCGAGCACTGACACAGAAGTGGTTATCAGAGTGTAAGTCCATACCCATCATTCCCCCACCCAAACTCCACAATCGCTGGGGTAGATTACCTTAGCCATCATTCCCAACCCCAAACTCCACATACACAACAACCATCCCTTCTCTGGTGAACTGATTAAGATTTAAATGTTATAAAACAAGAAATGCCTCTGTTTTGTGTACACATCAGTTCCTTTGGAACCCTTCTATGTCACATAGGGTGTTCTATATATATATATATATATATATATATATATATATATATATATATATATATATATATATATGTATGGCTATAGCTGTGTCTGTGTATATGTATATATATATATATATATATATATATATATATATATATATATATATATGTATGTATGTATGTGTGTGTGTGTGTCTGTGTGTGTGTGTACACATCCCGTAGGTGCATATATATATTTTTATGACAGTTGTACAGATGTAGACTTGTGTATGTTGTTTCACAGAGTACAGTACATTCAAGGGTACTGTACATATATACACAAAGTGACTGTCCCATTTGTTTTCAGTACTGTGGAATACCTATAGAAAGATGTGTATTATAAAATCCATGAAACGCGTATACAACCCAGATGGCTCACTGTTAAGTCCAGTGACCTCGGTGTGCATGGTTCACAGTTCAAGACCTGCAAGGCTTGTTGATAATGTCAATGACTGAATAAGGTGGGTGAAAATGTGTTTTTGCGACAGTAAGCAGCGGGTACACACAGGTAAAAGACATGTACAAGTTGCAGTACACTTGAAATGCCTGTCTTTGGCAATCCTGCTGATGTCACCCACCTAGGAAAGCACCTCTGGGACTGCTGTGCCCCAATAATCTATGTAGTGCATGCAGTAGTGTGATAAGCTAGTTTAGTAGGTGTTCTAATCCCAAACATGCCAACTGTGTGTGTGTGTGTGTCTGTCTGCCTGAGAAAGAAACAATGATTTTTAGAGTATGCACACTCCTAAGAATTCACATCCGCACCCTTGGAAATCCTGCTGATGTCACCCACCTAGAAATACACCTCTGGGAGTGCTGCAACTCAGTAATCTCAGTAGTGTGTGCTGTAACTGCATAATCCTTCATTGAGACTACTGCCAATTTAAGAGGTTGTGTGTGGTAATGGCTTGTCTGCATGTTTTAAAACTGACAAAACAGTGCTCTGTTTGTGATGAGACCCCCATCTGTAGGGCCATCTGTGGACTGATCAGTGTGTGGAACCATTTGTTTCTTGTATTACTCACTGAACACACATCTGTGAACTGCAGAAGCATAGTGTAAGGATTGCAGTCAGTACATGGTGATAGTGATGAGAGTTACTGCCATTGCATCCCTGACTGGACATATGTCACATGAAACAGTGCTATGACAGTCACTGTCTGGGGTTCTCATAGTGACATGCCAATAATGGGCCACTGTTCATAGCTGCAGTCACAAGTCTTCTACGCTTTGTACAGATGTCATGCAGTATATATGCATGTGTTGTGCTCCCTCTGCAAATGTATGACATCTGTTGTGTTGGGTTGATGGTCATATCTAAGCATGCTGTTATAAGTAATCCTGAATACTATGACATATCTGTGTTAAAACTTTAACACCATAGTAGTATGATAAGATAGTTTAGTAGGTGTTCTAATCCAAGATATGCCAACTATGTGTGTCTGTTTGCCTAAGAAAGAAACAATGCTTTTTAGAGTACACACACTCCTTACAATTCACATACTCCCCTTTGGCAATCCTGCTGATGTCATCCACCTAGAAATACACCTCTGGGACCACTATAACCCAACAATCGCCATAGCGCATGCTGTAACGGTGTAATGCTGTAGTGTGATAAACTAGCTAGGTAGTTAGGTAGAAGTTCTACTCCAAGACATGGCAGGTTTGTGTTTGACAGTCAGAGCCTGTGTGAAAGTAGCTGTGAGGGTCTAACCACTGGACATGTGGGGGAGTAGGTTTTGTATTTTTCCTATATTGTGGCCATATTATATGTCACAATGTCCACCTCACAAGGAGTACAGATGGCAATCAGCCAAGGGACTGGGTTGGTAAGCCATACCCCTACATCTGGCAAAAGGCCTGGTGAACAAAGTATGCAACCCTACTATTACCCGGAATACTGTCTGAACCCAGAGCCTAGAATATCCTGTTATGTTGCTAGTACTCTTCACATTGTTGACAGACAGTAGGCATGGTGTGAGCGCAGTGGGCTGCAGATGGCATGGCATCCTGTCCAACAGTACAATAGGCACATAATTGTGGACAATGCGCCTTCACTATGTTCCCCACTGGATGCCTCCAACATATGTGGTGCCATCAAATGTGATCCACAAAGGACATACAATGCCTTACGCACATGCCCTGAATGGACAGATGCCACTGACACCAGGGAATACCTATATCATGCTATCAATGCAGGGTCAACCTGCTGTCTATTAGCAGGTCCTGCCACACCAGGCCAGTACTGGCACATCTGATGATAACAGTCTGTTTACACAACATGTGCCAGGCAAACCAGATACACTTGTACATGTCACTGTACATTATTGTGGGACGTGCACATCCCAGGCAATGTCCATGTCAAGAACTATCAAACACAGACATGGCATGCATTGCAAAGCAATGGCCACACACAATGGTAAAAGGGATGACAGGACAGTTCATACAATACTCATCTGTGTGGGACATTGCAGACACTACACCCCTGATCCACACTACACTCCACTGTCAGGTCACGTGATGCCAAGGATTACTCCTCACCCAGCCTTGTACAGCCATCTTGCACAGACAACAACTACACACCCATGAAGCAATACACACATGTATGTCAGTACTCGCACCTTCTGTCTGCATGTGGTTTATGATGTTCCCAACCACAGTCACACCGAGTATAACTCCCATTGCCATACTGACTGATGTCAGACACGTTCACATGCCCTAACCCATAGAACCCCAGGATACCCCCTGTGGTGCATGTAATATCTGTGCATTACTGCAGTGTGGCAAACCAAGTAGTTAGGAAGTGATTTGTGAGCCTGGTAAAGTGTGGCAATGTGTTTGAGTCCCTTAGAGAGTGTGGTAGTGTTGACAATGAGATCTGTTCATGTGGACAGCCATGTGTGCTACACTTAATGTATGGCTACCATATCTCTGTTGCAGATGTCACTCACCAGCACAAATATATGTTCTTACAGCATACCAACATGTCAGCTATGTGGCACATGGAGTAACTGCATGCACTTGTAATAGTAATGGCTAGTCAGTCAGGTATTTGTATCCTTGTACTGGTAGGTGTGTGACAGACGATGGTTAGGTTTTAGTCTTCAAGCCCTTCTCTGATATACTTTGCCTCTGTCTGTCCCTCCCACACACTCTCTGGTGGATGTGGAGTTGTACACCTGCTCAGCAGCAGCTTGTGTTTTGTACGTGAAGGTCATGATCAGGTGATGGCCTCTACACCTATTGCAGTCCTCCTCTAGCTGATTGCATGTGGAACAGCTGTGGTGACTTTCCCATATCCAATCGCATGGAGACACAGTACAATATCTTGGAACATCATGTTGATGTTTGCCCATGACAGTCGCTGTGAGTGGAACCTGGATCTGGTGTTTGGTAAACAGCATCACAGATGATATCTGGATATTCCTCAAACAACATACACAGTGGAAGGTAGCCTAAAGACAGGAGGGTGATGTGCCAGACATGACTACAGCATGCAAATGTAGATATGCTTCATTGAGACTACTGCCAATTTAACAGGTTGTGTGTGGTAATGGCTTGTCTGCATGTTTTAAAACTGACAAGACAATTCTCTGTTTGTGATGAGACCCCCATCTTTAGGGCCATCTGTGGACTGATCAGTGTGTGGAACCATTTGTTTCTTATATTACTCACTGAACACACATCTGTGAACTGCAGAAGCATAGTGTAAGGATTGCAGTCAGTACATGGTGATAGTGATGAGAGTTACTGCCATCACATCCCTGACTGGACATATGTCACATGAAACAGTGCTATGACAGTCACTGTCTGGGGTTCTCATAGTGACATGCCAATAATGGGCCACTGTTCATAGCTGCAGTCACAAGTCTTCTACGCTTTGTACAGATGCCATGCAGTATATATGCATGTGTTGTGCTCCCTCTGCAAATGTATGACATCTGTTGTGTTGGGTTGATGGTCATATCTATGCATGCTGTTATAAGTAATCCTGAATACTATGACATATCTGTGTTAAAACTGCAACACCATAGTAGTATGAAAAAATAGTTTAGTAGGTGTTCTAATCCCAGATATGCCAACTATGTGTGTCTGTTTGCCTAAGAAAGAAACAATGCTTTTTAGAGTACACACACTCCTTACAATTCACATACTCCCCTTTGGCAATCCTGCTGATGTCACCCACCTAGAAATACACCTCTGGGACCACTATAACCCAATAATCTCCATAGCACATGCTGTAACGGTGTAATGCTGTAGTGTGATAAACTAGCTAGGTAGTTAGGTAGAAGTTCTACTCCAAGACATGGCAGGTTTGTGTTTGACAGTCAAAGCCTGTGTGAAAGTAGCTGTGAGGGTCTAACCACTGGACATGTGGGAGAGTAGGTTTTGTATTTTTCCTATATTGTGGCCATATTATATGTCACAATGTCCACCTCACAAGGAGTACAGATGTCAATCAGCCAAGGGACTGAGTTGGTAAGCCATACCCCTACATCTGGCAAAAGGCTTGGTGAACAAAGAATGCAACCCTACTATTACCCGGAATACTGTCTGAACCCAGAGCCTAGAATATCCTGTTATGTTGCTAGTACTCTTCACATTGTTGACAGACAGTAGGCATGGTGTGAGTGCAGTGGGCTGCAGATGGCATGGCATCCTGTCCAACAGTACAATAGGCACATAATTGTGGACAATGCGCCTTCACTATGTTCCCCACTGGATGCCTGCAACATATGGGGTGCCATCAAATGTGATCCACAAAGGACATACAATGCCTTACACATATGCTCTGAATGGGCAGATGCCACTGACACCAGGGAATACCTGTATCATGCTATCAATGCAGGGTCAACCTGCTGTCTATTAGCAGATCCTACCACACCAGGCCAGTACTGGCACATCTGATGATAACAGTCTGTTTACACAACATGTGCCAGGCAAACCAGATCCACTTGTACATGTCACTGTACATTATTGTGTAACATGCACATCCCAGGCAATGTCCATGTCAAGGACTATCAAACACAGACATGGCACGTATTGCAAAGCAATGGCCACACACAATGGTAAAAGGGATGACAGGATAGTTCATACGATACTCATCTGTGTGGGACATTGCAGACACTACACCCCTGAACCACACTGCACTCCACTGTCAGGTCACGTGATGCCAAGGATTACTCCTCACCCAGCCTTGTACAGCCATCTTGCACAGACAACCACTACACACCCATGAAGCAATGCACACATGTATGTCAGTACTCACACCTTGTGTCTGCATGTGGTTTATGATGTTCCCAACCACAGTCACACCCAGTATAACTCCCATTGGCATACTGACTGATGTCAGACACGTTCACATGCCCTAACCCATAGAACCTCAGGATATCCCCTGTGGTGCATGTAATATCTGTGCATTACTGCAGTGTGGCAAACCAAGTAGTTAGGAAGTGATTTGTGAGCCTGGTAAAGTGTGGCAATGTGTTTGAGTCCCTTAGAGAGTGTGGTTGTGTTGACAATGAGATCTGTTCATGTGGACAGCCATGTGTGCTACACTTAATGTATGGCTACCATATCTCTTTTGCAGATGTCACTCACCAGCACAAATATATGTTCTTACAGCATACCAACATGTCAGCTATGTGGCACATGGAGTAACTGCATGCACTTGTAATAGTAATGGCTAGTCAGTCAGGTATTTGTACCCTTGTACTGGTAGGTGTGTGACAGACGATGCTTAGGTTTTAGTCTCCAAGCCCTTCTCTGATGTACTTTGCCTCTGTCTGTCCCTCCCACACACTCTCTGGTGGATGTGGAGTTGTACACCTGCTCAGCAGCAGCTTGTGTTTTGTACTCGACGGTCATGATCAGGTGATAGCCTCTACACCTATTGCAGTCCTCCTCTAGCTGATTGCATGTGGAACAGCTGTGGTGACTTTCCCATATCCAATCGCATGGAGACACAGTACAATATCTTGGAACATCATGTTGATGTTTGCCCATGACAGTCGCTGTGAGTGGAACCTGGATCTGGTGTTTGGTAAACAGCATCACAGATGATATATGGATATTCCTCAAACAACATACACAGTGGAAAGTAGCCTAAAGACAGGAGGGTGATGTGCCAGACATGACTACAGCATGCAAATGTAGCTATGCTTCATTGAGACTACTGCCAATTTAACAGGTTGTGTGTGGTAATGAGTTGTCTGCATGTTTTAAAACTGACAAAACAATGCTCTGTTTGTGATGAGACCCCCATCTGTAGGGCCATCTGTGGACTGATCAGTGTGCGGAACCATTTGTTTCTAGTATTACTCACTGAACACACATCTGTGAACTGCAGAAGCATAGTGTAAGGATTGCAGTCAGTACATGGTGATAGTGATGAGAGTTACTGCCATCGCATCCCTGACTGGACATATGTCACATGAAACAGTGGTATGACAGTCACTGTCTGGGGTTCTCATAGTGACATACCAATAATGGGCCACTGTTCATAGCTGCAGTCACAAGTCTTCTACGCTTTGTACAGATGTCATGCAGTATATATGCATGTGTTGTGCTCCCTCTGTAAATGTATGACATCTGTTGTGTTGGGTTGATGGTCATATCTATGCATGCTGTTATAAGTAATCCTGAATACTATGACATATCTGTGTTAAAACTGCAACACCATAGGCTGTATGGGATTGGAGTTCCTGGCAGAACCTCCTGTCCCATTTCAGCTGGCCATGGCACTGGGCACCAGCACATCTGGGGCCCAGCCTTGGACCTCCACCACTGTTGGCTCTGCACCACCTTCTGGTGGAACCACCACTGAGGATGGGGCTTGTCCCCCCTGGGACCAGGTCCAGAATGGAACCTGTCAGCCATCGTACAGTCCCGGACGTGGTGCATATGGGGCTCAATAAGGGGTTTTGAGGCCAGATACATCAGCTCGAGGGCAGAGTGTCACTCTTAGAGGGTGAGCCTGCCCCTTCTAGACAGCCCCCAGCACAGCCACCTTTGCGGCTGTGAATGTGCAGTGGTGGCTGGCTATGGCTGTGGAACTCTGTCCCACTGATTCCATCTGGGGGCTCATGGGCTTGAGACTGCCGAACACCCCTCCCCGTCCAAGGTGTATCCCCCACAAGTGTCATATACCGCCCCAGTATGCTGTCTTGTCTGTCATCCTATCCAACTTATCCTCCACAAACATACCTACTCTCCTTGCCCAACATCCCACTCTCACCTTACGAAATCGGAAACAAAAGGCCAATCTGTTCCCGGAACATTTGCCCCATACATAGTTGTCCATTTCACGCACGTGTCCACTGGACACATGTAACCTTTTTAATTTGCCTCACAACATACTACTGTTGTCCTCACCCCTCTCGTCCAGGCACATGATCCTGGTATGGACATGACTCCTTAAGGTTCCAGGTACATGTGATGCAGATGACCCCATTGTACACACGACACTGCCGGTCCCTCTATGGTTACCCCATTTACCTTTTTCATGATGATGATGTTGCCCACAGCACCTTGCAAGAGTACTGTTCTCACATAATGATTGGACAGGAACTGTTTTGTTAATGTAAATAAAATGCACAGTAATGTATTTGGCCAATGTACAAATATTTGTGTGTATTAATAACACATGTCTGTGTGAGGGAGTCTTGATATTACATAGGACATCACCACTACATAATACAGGAGTTGCTGGTGTTTCCGTTTTTATTCTTTTTTAATGCTTTGTTGTCACATGGGATGTTCTTGATATATCTATCTTGATATATCTATATATATATGTATGTATCTATATCTGACATAAATACACACACATACATCTACATGATGGAATACATTTCCTATACTGTTGAATGACTGTGCTGAATGTTATGTTTGTGATAACCCAATGTCTGTATATCTGCCATGGCGTAGTGGTAAATCACATTGGTTGTGGTGTGCAGGGTCCTGGTTTCAAGCCTTGCAGAGACCCTTCATTTTGTTGCTGGGAAGAACAAGGGCCGTTGGATACGGAGTGATTAAGTCACTTTTAAGCAGTTGTGAGCAGGTGTGCATGGGTTTGTGCAACTGTAAGCAGTGGTTACTTTTGGTCACAGTTCCTTACATTCAGTTACCTTCTTGATAGCTTAACCTGTGTATGCAGTGCTTATCCCCACACAAACAGGCTGTATCCTGCTCACTGCTGCTTAAAAGTGCTTAATCCCGCTTACCCCCGCACTAATTTCTTTAAAAGACAAGAAAAAAGGGTTGATAAGAAAGTGGTGAAAAAGGGGCACAGAGAGGGAAAGACAGTATGGAAAATAGCTAGGGATGTGCAGGAAGGGTGTAGGGAAGGTCCATAGCTGTCTAATTCTTCTACAGCAATGGCTGTGCATATGCAATAAATTTGGCAGTACATTTGGACACTCACATCCCTGTGAAAGGAGTGAGGACAACAATAGTATGTTGTGATGCCAATTAGAAACATTTGCATGTTTCCAGTGGACATGTGTGAAATGGACAGCTATGTATGGAGCATGCTTTTTTTGTGGGAACAGATTGCCCTTTTTTTCTTTTATGTTTAGGTCAGAGGGGGAATGTTGGGGAAGGACAGTAGGTATGATCAGGGAGGATAGGTTGGGTAGGATGACAGACAAGAAAAACAAGATGCATACAGGGGCGGTATATGACACATGTGGGGGGAACACCTTGGACAGGGAGGGGTGTTTGGAAGTCGCAAGCCCATGAGCCCACAAATGGATACAGTGGGACTGAGGTCCCCACCCATGGGCAGTCACCACTTCACCTTCACAGCCCAGAAGGTAGCTGTGCTGGGGGCTGTGTAGGAGGGGCAGGCTCACCCTCTTGTTGTGCCACTTGGCCCTCAAGCTGGCATAGGCAGTCTCGAATCTCCCTGTCGAGCTCGCTATGCACCATGGCCCGGACCATACCACGGGTGACAGGTTCCAGTCCACTCCGGGGGGGGGGGGGCTGAGCTTCATCCCCTGCGGCGGTTCCACCCAAAGTTGGTGCAGGGCCAATGGACAAGGAGGTCCCAGGCTGGGCCCCAGATGTGCTAGTGCCCAGTGCCATGGTCAGCTGAAGTGGGACAGGTGGGTCCACTGGGACCGGCCTTCCAATACAAGCTATGTTGCAGCATGTTTAAGGCAGATATGGGTTAGTAATAGTCAACAGCATTCATAATTAGGTATAACGGCATGCATAGGTATTCCCATTACACAGAGCACCAGATATAAATAGTTTCAGAGTAGGCAGAACACATGCATATATGGGTAAACAGTGGCCATTGCAACGACAAGCAGGTTTCATTGATGGCAACAGGCCAGCAATATGAGAGTATTTTAACATGGTACATGCATAGTAACAGATGTGAATATTTATAAACCAGTAAGACATATGTCCCAACAAAGGTTAGGAGTGTAGACAAACAAAATTAGTTGTGTAAATCAGTTATTTTTGCACATATGGTAGGGGTGAGAGAGAGAGAGAGTGAGTTCAATTAACAACTAATAAATCATTGTAGTTTTCACAACATTCATAGTCACTGCAGTGGTCTGTCCCTTACATGTATTATTACACTACTCTATGGCGTTATATTGCACAATGGTATGCTTGTAGATTAGTATGTACGGGACCTGTGTCTTATGGACAGGCTTGACTAGATGCAGGTGTTAATGCAACATGTTTTGAGACTGCTCTCATATACTTTGGGTGAGATGCTTGGATGACAGGTATGTTTGCATGTACATTCTCTGATTATGTATAAGTCTGATTATCAGTTATATGTCATTAACAGCTGCCTACATTTCTTGGATCATCAAACTAATTTGTCAGGGGAACATGTCAAAAGGCAGGTGATGCGGGCCATTTATCAGGACATACTGGGAAGATTGGGACAGTTGAGGGGTATGAATATGCATACCACTCTCTATTTAAGCATTCTAGCAAAATCTGTGTAAATATGCATACAGCTTTCTCTCTGAACATTCTAACAGACTGTGTGCAGTTGTGTGGAATGATTATGCATACAACTTACTAGCGCTTCTGGGATCCAAAGCCCTGCTGTGTGTGACAAAAGCATTACAGTAAAGATCACTGTACACTATGCTATCAGGCAATTGTTGTGAGGCTTTGCAATGTATTTTGTCTAATATTACTGACCTGTTTGCACTTTCGACATTGTTATACAGCACTTCATACACATTTTATCTGCATACCACAATGTGGGTAACACTGCTTACTACAACAGTACTATTTAATAACTGCAACAGTACAACAACATATGACTGCAGAGTAAACAGAAGCAATACAGAGGTTACAACTTTATTTGCAGCATATTACACTATTCTATATACTGGTACAACACTTTCTGAGGCCCTTACATTTATTTTGTATGACAGTAAATGCAGGCTATTTACTAACCTGCCTCCCAACGCATTCTTTGCAGCCTAGCATAATAGGCTTGCTGATTCGCAGCACGCTCATCTGCAGCTGACAGAGAAGTACAGTGATATTTAGCCATACCTATCCATAGTACACACAAGCTAGGCAATTATTAACTATGTAGTGGAAGGTGTACTTAGTTCTGGGGCATTCTGCATCTGCCTTGCTTCCTGGATCCACTGTTCCAGGACATCGCCCCTCCGTCGCTTCAGGTCTGCATGGTGGTGCCTGATCTACTCACCAGTCCAGGGGATACCTGTGGCACTAGTGAGGTCACAGGCGAGACTGTCCCAGGCCTCCATTTTGTACTGTGAGTCCTGGTACTGGCCCTGCAGTAGTCTCCTGTCATGGTGCTTTACTAGGAGCCATACCATGAATTTGGACTCCTGGATGCCCCAGCTCTGCACTCTAAAGTGAGCGCCTTCTCCCACTCCAGCAATTCTGCCTGCAGGGGGATGCTACAACCAGTTATGAGCCATATTCCCACCTCTTTGGTTTAAGTAGGGCCAGATTCCTGCACCTTTCCGTAATTGGCAGGTTTCGTAAAGGCTAAGCTATGGCACACCTGCTTACTTCAGGCTGGCACTGCTTAAAGAGGTGTACCTGTGGGCATATTGTATTGGCTTCCCTACACATTGCTTACAATTACTTAGTTGAGCTGTGCTGCAGTTAACATTGCTTATTGGTTATCTAGCATTATATTCGACTTTTGTCAAGAATGTCTTACTCATTACAGGCTATATATGTGTCTGGTATCTGTCATTCATGTGTACATAAACTGCATGGGGTCCTGGGGACTTCAGAACCTTATTACAGTGACACCTCAACTCTATGTTTACTACAGTACTCCAATTAACATATTTATGGTCTGTAGCAGGTTATAGAACATTACACTGTACATAGATTCAGTTCACGTATTTGATTTGTTTCCCTGTTGTGAGGATTAGTTTGCTGATACCTCCTTTATATGTATTGCTATCATGGCAAAGTCGTTTACTACTATAACTGTGATGTACAGGGTCCTGCGTTCTAGCCTTGCAGAGGCTGGTTATTTTGTTGCTGGCCAGAACACAAGCTGTTGGGTACAGAGTGATTAAAGGACTTTAAAGCAGTTGTGAGTGGGTGTGCGTGGGTTTGCATGGAGCTAAGCAATGCTAACCTCTGGTTACAGTATCATACACTCAGTTAGCCTCTACATTCCTTCATCAGTGTGATACTCGCATACCAGCACCCAAACAGGCTTACACCAGCTTGCTCCCACACTTGCTAATGTACTACATTTGGTGTTTGTATCTGACACTCACAACCCTGGGTGGGAGTGAAGACTACGATATTACCTTGTGATGCCTATTACATCGGATTGCATAACTACAGTATCGGGAATGGCTGCCCATTAGGCGAAAGCATGCCGGAGGACTGTACAGCTTCCACGGCCTGTCCAGAGTTTGCTTCATATTATTGATGTGTTCCTCTTACAATCTGCACCTGTCTGGCTAATACCTGGGAACTGAAACCATCAAATACAGACAAGTAATTGGGTTTTGTAACCCATATCCTTCAGCCGAGTCATGCTATTGCATACCAATTATTATATCATCTTTCTAATGTTGTAAGTGGAATATGTGCTTTCTGTCCCTATCAGACCTCTCAAATGATTGGGGACAAATATCAACTGAATCAGGGACAAGTCATGACAACATCAGGGACAATCAGGGACACATTTAAAATATTAGTGCTATAAACGTGAAACATTGACAGACTCAGACATATGAATTAATACAAATTTTCTGAGGTAAAAGAAGTTTATAACTCTTAATTTTTGCCATTATTCATTATGTGTAATTCACAACCTTTCCTCCAAAAGTCACTAGTTTTAGGAAGGATAAAGAGGGACAGAGTTTGAATTTGAGTCAAAATCAGGGACGTCCCTGGAAATCAGGGAGAGTTGAGAGGTATGGTCCCTATTTGTTCCCCCAACTGTTTATGTCCTGTCCAGTGGATTTGCTCTTAGGGGTTGAGAGGTATGGGTGCAAGCTCTGACCATTTTGGAATATTACTTACATCCCCGGGCATTCCTAATATGACTGCACCAGCCAACACGCCTAGGCACATAATTGCATAACCATAGTTCCCCCTCGTGCCCCTTCTCTACAGCACTCATCCTTGCTGTTGGTGCAGGTGGAGTATAAGCACACCACTACACACTGCCCACTCTCTGCGTGTCAGGACACATGTCGTACGTCGTGTTAACCCATGGGTTATCAGGCTTGCACAACCTATTGGTCCGTGTAAGTCTTCAGCCTGGTTTGATGAATCATTACAGGGACTGACTTCGATGATCAGTAATTTTTGGGGTGTCCCACAAGGGACATTGATGTCTTTGTTTCAAGATTAGACCTGGCAGGTATCTCCCATTGGTAGTATCCTGCCGTTGGTCTGGGAAGCAGTGGTGTGTTTACTTTTATTGTGTGTCTGTATGTCTCACCGGCCTAGCTGGGGGGGGGGGGTTGATGCTACGTGTTACACGTTTGTTGATTGGACCCCTCACCCCCATATGCATGGCCTGTGAACATAATGCCCAATGAACACTTTTGCTTACATCCCTGGGGCTGTCCATATAGACCCACATCAGCCAACACCTGCACACCTAGACCCATAACTAGCTACCCATAGTTCCCCCACCCGCACCTCCTCTACAGCACCCATCCTTACTCTGGGTCCTGGACGGGTCTGAACACACCACTACAGGCTGCCCATTCTCTACTTCATGTGACCCATGTCATACATTGTCTCGACCCATGGATAATCAGGTTTTCCCACCCTTGTATTCTGGGTATGTACACACCCCAGCCAAAATGGTTGGCATATCACCTTCCTTTAGTTATATGTCAATTTTTGTGGCATCCCGCAATGGACGCTCCTGTCTGTGTTCCAAGATTAGATTTTCATGGGTGTACTGTGTACTCACCCCCTGGTTGTATCCTGCTTGTGGTCTGGGGGGCAGTGGACTATTTACATTGTTGTAGGGTTTGTGCGTATGTTTCCTGTGTCCGGCTTGGGGGGGGGGTGGAAGGTCATGCTATGTATTTCATGTTTCTTGCTTGGGCCCCTCACTTCCATTGGCATAGCCTGTAAACATATGTCATTCTTGTGTGCTGTTTCCTATCATAGCTGTATATCTGTGTATATCTATGCATGCACACACACACACACACACACACACACACACACACACACACACACACACACACACACACACACACACACACACACACATACATTTATATATATATAAATATATATGTATGGATTCACTTCATAACACTGAAAACTCAAAACACTGAAATTCAAAACACTGAAACCAAAACACTGAAAACACATATCATACATATACTGAGTTTAAACAACATAAATCATAGCACTTTCCACCAAGTATAAGCAGGGGGGCAAGACCATGTGGGGGGCTGTGCCCGTAACATCACCTGCTACTTAAATATATCAACTCCAAGACTGCACTTAGTGTAGTGAAGTGCAATCTTAGAGCTGATATTATATAAGTAGCAGGGGGTGTGTGGGGCACAGCCCCACACATGGGGGGTGCAGGAGGGCTTGCCTCCCTGCTTACACCTGGTGGAAAGTGCTATGAATTATGTTGTTTAAACTCAGAATATGTATGATATGTGTTTTCAGTGTTTTGAGTTTCAGTGTTTTGAGTTTTCAGTGTTTTGAAGTTTCAGTGTTTTGGTCTTCTATATTATGAAGTTTTCTCATTTTCAATGTTTTGAGTTTTTAGTGTTATGAAGTGAATCCATATGTGTGTGTATATATATATATATATATATATATATATATATATATATATATATATATATATATATATATATATAGATAAAATATATGCCCACTCTCTACTTCACGGGACCCATGTCATACATTGTCTCGACCCATGGATCATCAGGCTTTCCCACCCTTGTATTCCGGGTATGTATATCTATGCACACACACACACACACACACACACACACACACATATATATATATATATATATATATATATATATGTGTGTGTGTGTGTGTGTGTGTATCTGTAAAGCAATGCATGCCTCGCGCAAACACACTTACACACGCTTACTGGTGTTTATATATGCTTAAACCGGCTTACTAGTGCTTTATTCATTATGACACTGACATTTCGCTCCAGTTCACTTTTAATTGTTATTATGCAGATTATACAGCGGAGAGATGTCGAAATATGTTCATATACAAATTACCGATGGAAAATGGTATGTGCTGCAGTAGGATTTGGAATGGGAATGTCTGTTCATTAGGTAGATGCTCTAACCAATACACTATTGCTGTGCTGCTTCATTTGCATATATACCCATATACCCATGACTCCTAGTTCCCCAAACACCGACCCCAACACTTCACTAACACAGCAGTCATCCATTCTCCAGTTGGATACATGGTGTATCCACACCACTACACATTGGCCACTCCCTACTCCTGTAGACCCATGCCATGGGTTGACTCACTCCACATATCCTCAGAAATCCTATACTTTTAGTCCACAAACATTGTTGACATGAGCGACCAATAGGACACTATTCGCAAATTTTTATGTTGTCCCACATTGGACACACATCTTTATTTCAAGATTAGACTCTATACTTCATTACATCCTTGCTCTCATTAACATGACAGTATAATAAATTAATAAGTATGACTATGTGGTAATGCACACGTTACACATGAGGGCTAATTATGCACGTGTTCGGCGTAATTATTTTACAAATAGACCGGTTTAGTGATTGGCTTTGCTGTAGCAGGCAAATTACAGGAATTATTCTATGTGTGAGAAAGTCCTCACATTTGAATTGTTGAGCACAGCACTGACTTCGGACATTGTACACACTTCTGCATTTTAGCAGTTTTGTCTCTTCCCTCTTATGCACAACCTATTATTCTATCTACTGTTGAGGTTTGTAAGGGCACTTTCATGTTATTTATGTCTGCAAAATGAATGAATGTGTTACAGGGAATGTACTTTTACATACTTATAACGAACTCGCTGACCTCCATGAGGCAGTCCAATTAGAACCAGCCCATCCAACCCTGACATGCCTGGATCCATAATTTCATACCCATAGTTCCTCCACCCCACCCGAGTTCGACATACACACATACCATCCATTGTCCAGTTGCTATTACAGCCATGACACACCTCCACACATTGCCCTCTCCCGAGCGTTAGGGGCCCTACATGTATGTTGTCCCAACCCATGTATTATTAGGCTCTCCCACCATTTAGTTCTTGAACATACCTGCCCTTGCTTGTGTAATGGTCGGAGGTCCAATCATCCTATCAATTTTTGGGTAGTCCCAGCAGGGACTACCCACTGATTGTTTGTAAAGTAGACTTAGCAGATTGACAATGTTACTCCCACTGGTAGTATCCTGCCTGTGGTGTGAGTAGCAGTGCTTTGCTCACTCCTGCCCAGCTTGATATGACATACGCTAACAGCGCTATATACTACTGAGGTTGCTGTTGATTTCCTTCTCATTCCTTTTTTATGCTTTATTGTTACATTGTTCTTTCTTCAGATATATATATATATATATATATATATATATATATATATATATATATATATATATATTATATATCTGTACATACTTATATACATTTCCTATGCTGGGCACTGCTTACACCCACTCAAGCACACTCATACTTGCTTACTGGTACTTATATATGTGTACTACTGCTTATTTGTGCTTACACCTGCTTACTAGTGCCTTATTCATTATGACAGTACCAGTTTGATTGAATGAAATTTCATTAAACATTTTATGCGGAATTCCAGTTCACATTTACATGTTATTATGTAGGTTTTACAGCAAAATGACATTCATTTCACATGGAAAATGATATGTGCTATAGTTGGACTTGAACCGTGAATGCCTGTTCATTAGGCAGATGCTCTAACAACTACAGTATTGATATCAATGTTGATTCCACATGTTTTTCTCTATTTGAATGATTTTGATGTGTAAGCTATGTATGCAGGGGGCAGTGACCCGCAAACACGCTGCGCTTTACTTACACTTTCGATATTGCAGCAATACAAATGTAAAATAGGGACACGGGGAATCTAATTGTGAAAGTTCTAGGGACGGGGCTCAACATTCCCCTACATGCTTGTGTGTTTACTACTTCGGTTTTATTTCAGTGTCCGTGGACACTCTTGTATGCTTAGCATACATTTCGGTATCCATGGATACTGAATTACTGGCTTACTATTAGAGGCGGGCTCTAATAGTAAGCATAGTAGGTTGTGCAACTGTGGGGGCATGTTTATGCCTCTGCAGGGCACTT
This sequence comes from Protopterus annectens, assembly GCF_019279795.1. Lineage (NCBI taxonomy): Eukaryota > Metazoa > Chordata > Ceratodontiformes > Protopteridae > Protopterus > Protopterus annectens. Next base: position 1,860,938,166 of record NC_056737.1, read on the forward strand.
GTACATGCCCCCTGCACTCGCACACGTTTCCTGTGCACGTCGAAGGTGCGCTGGCATGCCATCATAAATATTCATATGGCGCTGCTGCACCATCTGTAATGAGGACGTTCGGCGCAAGGGTAAAACCGTCCTTGCACCAAGCTTCATGAATCCCAGGGTTTGTTTATCCAGTAGCCCTACAAACTGGCTAATGTTTGAAATATTACATATGTATAGTTATGTCATGGTTCTGTGATTTTATTTCTTAACTACAGTTCTACAATTCAGTTCCACTACTAACTTCAGTCATCATAGGTGTATAGGGACACATACGTTTTTGTGTAGTCATGAAGAATTTTCAAATTTTTGTAAACTTCCAGTGGTATCATTTGTTATAAAAGAGTTTAAACAATAGTTTGAAGATAAATCTTAATCCAAAGTACCTAACACCAAAAGTTTCAAAGTGGAATAAAGATAACTTCAGAATTCTGAAATATCATAAATTGATTAGTTTCGGAAAGTATCTTGGTGGTATGTTTTTTGTTGTGTGATGGCATGCAGTGTACTGATGTGGCTTTTGATCCAATTAAATATGTTCAAACATGATGTTGTAATAAAAGTCAGAATTTGTGTGATTCAGGTGAGTAGTATATAGAAAAGTACATTTTTATATGAGTTAATTTGAGTTAATTTGGATTAAGTTTTTAATTATTTTTGTTTAAATGTAGTGTTCATTTATCTGCATACTGAATGGCTTACTTTTGTTTTGGGAATTTTTGAAAGATCATACAGTTTTCTAAGCCACGGAATTCTGAAATATAAAAATCTGGGACTAACGCCTTACAAAGAGAACAACTACTGATATATTACTCTTAATTCCATTTGATGTTTTGATTTTTAAATTCGGCAAAATAGATTCTGTGTGTCAAAATATCATATTAAATCATTTCCTAGCCAGGAAAAAATGGATCTATACTAAACTGATAGTCAAATGCAAAAACATGGATTTCCTGGTTGGTCAAAATTAGGAATGCTGAGACCAAATGTAAAGGAATTATCAGCTGTCCATATAAAATCTTAATCTCCCCAGGGGCAAAGGAAGTCGACAAGTATATACTTATGTGGGGAAAGAAGCTTTCTGTCATGATGAACAGAGTTGCATGACAAAAGAAAATTGCCTCCCTTACATTCTCAACCAGATTACGCAAGTTCAGGTTCTTTGGCTGACAATGCTAGTTTAAATATTTCTACACTCTCTCTAGGCTTATGCAGTCTTTTGTTACCCTTACATGTTTGAGGTTCTGTGCTGCACAGCTAGGTAAATGGGCACATTTTTTTGAGATTGTCCTGACCTACAGATACACAGGAAAATTAAATGAAAATGTCTGTGACTATATTTGATCTGATGACGTAGTATTCGCTAGAACCATCTTCTTGTTGGGTTTCCCTATAGGTGCTTCTTTACACTTGGCAGTGAACAGACTATGGAGTTTATTGCTCTCGCTTGCCAAAAAAGTGCATAATGTAAAGACAGAAGACGAGAAATACACCGACCTACAATGATTTGAATGGGCTGATGTACTCAGTGTCTAACAGTGAGTACCTCGGCACAAAGGAAGAAAAAAACAGATATCAAAGAAATTGATCATTTGACCAAGTTCATATCAAGGCATGATCAGCACTTTATGACTTGAATGAAAATGTATATCAAAAGTCAAATTTATATTTATCAGTGGCAATCTTTACTAGGGGCAGCTGCGGTGGTGCAGTGGTTAGCATTGCCACCTCACAGCAAGAGGTTCTCTGATTCAATCCTCAGCTGGGGTGCCTTCTGTGTGGAGTCTGCATGTCCTCCCTGATTTCATGTGGGTTTCCTCTGTGTGCTCCAGTTTCCTCCCAAAGACATGCTGTAGGTGGACTGGACACTCTAAATTGGCCCTAGGTGTGAGTGCCTGTGTGTGGGGGCCTTCTGTGGAAGGTTGGGTACCAGGCTGGCAACTTGACACTATAAAACTCCACTGTCAATCACAGGTGGACAGGTGATCCACTCATACCTCTCAAGTGTACCTCATTACGAGGAACGTACCTCATTTGGGGTCTTAAAAAGTTCATGTTCCTCGAAGTTCCCTCAAAGTTCCACATTGAAAGACTCTGTCACACATTCAGTGTTAGGAATTTTTTAAGTGAAATCTATTGTAAATAGAAATGAATCATATTCATTCATTAAAAGACCTTCTTTATAAGTAAAGCCAGCATATTTTAACCATCCTATGACCTTCCTAGTTGAAGTTGTTAGTAAGCCATTAGTATGTGTTCCACATTTTGCCCATTTGTTCCACATTATGAGGGCTAGTGTTCCTCATTTTGGACATGGAAGGTTGAGAGCTATGGATCCACTGTGGTGACCCCTAACCAGGAAAAGAAGAAGAAGTGGCAATCTTCACTAACATGGCATATTTCTGTTTGGTTTTTATAATAAAGTTCACATCTGGAAGTTCTTTTATCTCAAGTTGTTATCACAGTTTAATTGTTTAATAAAACGTGAATTTAAAAAATCATATGAAATACATTTAGGGCTTTATTTTATTGAGATAATGATATAGTTAACACAAATTGTTGATTACTGTGATTTTTCCCATATTTTACATTTTAATCTTTAGAACTTGTGTGGGGAAAATATACATGACAGTACATATCTATCTGTCTGTCTAACTATTTATTATTTCATTCATTCTCTGAGTACATGCTTCTCTCTCTCTCTCTCTCTCTCTCTCACACACACACACACACACACACACACACACACACACACACACACACACACACACACACACACACACACACACACACATTTATTTAAAAAAAGTGTTAAGCAGATGTGCATCTCATTAACTACAAACTGAAAATAGTATTAACTATTTTGCTCCTGAATGGACCTCCTCTCTAACTACATCCTGACTTCCTACACAAATGAAGTATTGTTTTTTAACAGTATTTTTAACACACTATCCTCTCAACCAGAATTCAGAAAGTTGTCCACCATGATGGTTGTAAGCTGGCTGCTGTTTTCCTTCGGAATGCAGTGTGGCTCCAAGCTTATTACTGAGTAACTAAGGGAAAATATCGAACTCAGGTAGTAGTTAATTAACAGTCTTACATGTGAACAGAGCAGGACCTGTGGTGAGGGAGAAATGGCTGCAAAGGGCAGCTGTGAAATGCAATAAACATAAACTCCCAATTGAAGTGCATTTAATTACTTTAGTGCAATCACACAACAAAAAGGCAGCAAGATGAGAGCAGTAGCTATTAGCTCTATAAGGCCTACTTTGCATTTTTAAATCTATTTTTGACCAAATTAAAGGGTGAACATGGAAGTGCACATTACCTAGGTTTACAGATTCATTGGTAAATATTAGGCAAACTGTCTGCAGATTATAACAAGCCAAGCCATCCATCCATATTAAAAAGTTCCTGCCATCTTCTGGGAGGCCAAGGCAATATAAACCTGAGGAGAATTTGTGGCTGTCTGTCCCATTATCTATATTACCTTGAAGGTGGGAAGGGTGTTCAGCTGTTTTACTTGTGATAGATGTTTTTTTCTAGAGGTGAGAGAGATACAAGGGAGTGTGAATCTATCATACCAGTTTGCTGTTTTTTATCTGTATATGAAGATTTAGTTCTTTTAACCAGGTATTTAAGGTACCATTTGTTGTGCAAAGAAATAAATGGATCTTTCATTGCTCAAAAATTAGAAAAAGATCTCCATGGGGAAGTCTGTATGAGACAGAGTACTGCCAGTATGTCCTGACAACTAAGATTTTTGAGGCCACTGATCCTTTTTATTATGAATCTCTGAGGTCCCTCAAGTTAAGTGACATGTTAACATAAAGACATGGCTGTAGGTGAGTTATATTCAATAATTGGTCTGAAGAGATATGAGTTATTGGTAAAGAGAATTAAGACTTCTTTAGACATTGAGGAGATGCTATTGAAGATTAGATGAGACAAACAGAAGACTTGCCAAAGTACTGTGGAGGAACAGGATGGCCAAACAAAAAGCACTTATCAGCAGCTGTGTTGAATTACCTTGCAACAGTGTCCGATTGTTGGAGCACGTCACCTATATGGTATATGAAAATGTTTTCTTTCTCTAGATGAACTATGCTACATTTTTTCACATTTAACTTGAGACAGGTGTACTTGTACCAATTTATGACATGATCTAACCCATATTGGGACAATTGTGAGTGGGTCTATATTATGTTGTTGAAAGATGTGTTCATCAAACATGTCTTCACTGACACATAAACAGTGAACACACTAATAGCCGAATGGCCACTTCAGCGAATTTTACCCCTGGGGAAAAAAAATGCTTGGCCATCATTGGGGATTTGCCCTTTTCCCCACTGTAGTGCAATCTCAGAGTTGGTATATTTTGTTGGGGGGTGTTGGGGAGGTGAACCCCCCCCCCCCACTTTGTAGGGTTTGAAAGTTTGTTTTGTTTTTCCTTGGCCAGGTGATTTTTTTCCCCTGGGAAAAAATTTGCTGAAGTGGCCCTTCAGAGTTTTTTGTTTTCACTGTTTATATGTCGACGAAGACATGTTCAATGAACATGTCTTTCAACAACATAATATAGATTCTTGTGAGTCAATGGAAAACAATAACACTACCAAATTTACACTAAAGTAACATGCACTGCCTAAAACACTTGCCAGACTACAAACAAGGATAAAACATGCAAACTTCCCTGGAGGTAACCTGTCTGATATGTAGTTAGGTATTGTTATGAGGTTAACACATCTTGAAACAATTACACTTATAAGTATATGATAAGGAACAGTTGTGCTTCCCTCCCAGAAGCATAGCTAGGGTGTGGTAAAAGGGGAGATGCTGATCTATTGGTAGTGTATTACACTGCCAACATTCATTTGCATTTCAGAATTTCTCAATGGTCGTATGGAAATGAATGACTACACTGCTTTTATGCCCAAAATTCCAGCAAGTGTGCTATGTGTTTTGTAGGTAGCTGCTTGCTAAAGTTTTTTTTTTTTTAAACAAAGAGTACATCTCTTTTTTTTTTTTCCTTTTCTGCTCAACTTACAGTTGAGTGGTGCTGTCTTGCACTTAAGGTAAGGAGTGCCAGAGTGATGAGTGGAGTTGAACTTTTTTTGAGCTCATTCCAGCTGTGGGGTGCAACTCAGGGAGAACAGACCTGGTTTAGAAAACCTGATAGTCAGATGAGGGCAATAAATCTTTTGACTGGCAGATTGGGGAATGTGACTGGATGTTAGATAAGTCAATTACAGCTCTACATCCTGCTCTGTTAGAGAAGACAACTCTCTGATGCACACCTGGACTGTGAATAATAATAAAAAAAATAAAATAAGAACTTCCCTAACCAAATGACATCATACCAACAATGCATCTCAGGTGTCCTCACACTGACCTCTTCTCCCCAGCAGTTAACAAGGTCTGGATGGTACATCTGCAAGTTAAAGTAGCGGTTCCTCTGCACTGCATGCCAGAGTGAGGTACACTTGTGGCATCTGTAACTGTCCTGGCAAGATAGCTTAACAAAACCACCATACCCTGGAGACTCTCACAGGAATTTCTGAAGAGGTGCTATTCATGGTGTCTATGCAGGAAAAAAAAGAAGATTTTGGACTCTTTTGAGCACCAGTGCCAGTGGGGCAAACTGTCAGAAACAGTGCCACTGGAAGCCATAGCCATACTGTAAGTCACATACCAAAGACTAATTGCTGACATTACATGGTCTCACCTGTTTCTCATTCCAAGACTTATCATGTAACATAGGGTAAACTAGTAGTTAGGAGTGTGACAGGGTGCAACATGGCATGTGCCAATGTGTCATTACAACTATGCAGTAAATCAGACGAAAAGGTATGAATGTGTGGCAGGGTGCAACATGGCCTGTGCCAATGTGTCATTACAACTATGCAGTAAATCGGACAGAAAGGTATGAATGTGTGGCAGGGTGCAATATGGCCTGTGCCAATGTGTCATTACAACTATGCAGTAAATTGGACGAAAAGGTATTAATGTGTGGCAGGGTGCAATATGGCCTGTGGCATTGTGCCATTATGACTATGTGGTAAATCAGACAGAATGTATGAGATATAGCAGAAACTGTTGTTAAATTGTTTGATTAGCATTGTTCTTTAACGTATCCACAGTCCATAGGATTACAACATGAAATGCAGTAACCCTCCATCTGTCATCATCAAGCCACCCAGTCATGTTCAATGTGCACTGTAGATGCTCACATGGATGCACAATGCAGTGTAAACCTGTATGCAAGAGTCTACCTCAAGCCTTGATGAGTAGGATGAGTGATTTAAAACTGTTTTAAGTCAAACCCTAACCTGCATTATCATCATGCAAAGAGGCCCACATCTGTATGATATAAATGCTAATGGCTAATTAGAGGATTATTGCATTATGGAAGAGGATACACAATGCATACGCCTGTGTAAAGTAAATGAGAGGGGAAAAACAGCACTGCTACCTGCTTAAGGTAAGTGCAACATTTTTATTACAATTATTTTGCTGCAGTAGTTAATTAAAGTATTCCTTCGACTAAAAATGTGGGAAAGAATATTTTCAGCAATTGATACAGTTCTGTAAACTGGACAAAGTGTCCTATAGGAATACTGTAACACAACATTTAAAGGTGCCAAGCCAACACAGCCTGGAATATGCCTGAACACACAGAGCCAAGTGTATCAGTAACATGCCAATATATCAGGGGTGGGGTCTACTGTTGTATTCAGTCTGCTGCCCAGTATGCAGAATACTGCTGAACATTCATGGGGGAAATACTTAACTACTGTCATCATCAGGTATCGACATACCTGATGTGAGTTTAAACCTTGTATGCTGAATGGTTCTTTAATTAGTACACTGCTATGGAGACAGGCAAAATAAGTCATCTGCATCAATGCATAGGTTAGATATCCAGCATGTCAGGACAGGGTGCTTACTGGCATGAAGTACTCCTACAGCTTCAGGTGTCATCTCTATTTTGCCTGAGTAGCAGTGACTGTTAAGATTGGAGCCATAGTGGGTTTACAACTAAGGATTACCTGTGTGGTTGCTGTTGTTGTACTGTGTAGGTGATGGTAAGCTGTATGAGGGGGCTTGTTGCTGGGTAGGGGCATGGTAAAGTGTGGTGTGGAGAGTGTTTAGCCTATGGCTATGCCATATAGTAGAGTATGGAAGTATAACAAACTATTATGGTGCACATTTTAGCATGACCAAGATACAGGGTGATAGGTACACTACAGATAGTGTAATCTGAGAAGCACTCATTAGATGCATAGTCACACAGTGTATGCTTTCTCCACACAGCATCATGCCTTGCAAAGTTAAAGCATGAAAGAACAAGTTCTTCAATATGGAGAATGATGTCTTGCTGCAGGGTTTCAGTCACCATGGGTAGCTGTTTGTCCAGGAAAATGATGATTGCCCCTGTTGTTATCATGCTTGTAGGATGTTTTATTAGATAGCAATGCTGTCAGTAGTCAGAACCAGACCTATGAGAAGGTCAGACACAGGAGCAATGACATGATTCATAAAGCAAAAAATCATGTTGCCTGCCTTGCATAGGAAAGTAGGACAATAGGAGATGAGTTGTCAGTCGAACCATCACTTGTGGACACAGGGGAGTTTCTGAATACATTGTATAGAAGAATAGAATCATCACATTCCGACAGTGTTGGGTTGGACCTTGCATCTGAATTGCAGGGTGCCCCTAGAATATACACTGCAGAAGCCTTATGTGTGTTTTACTATTCAGACACACATAATTTCATTTAATCTCAACATTGTTGCTCACAGCACTGAATTTGTGGGTTTCCTGTAATGTAGGTACATCAGGCCTGTAAGGTACAAAGGCATCTGCATACGTTAAGGATATATTTTCCTTGCTGCTGCTATTTATCATACCTTGAAATAAAGTAAATGCAACAGGTTCAACTTATACTGGATACTGTACTCTGGGGTTTGCTTAGGTGATGTCCTGTCCAGCTCCATCACTGTGGATATTCCACCAACTGATGTTGACATTCTAGAGGTGTGATTGTGATAATGATTGCATGGAACAGCTGGTGGAACACTAGTATACACAAAACTATATAATAAGAGGAATAATCTCATAGCCCATAAAAACCAAACCATCATCTAGAGATGAACACAAAAAGATCAACAAAGAACTCAAAAACAAAATCAAATCCTCCAAAAGTAAGTGCAAATTGTGAATCGCTACTTCTGCTAAGAACAACCATAAACACTTATTCAGCTGTGTCAAAAACCTTTGAGGTAATGTCCACCAATGCTCATAACCTATACATAACAACAACACTTACTCATCTCTTGAGAACATAATCAACATTGTAGCAGACAAATTCAGCTCTAACTTTAGTCCCCAGTCTCCTCTTAACTTTTCTCATTGTACTATCACATCCACACCACCTCCCCCAATCTCCTCCAAGCAGGTCCTGAATGCTGTCTCGAGGCCAAACATATTTGTTCCATGGGTCCTGATAATGCAGCATGCTGCCTTTTTGTCAACACTAGGTACTGTCTGGAAGACTGTCTACTAATCCTATCCAACTTTATCCTTTCTGCTGGATTCATGACAGAAGAATGGAAAACTGCAGCAACATTCCATTCCATAAAGAGGGATCCACTACTGATCCAGGAAACTACACACCTATAGGCTTCACCAGCCTTAACTGCAAAGCAATTGAACTCATCATTATGGAATTTATTAAGAAGGACATAGGTAGTCTACAAGCCCTAGACCCAAGACAATTTGGGTTTGTTAAAAGCAGATCCTTCTTTTGAACCTGATGGGTTTCTTTGAGTATTTCACTGATGCTTTACACTTAGGCAAATCAGTTCAGTTAGGCTGACATCAAGAGCCTGTAGCTGGCCAAGTATGCAGATAACTGCAAACTTACAGCTGTCATTAACTCACCATCTGACTTTGAGATTATTCAGGAGAGGCTAACATGCACCAATAAGTGGTACCTGGACCATGTCCTGAAACTAAATGCCAAGAAATGCAGCATTGTGTCCTTAGGCAAAACTTGACAACTAAGCATGCGCTACATTGGTGACAACTCTGAAAGTTGACTCAGCCATTTGAGACTTGGCCACTTTAGTTGACAAAGAACTCTGCTTTGATTACCATGTATCCAGTGTTGTTCATAAATCCTTTTATCTTTCCTGACTAATCATAAATATTCGAGATCTAAGGAAGTTATCATCTACTCCTCACTCATCAGGCCTATTACAGAGTATAATGGCCCATTTGCTATGCAACTGTTTAAGGATATGACAAAGAATGAAAGACAGCAGTGTTTCTCACTAAGATAATCAAGGGAATGATTTCTTTGAGCTACCCATTTAGCCTTAAAATGTTTTCTTTCTTTCCTGTTTCATATAGACTCTTGAGAGGTGAACTCTGTCTAGCCTGAAAGCATCCATTTCTATGCAACCTCCTGCACATCTGTAAAATCAATATCACCCTCAATACCTGCTCAAGACATTTTAACTTCTACTCAAACATAAATAAGACCTGCTGGTGAGAGAGATAGATATACCTGATAATCTGTCTGTAAAGCAAAGTAGCCCCTTAACACTCTTTACTAGCAACCTGGATGAAACCATGGGCAATCATAAATAAACCATTGGTCTGTCCCCTAAATCTCTTATGGAGAGGAGTCAAAATTAGGTACGAATTAGTCATGTCTATGGGTACCTAAAACTTAGGGTATTGTGGTTAAGCTACAAATGGTCCTTTGGACCAACAACTTAGTAATGACCTATGAACCTATTAAACAGTGGCACAGTGCCGGACACACTGAAAATGAAAACCAGACCCTCTACCCAGGCCAAGAACATAGCTTTTGTGTCTGTGGACACCAACGAAAATATGCAGACTTCACACAAACGGCAGGTTGCTGTGGACACCTGATTCTGGAAAATGGTTATCCCACTCTGGTTCAGCACACAATACCTGCCATAAAGTTCATAGAGCATGGAGATGACCACTTAGATGTGTGTGTAGAATTAGTTGTGTTATGAGGGGTCTTGTTCACAGCTATACAACTCCACCAATTCCACAGTCACAATGAATTTGGAGGTGTGTACAGGCAGGCAAGCGTGTCTCTAATCTGTGGTGCTCACATCACTCATGGTCATGCAGTAGACCTACCTCTAGCCAATGCCATATTACTACCTGTGAGACTCCTGGGGGAGGTAGCTCCCATGGATGGGCCACACACAGAATGCCTGCACATCTTACATGCATACCCTGGACTTGTCTGTAAGAACAAGGCACAAAGCAGTGACACCTGCTGAGGCAGTGTCCCAACATACCCACACACAAACACACACACACACACACACACACACACACACACACACACACACACACGCACGCACGCACGCACGCACGCACACACACACACACACACACACACACACACACACACACACACACACCAGTGAGAGTGGCTCTTCACAGAGTATTGTGCAAGCCATCTCACCTACTCCACCACTTCAGACTCAGATTGCACAATGTTATTTTCATTTCCTACAGCACCTTCATGTTTCCTTGTCAAAGCCATTGTGTAATCATATTACCAGCTCCACCTGTACAAATGATTCTAATTTTAACTTTGCTACTTGTACTTTGTTATTTAGGTTACCAGTGTGTAATGCACAGTGTGGACAGCCTGTGAATGGGTAAGCTCTGTTGGTTGTGGGTTTGCATGCATCACATTTACTATTGTGTATATACTTTATTATAGGACAATGATGCCTTTCTGTCAGTACCATGGTATAGTGTGCCCAATTCAGTCTAGTAGAGCCCTCCCTTACAGCTTGGTCCTCCACTGCCTCCTCATCCTGCTCAGCATTGACTGCCTGGTTCTCCTGTATACAGCATCCTTACTGCAACTGATTCCACAATATTATGTTGTGTAAAAATGGACAGACTAAGGCTATTTTAGCACATGTGCCAAGGTAGTGTTACAGGGTACCACCAGATATATCCAGGCAGCAAATGCATATCTTCAGTAGCCCCTATACATGTACAACAATGACCTGAGTTTGTGATGGGGCATAGCTGCATCAGTTATCTGTGGATTTCTGATAGGCATCATCAGCTAGGGCTCCAGAACATATATGGCATCTCAAGTAAGATGCCTCTAGGGAAACTCACCCTTCACAAACCATTGGTGTAAATTGGAGTCAGTTACAAATGTACTAGATGTGAGAGTCAAGGTAATTGTCTGCACAGCAAGCAGACACATTGTTAATGATATTATATGAGTTACAGAACACCTGGCAGTTAATGAAGTGATAACCTTCATGGTTCACATACCTTTTTCCCATTTCTCCAAGCGGTGCCTTTATTACAAAGTGGGTTCAGTTTGTGGCTCCAAGTATCTCAGTGAATCATGCTAGATCATAAATGTCCTGTGTTCTATTGGCTTTCTCCTCTGTGGTACAGGAAAACCACATATGCTCCACCACGTGCTGTAGCATGGCATTGAGAAACTAAGAGAACATTCCAGAAGATGATGCCTGAGATACCTTCACTGTGTCCCTTCTGGTCAATGAAATGTCTCTGTAGGCATTTGTTGTAGAGCTACACATAACTTAGTATCCACTGGGATAAGTAATTAATTACTCTCAAGGGTCTGCAGATGAGGTCAACATGTGTCTATAAGCTGCTTTATGGAGTCCCTATCCACAAAATACAGGTCTACAATGTTGGTGTTGTGAAGGCCATGAAACGTCAAGTAAGGTCAAATGACACAGTAGAAAATTTTAAAATAACACTGTATATCTCATTAGACTTACCTGACAAGGTAAAAGCAGCAAAGCTGATCTTCCAATTGTCGGTTTTCATACAACATTGTGCAAGATCTTCTGGACACTTTATTCTGAACTTGTTTAGTAAATTATAAAACTTATACTGGTGTGCAATAACAAAACTTTTATACAACAATCAATGTTTCACAACATGCACATGCTGGATACAAAATATGGGCATAATTTTTTTTTGTCATCACATATTATTTCAGATGGTCATGCAGTACTGCTTAAAGCAGATCATTAGGGTAATATTCCTATACGTCCAGAAATTAGTATTTTTAAATGTAAAAATAAACTATCAGGTGTCCTCTTTGCAGTTATATTGCTTTTGTGTTATTTGATTGTGTAACTCTGCCTCAAAAGGAGGAAATTAGTCATTCATTGAAAATGTTCTAATTAAGAAATAAAATGTTGGTGATGTTATGAAAAGTTAGAAGGTAATTGGTTTCATATGTTTATCAAGTGTAGAGTTGTTTTACAATACTGGAATGATTTCAGATATTTTGTAAAAGCCTTTTGGTCAGATAATTCATGTCACTGATTTCTTGTTGTTGTTTAATATTCCTCTTCCAAATGTGATTCCAAAACATCAAATTTCTCTTCTTTGGTCGTTGTTGGCCATTGCAAAGAAAGTGATTGCATTGAATTGGCAGAATAAACAATACCTTCAGTTTATTGATTTTATAAGATTAGCTAAATGCTTCTGTAAAACAGAAATGCAAACTATTCTCACAAGAACATCAAACATAACTCGTAAAAGACTAGTTTGGCAGAAATTGAAAGTTCTGTTTGACAAATATTAATGGTGCATATAATTTAAGCTAATCTTTGTTATGGGTGATTATATATACTTCTAAATTGTAGAATATGTTGTTGTTTCTTTCTTTTTCATGTTCTAATTGTTTGAAATGTTTATTTTGATTGAAAAAACAAATAAAAAGTTATATATAAAAAAAGCAATCTTCCAAACCCCAGCTCCTTGAATGGAACTGTTCCCAGGTGATTTTTCCATTGCTCCTAGCTCCTTGAATGGAACTGTTCCCAGGTGAGTTTTCCATTGCCCCCAGCTCCTTGAATGGAGCTGTTCCCAGGTGAGTTTAACATTGCCCCCAGCTCATTGAATGGAAATGTTCCCAGGTGAGTTTTCCATTGACCCCAGCTCCTTGAATGGAACTGTTCCCAGGTGATTTTTCTATTGCCCCCATTTCCTTGAATGGAACTGTTCCCAGGTGAGTTTTCCATTGCCCCAGCTCCTTGAATGGAACTGTTCCCAGGTGATTATTCCATTGCCACCAGTTCCTGGAATGGAACTGTTCCCAGGTGAGTTTTCCATTGCCCCAGCTCCTTGAATGGAACTGTTCTCAGGTGATTTTTCCATTGCCTCCAGTTCCTTGAAGGGAACTGTTCCCAGGTGAGTTTTCCATTGCCCCCAGATTCTTGAATGGAACTGTTCCCAGGTGAGTTTCCCATTGCCCTCAGCTCCTTGAATGGAACTGTTCCAAGGTGATTTTTTCATTGCCCCCAGCTCCTTGAATGGAACTGTTCCCAGGGGATTTTTCCATTGCCCCAAGCTCCTTGAATAGAATTGTTCCCAGGTGAGTTTTCCATTGACCCCAGCTTCTTGAATGGAACTGTTGCCAGGTGAGTTTTCCATTGCTCTCAGCTCCTTTAATGGAACTGTTCCCAGGTGATTTTCCATTGCACCCAGCTCCTTGAATGGAACTGTTCCCAGGTGATTTTTCCCTTGCCCTCAGCTCCTTGAATGGAACTGTTCCCAGGTGATTTTTCCATTGCCCCCAGATTCTTGAATGGAACTGTTCCCAGGTGAGTTTCCCATTGCCCTCAGCTCCTTGAATGGAACTGTTCCAAGGTGATTTTTTCATTGCCCCCGGCTCCTTGAATGGAACTGTTCCCAGGTGAGTTTTCCATTGCCCTCAGCTCCTTGAATGGAACTGTTCCTAGGTGATTTTTCCATTGCACCCAGCTCCTTGAATGGAACTGTTCCCAGGTGATTTTTCCCTTGCCCTCAGCTCCTTGAATGGAACTCTTCCCAGGTGATCTTTCCATTGCCCCCAGCTCCTTGAATGGAACGGTTCCCAGGTGAGATTTCCATTGCCCCAGCTCCTTGAATGAAACTGTTCCCGGGTGAGTTTTCCTTTGCCCCTGGTTCCTTGAATGGAAATCTTCCAGGTGAGTTTTCCATTGACCCCAGCTTCTTGAATGAACTGTTCCCAAGTGATTTTTCCATTGCCCCCAGCCTCTTGAATGGAACTGTTCCCAGGTGATTTTTCCATTGCCCCCAGCCTCTTGAATGGAACTGTTCCCAGGTGAGTTTTCCATTGCCCCCAGCTCCTTGAATGGAACTGTTCACAGATGAGCTTTCCATTGCCCTCAGCTCCTTGAATGCAACTGTTCCCATGTGAGTTTTCTATTGACCCCAGCTCCTTGAATGGAACTGTTCCCATTTGATTTTTCCATTGCCCTCAGCTCCTTGAATGGAACTGTTCCCAAGTGACTTTTCCATTGCCCCCAGCTCTTTGAATGGAACTGTTCCCAGGTGAGTTTTCCATTGCCCCAGCTCCTTGAATGGAACTATTCCCAGGTGAATTTCCATTGCCCTCAGCTCCTTGAATGGAACTGTTCCCAAGTGACTTTTCCATTGAACCCAGCTCCTTGAATGGAACTGTTCCCAGGTGAATTTCCATTGCCCCAGCTCCTTGAATGGAACTGTACCCAGGTGAATTTCCATTGCCCTCAGCTCCTTGAATGGAACTGTTCCCAAGTGACTTTTCCATTGCCCCCAGCTCTTTGAATGGAACTGTTCCCAAGTGACTTTTCCATTGCCCTCAGCTCTTTGAATGGAACTGTTCCCAGGTGAGTTTTCCATTGCCCCAGCTCCTTGAATGGAACTGTTCCCAGGTGAATTTCCATTGCCCCAGCTCCTTGAATGGAACTGTTCCCAGGTGAATTTCCATTGCCCCCAGCTATTTGAATTGAACTGTTCCCAGGTGAGTTTTTCATTGCCCCAGCTCCTTGAATGGAACTGTTCCCAGGTGAATTTCCATTGCCCCCAGCTCCTTAAATGGAACTGTTCCCAGGTGATTTTTCCATCGCATTAATACTATGATTCTCCTTACTGTTCACATTGTCAACACATTTTTCATAAAAAAGAAATATACAAATTATGACCATAAAACTACACGTGGTGCATGACATGTATTTATTGAGATGTTAATAAAAGTATGACAAATGTATATTCTGCATTACCCATTTACTACAGCCAGCAATATCTCAGAAGCTGCATTATAGAGTCATAATATTGCTGCTGTGTTGTATATCAAACAGAAAACTTCTGCTTCGCAGCAGTCAGGAATTAATAAAATGCAGTTCTGGAAATACTGCTGAGCACAGATTAATACTTTACATGAGTAAATTGTTGCAACAACTTGATCTTGGGGATTGCTATAAACATATTTTACACATAAATTTCAAATAGCAGATGTTTTCTTTTTCAACATATATGTGTGTGTATATATATATATATATATATATATATATATATATATATATATATATATGTATATATATATATATATATATATGTGTGTGTGTGTGTGTGTGTGTATATATATATATATATATATATATATATGTGTGTGTGTGTGTGTGTGTGTGTGTGTGTGTGTGTATATATATATATATATATATATATGTATATATACATACAGAGTGAAATTCAACATATATACAATTTTGGGTTTTAGTAAGTACAAGTACTCCTTGCACATCTTATGATTGAACTCAGGCATGTAGAGGCAACCTGTTCTCATAACTGTTAGGCTGAGATGTCCCAAAGAACATCTGGGTCAGGAGCTAAGCAGTTCTTATTTAATGCCAACAAATTAATTCTGTTAAGGGTATTTTCCATGTCAGTAACTTATGCCACCTTACAATTAGCCTGTCTCTATGTCTTTACTTTAGAAGGAGATATGGCCTGTTTACTTTATTGTTATCTAGTGTTCACAATCTTTAAATGGCCATCTTTATCCATCTTCCATCATTATAATCATTTCTGTTTTTGTGTACAGCCATTTACCTAAATATAGTCATCTTAAGATTTATTTTTTTCTTTTTAAGATAATACAAAATTGTTAATTTTTTATGTGATTTACAGAAGAGGACATTTTTTCTCCTAATGGCGTATCTTGCCATAAAACAGACATGTTGGCATGTACAGTATGATGCCATTTGCTTTGCAATGAAATGCAAAGTCTGTTTCACAAAGTAATGCAGTACCACTGCCATACTTTTGATCAGACATTTTTACTGTAGGAAAGCTAATGAGACCAAAGAGCAGCACAGAGGACACATGCTTTCACTAGCTGCTGTAGACTGCTGTCTCTGCAGCATGGGCTGTGTTCTGTCATTTACTTACTTCAGGCATTCAGGAGTTCTCATTAGGATGGCCAGAATGGGCCTCTTAACTGAGTCAGTGTGTATTCTGAATGCATGAGTGCCTCACTTGTAAAACTGCTCACCTTAGCATCTGCACATATACACAATGGCCTTGCAGAGTATTTGTTCCAAGACAGCTCTGATGTCTTCACCTCATACACCTCTAAGGACAACTTCTGATGTGAATGTGGAGACTGCACATCAGACACCATACTAATGGCTGGGCCCAGGGTCAATTCCAGTTAAAAAGCAACCTCCCAGTATGTTAATGTAGACTGATTCATAACACTTTGTGAGGACTAAGGCTACTGCATGCTAATAAATGCAATTTCTACTTTAAGGAGGCATACATCCTTTGTGCTGATGGCAGAAATGGAGAACAAGCAATCAGGACACTCAGTGTGCATTTGGGATGGAGGTGTGATGTGATGCAAAGGAGCTTTGATGTATATGGGAGGTACAGTTACAGAGAGGAAACAAAAATATGACTTTATATTTCCATGTCTCATGCTCTCAGGTTGACTAGATGATCCCAGACAGTGATGTATGTGACAGGTGTCTTCATCTGGTCGTTGAATATGCATTAAGCATGAGTATGTTGTTGTTCTAACAGCCTAAGGCAGTACTTGAACTGAGGAACACAAGGCAGTATTGAAGCGTCATGTTTTATCATTTTAATTTAACCACAAATGATGCCCTTTAACTTTCTGAAGACAAACACTTTTCATAAGCGTAATTATGAATGATTATTTCATGACGTGACATCTGGTGTCTGAATTGGGTCTATATCACGTCAGTGAAGTGACAGTTCAGTGAATGGCATTTCATCGGAAATGCCATTCATCAAAATCCGCTCTTGTGGAAGGCTACACTCCCACACCCCCCCAATAATTATATATACCAACTCTGAGATCACACTACAGTGGGGAAAGGGCAAATTTCCTGATCCTCACTGTACCACAATCTCAGTATGAGCAGCTTGACGAATGGCATGTTCAAAGTAAGTGAACTGAAAAAGCAGAATTTTCGCTGAAGTAATATAGACCCATCTGAATTAGTCATCACATGGATCATGCAAACTTCCTGTATATGGCTTATGGTTAAGATAAAAATAGGAAGTTTATTGTCATGAATCCCACTGTCTATTTATTTCCTTACTTTGTCTGTTAGGAGAAACGTTGTTTAGCAAAATGTTGTAAATTGTGTGTGTGTGTGTGGGGGGGGGGGGTTCTCACTGCTCAGTTGCGTTGTACTTCTGAATGATTACAAATCTGTTCACACACACACACACACACACACACACACACACACACACACACACACACACACACACACACACACACACACACAAATATATTACATATAGTGCCTTTATGCTTTATTATTTGGTTAAAAAACAAATAAGCGAAAAGATAGCAGATACTTCCTAAAACAGAAATTTATTTAACGTTAAAAATGGTAAAGAGCTTTTCATCTACTCAATAGCAGACTTCATCAGACCACCATTTAAGACAGAGAATTCTTTAAATACTAGTGTACACCAACAGTTACCGCCTCCAATCACAACTTCAAAAGGAAATGATGTAAGCATACTGTTAGTACAGAAAATTGTTAAACATACATTATGCTAAAAATATGTAATTTTTGGCATAGACATATAAAAATGAATGAATATAAAACCTATGCTTATTAAAAAGTGAAGTTAATTATTAATTATTATTTCATTTACTCAAAGCTTTTAACCTTAAAAGACTGTTAATGGCACATTGTTCATTAAGACCTGGTGATTCCCCAGCAGGAAGGCATAAATATGATAGAAGAGTTTTGTTTTGAACAAGGAGTACCACAAATGGACACTAACTTATATGTTGATTTATTTGAAGTGGTTCTGACCAACAATTATATTATGTTCAACAATCATTATTATTTACAAAAGGTAGGAGTTGCTATGGGTTCACCCTGTGGGACCATTTTTTCCATCTTGGTAATGGCCCAATGGGAACAGAAGCACTTTGCTATCTTTTGGCTTATTTGTTTTTTGAGAGTTTATTATTTGATTAGATAGTCCTGTATGACTTCCTAGAGGTTCCTTTTCTAGATGTAAGAACCTTAAGTTCATGACATTGAAACAAATTAATACAGTTATTTTTCCTGATTACAAAACTTTATTTAATTGGGACTACTACAAGTCTATTTAAAATTTAAAACAATGACTTACAAGTGGCAAACCCATTGATTCCAGTACACTGGCTAAAATTTCAAATCAAATCAGTTATATAAATTTCACAACTTCATTCTCACATAATCATGATTAAAAATTGTATATGGTCTTATTTATATAGCTAATTCCTAAAACAGTATTCACAAGCTTGCATAACATTTGGGAAGGGCTTTGTGAAATATTATGAAGGAATCTACATTGTATACAGCAGCAGTTTTTGCTTGCTAAAGCACTGAACCATCCAGCCAAGTATGATTCATTATTAAAGAAAACTTTAATATCAGTGGTCAGGAAAAGGAAACAATGCAATTTATACTGTTTCATACAGACTGTAAAAATACACAAAAATATATATAATTGGTCTGAGTTCCACCAAGGGCAGGAAGTAAAGGGTGGCAAGAAATTCAACATACCGCATTAAGTTTCTTTCTTACATTGATAGTCACTAATGAGAAGTGGGAAAACTTTCTGCCTGTTAGCAGCATAATTAGCCACTGTAATAGCACTTTTTCCTGGCATCACAAGGCTTACTTCCAGCCAACAGGCCTAACAACTCTGTAAGAAGCCTCACAGGATGAAAAGGGACCCTTGGGGCCTTAAGTCAGAAAAAAGAGAGCATCTGCTGTAAAATATTTTAAACTAAGAGTTGTAACTTAAACTAATAACATATACAATTAAATCATTGGGTCCTGTGGAGGTGTGAAACTCTGAATCATCTCAAACTGTACAGAAGAAATATATTACACTGTTACATTACCAGGAAGACAAATGAATAAATGAAAATCTATATAAATAGATGTACACACAGACAGAAAAGCAAACAGTCAGTTGGCAATCCCACTTTAATGTTAGTTTTATTAAGTGATCAAAGGAGACTATTTAAGCAATTATCTATGAATGCATGTGGGTAAATCCTGATAACCCCAGAAACAGTAGTAGATTATTGCTATTATAAAATTACATTATGTAAGAAAAAAATGCTTTCCTTTCTTAAATAATATATTTCTATAAGGACACTTCAGTCTTCTTCTGTATTTTCTTTCCTATACTGATGCATTCCCTAAGCATATAGGACTTAAGTTCCCGCACTTGCACAGTACATAAGTGCAGGTGAAGTGACAGAGAAAATAGAATCTCTGCTGCATTTGTTGATTTATTTATTTTTAACTATTAGAAAAATTGAGATTTATAAGGAACAGAGTAAATGTATAAGGAAAACCAGGTAGGTTTCTTTTTGTTTTGTTTTGCAGAAAGTATATAATTTTTATTACATTTTGCTCTGTCCTTCAGCATATGCCAATAGAAAGTCTGGCTGCTCAATGGTACTTCAGGGACAAACTTTTTTCTATTGGTATATGGTTGATTTACAACAGACATGCATGTTGGTCTGTCATATCAGTGTGGTCATTTTTGAAAAGTAACAAACTTTTATTGTATAATTAGAAATATAAACCTATGCAAAACATATGCTTAAACAGAGAAAGAGAATACCTACCCAACAGTGACATGCAGTTCATTCATACAGCATTTCCTAAGCCTATCAGTCCTAGAATCAATTACACAGCATTCAGTTTATTTGCATTACTTCTTATCAAGAAATTAATACTACTGGATCCTGGAAGAGTAGATTGTCCTTGTAGAGTTTTGAGCTTTATGTTTGCAGCAGTAACCTAATTCTTTATCCATAATATCATTTGAATAAACATTCAGACTACATTACTTTGTGAAATGGGATTTAGGCACATCAGTCTGGACTGTTTAAAGAAGCCAGCTGTGAGGAGATACAGTAAAATCAAACCTGTGCAAAATAAGCTATTTACACAGCAACAGAAGTGAACAGCAAGCTTTAGTGAAAATGAAATAAATAATAAATCAGGGAAGAAAAAGAAAAGAAATGTTATAAAGGCATATAGGAGTCCCTAATATGTATAACAGAGACTGAGAACTGACATATTGTATGTAGAAAACAGATCCCAAAATAGTAGAAACAATTTATTTAACTTAACAAGATAAAGCTTTGAGGATACATCCTTCTTCAGTAATCAATACTAAGTTTTAAAATGCACATCATTATATACTTTAAACTTCTGTACATAATATAAGTAACTTCAAATGCACTTTTATATTTGTGTTTATACAAAAATTTTATTATATATTTTCCTTTTACATATTTTTTAAGTAGTAACTATTTGAATGATTTCATTGGCTGGCTGTGTCATGTGTATTATGCTTTTAAAGTTTATAATGATGCACATTTTAAAACTTGGTATTGATTACTGAAGACAGGTGTATCCCAAAAGCTTTATCTTGTTAAGTTAAATAAACTAAGCATTTCTACTATTTTGGGATCTGTTTTCTATGTACGTTTTTCATGTTCCTTGTGGTTTACTACAGTCAAATCATTTTTTATATAACTGACATATTGTAGCCAGACCAATAACATTTTTTCTTAGTCTTGAAAACAATGACAGCAGAGAGTGTCTTGACAGGTAAACTGTTATCTGTTCTGATAATAAGACCAGTGACACAGTTCCAAGGAAAATTGATGGCAAGTAGTTTAAGCAGGAGTATAGTTATCCTACCCACAATCACATGATTGGTTATCACACCCATCAGCATAAAGACATTCAAGAGACAACAAATAAAATGGCATCACCCACACACACACACATACACACACACACATACACACACACACACACACACACACACACACACACACACACACACACACACGTTAGCACCCACAAAAATCAATATCAGCTGTGGGATTCTTCAGGAAATACAGACACAATGAGCATCATATAAACAGAGAAAAGGAGAAAAACAGAATGAGTCTAGTTTGCTTTTCTAACTTCCAAGGGCTTGGTGTCATGTCTTTCTGAAAATGTAGTATCTTACATTGCATTACTATATTTTTATACAAGAGAAGTGGCATGTTCATTTGTTAACGCAAAGTTCCTATTCTATATATATTCAATAAACCCTTTTTTAGTAAAGCAGTATTCAAACTTCCCTTATATAATTTCATTTTAGTTAACTTGCTGGGCTATTTGGGATAATCATATCTAATCTAATCCAGATTACCAGGGCTGTAGGTAGGGCTTTATTCTTTTATACCACAATATTAGCATTAATTGGTAGAATAGTAAAAAATGATTAAACATCTCTGCAAAGTATTGTACTGTTGGAAAATCATACAGTACATTAAGTCCTGTATGAGAGCCAATCACTTTTGAATAAGCTGCACTATGTTGCAGCTATAATGTTACATGTACCTGCAGATAACATAAGAGATTCAATATGTTAAAGCTTAGGCTTTTTAACTAGGCTTGCAATGGTCTGTGGACTGATTGCCAGTGCTTACCAAAGAAACAAGGAGTTTATGGTGATACTACACAGGGCGTAGGACTAATAATTACAAAGAGTGGCAGCTAAATAGCTAAGTGAGTTAATAAATGGTTTGCACTGGGGGCAATACCCAAGTGTCTGTTATGACTGGTAATATCTTTGGCCAATCTTGTTTATAGGAGAAGGAACATTAGTACACCCTTGTGGCATGCCCAAAGATCATTTGGGTCCTGTATCAAAAGACCAGAGAGTAGTTCAGAGGGGGGAGATGGGGCTATATAGATTAGGGAGTTGGAGTGTAGGGGGGTTAAAAATCCAATAAAGATAAAATGTATATTAAATAACAATCAGGAATGATCAACTGGATGCAGTATGCCTGCAGAAGCTAGGGTTAACAAAATGATTGATGGGGAAGCAGAAAAAGAAAGGCTATAAATGGATATAGGTGGATATGTCCAGGGAATAGGTTAAAGTGGTGCAGGTATGTCAGTAAACAGCGATGAGGTTGGTGGTGGGAAGAAAGAATAGTAAATATGATTGTTAGGTAGATGGGGGGGGTGCACAGAGTTACCTTTGAAAATAGGCAAGTGGCAGTGGGACCCCTTTATGGGTCAAATGTAAAAGAAATGACAGGATATGTAGAGATAAGAGCTATATGGGAAGGCAGAGTTTAATATGAAATGTCCGAAAAGTTTGACAATATGTATAAAATGGATAGGACTGCTTGAGGACTGGAAGGAAAATGGATAGGGTGAAGACATTTACATTTAGTTGGCAGGAAGTTTAAACAAGCAGGAAAGTTGGACACGTTTTCCACAGATGATAAAGCCTTACACTCTTGAATATTTGCTGATACCCTTCACACAGCATATCCCTAATTCTAGTCCCTTTTGGTAGCCTCAGTTTCACCCCTTCTTTCATAAAAGACATGAATCCCAATGAATGTGATCAGAACTGACATACTAAGTCCTCTGTGTGTGACATAATCTTTAGCAACTGCTTGAAGTTTTCTCCTTCTTAAAGATAGGAATATCAGACTTAGTGACTGGTCCCGGGCTCCAGAAAAGCTAGTAACTCCTCTGCCTGTGGGTTTATATAAATGAAAGAATGAAAGAGGACCCAACAAATTATAGACCAATTTTATTATATAACAGTGATGTGAAAACTATGGCTATGAAATATGCATCGTATTGCAAAAATTAGTGGAGAGTCACACGTGAGTTTAGTGAAAAGTGGGTCATCTATGGATCACTGGAGACTGTTGATACATTTTATGACTTGCCATGAGAGGGGAAAGCTAAAAAAAGGAAGTGGTGATACTTATGAATATTAAAGATGCTTTTGATACAGTAAGTTGGGACTTTATGATGAAGACCATTGAGCAGGTACTGGGAGGAGAAATGACTATACAGAGTATTAAAATTCTGTATAAGAAGCCAGATATTCAAGTCAGGGTACACTGGGGTTCATTAGATAAAGTGTGGTTAAGCTGAGGAAAAAAAGGGATTCCAACTATCCTCAGGAAGTGTTATTGTAGAAATATAAAAATTGGGTAAAGTATAAATATATTAATAAAAAGCCAGGAAGTAAGAGGCAAAATGAGTAGAAAAACTTCCTTGCTGATGACTGTATGCTGTTATTGGTGGATGTAGAAAAAAATACGACCTCAGGTGCTGGAGATCTTTGAGGAAATTGGAAAAGAATCAGGCTTGGTATATCATCCAAGAAATCATTAGTGATAGAGATGTTGGAGTACACAAACTGATAATGTTGCCATAATGAAAATGTGAGGGAGATGCTTACCAATAAAAGTATATGCAAATATAGGACAGATCAGGAAGAAAAGCAAGGAGGAGTTAAGGGAAATTATGAAAAGATTATTGTAAAAAAGGGGCAGAATGGTGAACACAATGAGTGAGACTATGAATGTGATAAGACTGATGGAGCTACTGTTGGTAGTTTGCATGATGAGGTATGTGCAAGCTAAACATAATGCAGTATGCCTAGGGAAACACAGAAGGCATGTGATACATCTGTATAGAGAGTAAAAATTAGGATAAATAAAGAATGACTCTAGATCCAGGAGGAGGTAGGAGGGTGGGATATGCCTGAGAGTAAGAGGTATGCTGTGGTGGTATATGTAAAGCAAATGTTGAGAGGATTGGAGAGTGACAGGAAAGCTTAGATAAAAAGTCTAGGAGGATAATGATGAGGTGGTAGTTTTAGAGAGATAGGAAAAGCAGGCAGCCATGGTGGTGCAGTGGTTAGCATTGCCACCTCACAGCAAGAGGTTCTCCGGTTCAGTCCTTGGCTGGGGTACCTTCTGTGTGGAGTCTGCATGTCCTCCCTGTGGTCGCGTGGGTTTCCTCTGGGTGCTCCAGTTTCCTCCCACATCCCAAAGACATGCTGTAGGTGGATTGGACACTCTAAATTGGCTCTAGGTGTGAGTGTGTGTATATGTGTGCCTTCTGTGGAAGGTTGGGCGCCAGGCTGGCAACTCAACACCGTAAAAACTCCACTGCCAGTCAAGAGCAGACAGGTGATCCTCTGTGGCAACCCCTAACCAGGAAAAGCCAAAAGAAGAAGAAGGAAAAGCAGGTGGGAATAAGGAGGTTTATAAAAGATTGAGTGAGAGAACAAAAAGGGACTAGAATTGGGATATGCTGATTAAAGGGCAGCAGCAAGCAGTGGGGGAGTGCTTTGCCAGACTGCGATGAAAAGGACTGGCATATATAGAACAGAAGCAAAAACACTAAAAAAGAGAGAGGGAGGGAGAGCAAAACATGTCCTTTGAGTAGGCAACATGAGACTTACAGAGTGAGATCTAGAGACTGGATAGTGTCTAGTGGAGTAATCAAGAGGGTAGAAATTGAAAGAACATCATCGGGGGAAAAAGAAATGTGTTAGAAAAGGGGGAAGTATTTAGAGGATATAGAAAAAGAAAGACTGTGGTAGACTTATAGGGTTATGGGAAAGGGGGATGAAGTAGCAGACCTTAGAACTCTTAGGAAGAGATGAAATAACAAAAGTAGGATATGACAGAGTGACAAGGAGAGAGTAGAAGCATGGACAATGGAGGCATTTGTAAAATTATCAAGAATATAAAAAATCAGTCCAGGCCACAAGTAAAAACATAGAAACTTTATATGATTCCAATAATGAAATGTACAGATGAGCGCTTTCGTCTCCTACAAGACTTCATCAGATGAAACTTAAAAAGTGCTGCCATACTTTATATAGAAATCACTGTTGCTATCAATTAAGTCCAATTAAAATTTTAAAGAACCATGCTCTTAATACAATCCTTGTTACATTAATTTTTTGTCCAAAATGTGTGTATAATGTCTTATCAAGTAATACATAAACGAACATTATAAGAATATTATAAATAAAATTCTACACTATACATACAAAATGTAAAATGTTACTTCATACCCTATGTGCTTTAGCTGTCAATACTGGCTTTATACTAACATATTCGTTTAGACCAGGAAAAACGATGGCCCTCAATCTTAATTGCCATTTTAATTCCTTGTTTAACATTCCATTTTTCATGTCACCTCCCCTAATATTGTGTTTAACTGTGTCAATAATTCCGAACCTAAAACCCTTGAAGGCCTGACAGGAAACAGAGTGTTTGTACAAGGCGCTAGTATCCTTACCTATTCTTATATATCATATAAATGTTCTCCCATTCTTTCTTTCAATGTTCTTTCAGTCTTCCCTATATAGAATGCCTTGCATTCTATACAGACAGCCAAATAGACTAACATTCTGGTGTTACAATTACCCTTACAAAATTTCACTGTACTATTAAGTCCATTGTTCAAATGTATACTGTCCTCCTTGTATACGTATGAACAAAAATTACATCTACCACATCCATTGGTTGCCTTTTTTATTTTTTTTATTTTAACCTGTTTCTCCATCTTTTCAAACAATCTTTTGAAATTCTTTCCTGTTTTGTATGTAAAAGTAGGTTGTTTACCCACTACCTCATACAGTTCTCTGCTCGTCTTAAGCAAACTCCAATTAACTCTAACAATTTGGGTGAAAATGTCTGTAAATGTGTTATATTCCATGACACATGTCCCCCGAAACTTGTTACTTTGTTCTGTGTTCGGTTTATTCTCTCCAGAAAAAGGTTGCCCCAACAATGCTTTATATCTGTTTCCCCAACCTCTGTACACCTCATCCAATGTTTTCCATACCAACTCTTTGGTAACCCCTTTCCAGAAATTTATTTCCTAAAAAAATGATAAATTCTCCAGCTAAATCCTTAAATTCAGAGGTCATCCTGGCTATTCTGACTGCTTGTCCCTTGATTAAACTTCTTTTTTGAACCCAAGGATGATTGCTATCATAATGCAAATACCCATTGCACCAAGTGTCTTTTCGGTATATATTAGACTTAAATCCATTATGGGTCTTCGTTATAGTTATGTCAAGATAATTTATACTAACCTCACCACTAGAGTGTGTAAAGGAGAGAAAATTAGTACTATTGTTTAAATATTCCATAAAAGACTTGATGCTCTGTTTATTACCTTCCCAGATTACAAAAATATCGTCCAAAAATCTAAGGTACAATTTAATGTGATTTTGGAAAGCACTATTAAACACATTGTCTGTTCTCCCACTCCAACATAACCAAGGTGGCGTATACGGGGGCACATGCTGCCCCCATCGCTACCCCACTGGTTTGTTGGAAATACTCTCCCTGGAAACTTATAAAGTTGTTATCTAAAACTGTTTCCATAAGTTCCAAAATTGCATGAATATTCTCCTTAGATAGTGATGAGTATTTGTATACACTATCACTAAAGTATTCATACCCCACCTCACGTGGTATGCTTGTAAATAAATCTTTGACATCAATAGTCAGAAAACAGTAACTATCCGCCCATACCTCTTTGGTTAATTTACTTAAGAACTCCCACGAGTCTCTGATCAAATGTGGAGTCATAGTTACTATTTCGTTAGTACAATGATCTATGTAGACCACCAAAGGATGAGTCTTAGAGTTTTTTTAATCACATTAAACAACAAAAGAATAAGACAAAGGATAACTATCACCACCAAAACAGGTATGGTGACTCTGTTCCAGAGCACAGAATACATTTTGATGGAAGTAACAACAATTATGGAGGTAATGACCATAGGGCCCTTGATGAGTTAGACACATTTTCTGAACCCCAGGAAGATTTTTTATTACCCAGGAGATCGGAACGTCTGGCCAAGAAAATCAGGTATCCCTCAGAGGTAGATTATCAAATCAGCCCACATGGAACCAAACATGGTTGGAAAAAAGTGGGGATGAGGGGGGAAACAGAAATAGTTGTGAACAGTGATGGTATTGTCACAGAATACAAAGGATTTAAAATCTTTAATTACACTACCTGTAATCTGGGTAAGCAGCACTTTGAACTTTTTTTGAAGGGATTTAAGTTTGTGAAAACGAGCTATGGGGATGTAGCTGACTTATTAGTTGATTTAAAGTTATATCTTAGAAAGTTAAATTTGAAATTTGTGTGCAAGAACAACGTAGAAGTAAATTACATTGACAACAAAAGTTTAGTTAGAGCTAATACTTTCAACACTCCCTTACATCCGGCTTTATTGATGTTTGAAAAAATAGTCACGGACGAAATTTATGCAGCACATTGTCAAAATAAATGGAATATGGGACATCAAAATCTCAGTGATGGTGAGGAGAAATTATTATGGGATTTACAAGCACAGGGAGACTTTCGCATCATGAAGCCGGACAAAGGAGGGGGAATAGTCCTATATGGTAATGAGGAATATAAAAATGCACTAACTAACATATTATTGGATACAAACACCTATTCTCCTGTGTCCCTTAATGAAGTACACATTGCTTAGAGAAGGATCGATTCTCTCCTAGAAGAATATCTGGTGGAAGACAGAATTGATGATAAAACGTACAAAGATTTGAGGCAAATCCATCCAATAATTCCAAATTTTTTTTGGGGTACCCAAAATACATAAATCTATAGTAGAACCTCCTTTCAGGCCTATTGTTTCGGCAAAAAACTCTAAGACTCATCCTTTGGTAGTCTACATAGATCATTGTACTAAAGAAATAGTAACTATGACTCCACATTTGATCAGAGACTCATGGGAGTTCTTAAGTAAATTAACCAAAGAGGTATGGGCAGATAGTTACTGTTTTCTGACTATTGATGTCAAAGATTTATTTACAAGCATACCACGTGAGGTGGGGTATGAATACTTTAGTGATAGTGTATACAAATACTCATTACTATCTAAGGAGAATATTCCTACAATTTTGGAACTTAGGGAAACAGTTTTAGATAACAACTTTATAAGTTTCCAGGGAGAGTATTTCCAACAAACCAGTGGGGTAGCGATGGGCCTTCAAGGGTTTTAGGTTCGGAATTATTGACACAGTTAAACACAATATTAGGGGAGGTGACATGAAAAATGGACTGTTAAACAAGGAATTAAAATGGCAATTAAGATTGAGGGCCAACGTTTTTCCTGGTCTAAACGAATATGTTAGTATAAAGCCAGTATTGACAGCTAAAGCACATAGGGTATGAAGTAACATTTTACATTTTGTATGTATAGTGTAGAATTTTATTTATAATATTCTTATAATGTTCGTTTATGTATTACTTGATAAGACATTATACACACATTTTGGACAAAAAAATTAAGGTAACAAGGATTGTATTGAGCATGGTTCTTTAAAATTTTAATTGGACTTAATTGATAGCAACAGTGATTTCTATATAAAGTATGGTAGCACTTTTTAAGTTTCATCTGACGAAGTCTTGTAGAAGACGAAAGCGCTCATCTGTACATTTCATTATTGGAATCATATAAAGTTTCTACGTTTTTACTGGTGGCCTGGACTGATTTTTTTATATTTTTGTGTGAGTTACATTGTAAAATTATCAAGGCCAGTGAGGGTTCTGCACGTGAAGTTGTAATGTTAGTAATACAGGAAGGACATTAGGACAGGAGGGTCACTAGGAAAGACCAGGGTGGTTGAGATAAAAGGAAAAAGAAGTAAAAAAATCCATGTATAAGGAAAATGTGAATTGGTAGAGAAAGAACACAGATAGTGGTGCACTTTGGAGAAGATTAAGTAATAGAAAGATTAAGGAAGGATAGATGCTAACTTTATTTAAAGTATATGAAAAGTATACCACGTAAAGCAGACAAGAAAAGAGGGAGATGCAATTAATGGCAGATTGATGGAAAATGGAAATTGCAAAGGGTTTGAAAGTGGATGATACCAACATTAAGGCAGAAAGGATAGGACAAGGGATAAAGCTAAGAACAATGAATGAAGGGAATAGGAGTTACGTAAAAAGATTAACAACAAATGGGATGCAGTCTAGGGAGATAGGTAGACGAGAATAAGGGAATAGGAAAAGAGAGATAAGAGGCTGAGTGTTAAAACTTTGGTGGGGACATTTTTAAGAGGGTAGGAATAGAGAAAATATAACATTGTATTAATCTATATAAGGCATAGACTTTATAACAGAGAATGCAAGGTATTAACAATAATACAAAAAGTTTTGTTTTGTTGTTTAAGTTACATGTATGAATATCACTGAATGCTATGAGAAGGACAATCTGAGCTATGTATTCAGATATGATGTTCATAATCTTAATAAAATGATGTAGAGAAAAAAGTTATAAAAATATAAAAAATAGTTTGTCAGTACTGATATGCAAAATGAGATATATCGCAAAAGAAATTAAAAAATCCCGAGATGTAAGAGCCTGGTACTGCCGCAGTATTAAGAAAAATATAATAACAGTCTGTTCATGGAGAAGGTATTAATAAGGAATACAAACTGCTGTGCAACTTATCATAACTGTCTGCATATCAGACAGAGTTTACAGATTTCCATTTCAGTACGATTTTGCATTTCCCATCTTGAATTAATCGTTTATCTTGATGTTTTCAATCTCAGACCAGCAACACTACATTGAAGACTAAGAAAAGGGAACAGATAAAATCATGGTCATGACTGAAATCAGATGAATAGTGGTAAAAAACTCTTCCTTGGTCAGTTTTCTTGAAAAAAACTAAAAATGAGTCAGACCCTAATTGATTTTTTTTCTCAAAATATGCAGTGAGAACAGGACCATAGCATATGCATAATAACAACAGAGTTTCCCACATTTGCTACAGGAACTATTTTAACATATAATAGCTTTGTTAATTCAAATATTTATAATCATTGCATTATGGCATGTTTTAATCTAGACTCACTTGAGCTCTGCTGAAGTAATAGCAGTTATATCAGAAGACCAAAGACAGGTCAGTTAAGTAGGGCTCAGTCATAAGGAAGCATGCTGTGTCTGAAATGTAAATTTATAGTGGCTTTGTTATGAAAGAAAGATTCACATACTTCATCATAAAGACATCACACTCAAAGCAAAGAGCTGAAAATATCAAGTTATTTGATCACTCATGATAATAGAACTACTAATAGGAATGTTGTGGCCAGTGTTTGTGATAGGCTATAGTGAAATCAGTAGATCAGAAGGCCAGACCTCTGTGAGGAATCAAGCATCTGCACAACAGAGTACCCTTAAAAAGGAATGTATTCCATAACACGTCTGAGATTATGTCATTTTTTTCCCTTATAGGTTCATAGGTTCATAGGTAGGTACTAGGCTATTGGCCAAAGGGCCTACGCAAGCCTAGCCAACAAGGTTCCCTGGCTTACGCCACCCAAGAAAGTTATTTTCCTGTGCCACTGATGAGCAGAGACACAGAAGTGATCTGCGGGGTGTATTTCTTATTTCCCATCCACTCATCAAGATTTTTCCTGAAGAGTGCTAATGAAGAACTTTGCTTGACATAGATGGGTAGCCTGTTCCAGAGTATGGGAAGTCTCTGGGATAGGAATCTATCCCTCCAGCATGTCCTGTTTATTGTGGTGACAAGGTTTAGGTCCCTAGAGCATGTAGCTCGGAGAGACTGGGATTTTTTTAGGTGTAGCATGTCCAACAGCTCTGGGTTTGACATAGCTTAATATGTTAGGCAGAGATCACCTCTGAGTAGGCGATATGCTACGGAGTAAAGCTGGAGTTTTTTGAGGCGGTCAGTGTAGGGCATTTGTTTGAGTCCAGTAATCCTCTTTGTGAGGTACTTCTGTTGCCTTTCCAGCTGCTGCAGATGTCTTGTGAGGTACATTCCAAAAGGGGCATTGTACTCTATAATGGGTCTAATGAGTGATGAGTAGAGGGTAACGATGACCTCTTTTTTCCTGGATGAGAACCCTTTTATGATGAGGTGTGCCACGTAGAAGGACTTCCTGACTACTGTGGTGATGTGACTATCAAAGGAGAGACTACTGTCCACTTGGGTCCCAAGGTCTCTTATCACACATTTGGTGTTAAGTAGATTGCTGCCTATGTGGTAGTTCATGGGTACAGAGTTTTTACCAAAGGGGATGATGCTGCACTTTTTGCCATTGAGCTTGAGGCCATGGCTCTGACACCAGGCATCTGTCTCAGAGAGGCCCTTCTGTAGGATGTTCACATCATTTGGGGACTTGACTATGGCTCCTAGTTTGCAGTCATCTGCGAACTTCGTTAGCCAGAGGCCTTCTGTGTTAGCCTATACTTCAGAGAAGTAGATACCAAACAGGAGCGGTCCCAGGACGGAACCCTGTGGTACTCCACTTGTCACTGGTTTGAGGTCAGATTTGGAGTCTACAACCTTTACAGTGTCATTTCTGTCAGTGAGCCAGTTGGCAACCCATCTTGTGACATAGGGATTTATGCCTAGTTTATTGAGTTTAGCTATAATTCCAGAATGGGGGATGGTGTCGAAAGCCTTGGCGAGGTCAAGATAGGCTGTGCGAACCACTTTACCCTCATCTACAGCTTTGGTGACTGCCTCAAAGAAGTTGATCAGGTTTAGGAGGCATTATCTGCCTTTCACAAACCCTAACTGGGTGGGATCCAGAGTTTGGAGGTTACCAATGTCTTTGTTTATGAGTTCCATGATGATACATTCCATGGCTTTGCAGACCAGGCTCATCAGGATAATAGGTCTACAGTTCCCGGGAACAGTGGTGGCTCCCCCTTTGTGGAGTGGGATAACTGTTGCTGTGTGCCATTCAGTGGGCACAAAGCCCGATGCGAGGCTGTTATTGAACATGGTGCTTAAGTGGGGAGCCAGTTCATTCTGAAGTTCATGTAAAATGCAGCCTGGGATGTTGCCCGGTCCCATGGATGCTGTGTTTTTGGCTTTAGAGAGTGCAGCTTTCACCTGTGTAGTTGTGATTACAGGGACTCTGCATTCTTCCTGTATAGATATGGGCCCTTTAGGGGGTGAAGGGGGGTAAAGTTAGCACTGAACCTATCTGCCAGGATGTTGGCAATATCAGTTGGTTCTGTAATTTTCATGCCTTTGTGGTGTAACTCCGAGCAGATCTGGGTGTTGCCATTGAGATTCTTGACATAGCTATAGAATGCTTTGTGGTTGTCCTTGGAATTAGTGGCAATTTTATTTTCATAGCTAGCTTTGGAGGATCTTATAAGGGATCTCAGCTTCTTACTGAGGCTGACCAGGGAGCTCCTCCACTCATGGGATTTTACTCTCTTTCGCAACAGTTTCTTCCTTCTGTTGTACAGTTTGTTTATGGCAGGGGACCACCAGATTGGCTTCCTTTTTTTGGAGGATAGCATCTTGGTTCTGTTTGGGATAGCACTATCCATGCACTCATGTAGGTGCTTATAGAGCGCATTTGTGTAGGATTCAGCAGTTGTAACTGTATTGTCCATCTGCATGGGTGTCATGAAGTTAACTACTTCTGTCTTAAGAAGCATGAAGTTGGCTTTGGAGAAATTTCTTACTGTGGTTTCGTTAATGGGGGGTGGGATGTGGATATCAAGGGTGATTAGCTTATGGTCAGATCGGACCAATGAGGAGTTGACTTCAGGTGTGGAACACCGGTCACTCATGTTGGTAATGACTAGGTCTAGGATATTGTTGCCCTGGTGGGGGTGTGAATAAGTTGATCTAGTGCATTGTTTATTAATTCCAGAAAGCGTTGCACTAAGGAGTTAGTACATGAGTAGTTTTCCCAGTTAATGGTGGGGTAGTTGAAGTCGCCCATTATTAGGGTGTTTGGTTGAACCCTAATATTTTCCAGTACATCAAGAAAAGAGGAGTGGGAATCCTGGGGCATGGTGGGGGATCTGTAGCAAGCTACAAATTGGATTGCAGTTTTGCCAAGATTTAGTTGCACTTGGATAACCTCGGATGCATTATGCTGAGCAACTAGCCTGGAGGTGTGGATATCCTTAATGAATATGGACACACCCCCACCTTTGGTGTTTCGGTCCAGGTTAGATGGCCGAAAAGTGTGGTATGAGTTATAGCCTGGTAGTGCAGGGGTGCTCTCTGGAGCCTTGAACCAGGTCTCAGTCACTGCACAGATATCGATGTTCTCCATTTTAAGGAGTGCCTCGAGTGAGTGCATTTTGAAATTTAGACTTCTAGCATTGAGTAGCATTACCCTCAGTTTTGCTTGCCTGTTCCTGTTATGGTGGTGAATTTGTTACTTGAACCCTGCCTAAAAAAGGCACTATAGGGGCAGCAAGAGCCTTAGCCAGTATCCAGAATCCTAGGGGCGACAGGTGCAGGCCATCTGTGGCAAAGCATCATGGTCTGTTGACCATGTCATCCCAAGCAGACAGATACTGGATCCCCTTTGAATGACACCAGAAGCTTAGCCAATTGTTGAAATCAATCATTTTGTCCTTGTACTGCGGTATCATTCTGGGCGATGGCAGAATGCTACTTAGGGCTAGGGTCATACCTGCCTGGGCTACAAGATCGCAGAGCTCTTCCATGTCTCTTTTCATGTAGTCCAGGGAGGTACGTCTCAGGTCATTCACACCAACATGGATAATGACAGAGTCATATTTGTAATTGTTGTGGAGTGACCTGAGTGCATGGGTTATGTGGTGGATCCTGGCACCTGACAGGCAGCTGACAGTAACCTTCCCCTTGTTTAGCCTGATGAGTGGGACATCAGTGTGCCTGACTAAAGAGTCTCCTATGACTAGTGTGTTGGGTATGTTGTTTTGCCTTATTGGCTGTGTTTGAGTGGCACACTGAATCTGGGCTATGTGTCATTTGGGTTGTGTTGGGGGATGGATGTTGCTTGTGTTTCTGCTTTGGAGGTCTCTGTTGCTTAGGCAGATTATTATTGAGAGCCTCCATGAATGTTTTTGAGTTTCTATGTGTGGATTTTGGTGGTGTAGACATAGTGAGACTATGTGATGAGTGTGGTGTGGTGCAAATGTTTACCTTCTCCTCATGACTGTCAGGTTCAGTCTTGGTTGGTGAGAGCTTTACCTCCAGTTTGGCTAGATAAGTGCATCTCTCACAGGTTGTAGTGTTGAGTGGTAGGAGGAGAGGGTTGTCTGTGTACATGAGGTTTCTACATTGCCTCAAGATGCCCAGATTCATCAGATAGACAGGGGAGAACACTGGGAGCTGACCCTTGGACATGCCTGAATAAAAAACTATTTTCCTCTAGATAAGTGAGGAAAGTGAGTACAAGAGCTGTTTTTCTCAACGCCAGTGAGAAAAGTAAGTACAAAAACTGTTTTCCTTTAGGTAATGAGGAAGACTGAGTGCTATAGTAATTAGTAGCTTATTTAGTGCTTACAAGTTCTGAACAAGTGCTGAGTATGAATAAACAAATGTAAGTGCTAAAACTAAGAATCTGTATCTGCACTAGACGAGTTACAGGACAGAAACAAGTGCAAATGCAGGCTTTCAAATCAGAAAGTTGAGAGAGATGGAAGATTTCCCAAACGGCCAATAATTACAAATTCTGGGCCAGAACCACTCCTTACGTGGTAGACAGGTTACCTAATGCTTACCACTCCCACTGATAAGCTAGAAGGCTTCCCTCCAACACAGAAAGGCTTGGGAGGCTCAGAAGCTTACAAACAGTCCTGGATACAGCAAATCTGTATCTGGAACACTAGTTGCAGGAAGGGTAGGAAACAGGCTTACAGTTTTTACAGAAAAGTAGCAAAAACAGTATTAAAAACAATTCACATGTAGTGCAAGCTAGCACACTTGAGTATGTAGCAATATTAGACCACACACAGTTTGAAAAATGCAATTAAATTAAAAAGGACTAAAAGCAAGTGCAGAAAGGGTTTATTAGGTAGAATGCGGTAAAGAGATGGGACTGGGGGAGTGTCCTAGATCAAATCTGCAGTGGGACGGGCACTGCAAAAGCCACCAAATTTAAACTACAAACCAAAACCAGGGAGGGGGGGGTGGGGAAGACAGTTTCAGCAGAGATTTGAGCAACCACTAATAGTATAAACTATAAAACCAAAAAAATATACTCTGCTCTGTATATTTGCAGATCAGACTCTCAAAACAGTGAGACAACAGATATCTAAGCAACAATTAAACTCTATAATAAAGAAAACTATACTCAGCTCTGTATATTTGCAGATAGTCTTGTAAGGCTGTCTCTCAGAACACAGGTTCCAATTTAAATGCAAGCTGTTATTAACAGGTCAGATTAAGGGAACCTTGAGTTAGGTAACACACAAGCTATAAAAAACAGTTATATCAGCTGAAGACAAGGCAGAAAATGGGGGTGGGGGTGGGAAGACAGTTTCAGTAGAGATTTGAGCAACCACTAATAGTATAAACTATAAAACCAAAAAATATACTCAGCTCTGTATATTTGCAGATTAGACTCTCAGAACAGTGAGACAACAGATATCTAAACAACAATTAAACTCTATAATAAAGAAAACTATACTAAGGTCTGTATATTTGCAGATAGGCGTGTAAGGCTGTCTCTCAGAACACAGATTCCAATTTATGATTTAGCTTACAACCACAATGACCATGAGGGTTACTGCTGAAATTAGGTAATGCAATAGACTTAGGCCAGTGCCTGCTCTGGGTTTAAAACATATCGATTCCTTTTTCCATGTCAAAACTTGCACTTTAATGAACAGATTAAAATGCCTCTTCAGAAATTCTACATTTCTAATGTAAAAAGGAGAAAGCCCAGAAATTAATGGGAAGGTTAGCCAAAAATGCATATTGCTTGTCAAGCCCCAGGGTTGTGAATCACAGAGCTTGAGGAAAAAGAATGATTTTAAAAGGTAGCAATAAGCAATGTTATATTTTATGTAGTACATTTTATGGTTGGTAAGGTTAACTCCACCTGATGTCTAACAATTACTGAGGGTCATAAAAAACAAAGCATGGACTGTCACCATGCAAGATGAAGTTAGTTAGAGATGCCGGAGGAGAGTTAATGCAGCTTTGTTTAGATGAGTCCCTTTGGGATCATACAGAGTACATGAGTTCACTAGGGAAAAAATACTATTTTGATAACACTGACTCTGTTTATGAAAGAGATGGGGGGTAGGCTGGAGAAGAGAGGATCATCTGTCCAAGTACCTATGCACTCAGTCATTGGCTGCATAAAACGAAGACTGTTTCTTAACACCAGTTAATGTGAATCAGGAGTCATAAGTGCTTTATTTCTCTGTTGGTGTCCACATTAGAAAGAAGGCTATATCACAATTTTTAACATATGAATAGCCATAACATATAGGTTACGGCAGGTATACAAAACTGAATAATGCCAGGCACTCAAGGGAGACTTATATGAATGTTTTTAATCCAACAGTAAAACCAAAGTCATAAAATGAGATAAGTGCTTTGTCCCATTACCCACAGTACTTGCTCAGATAAATTCTTATTAGATTTGCAGGCATTTAAATTCACTGCCATAAAAATCATGTGACTCTTAAACCAAGTTACCTGCTGCTAAGAGATTTAAAGCGATAAACCATTTCTTGTCTTTCATACATAAAAACAGTGTATTTTATTTAAATATAGTCTTGTGTTT